>NC_068404.1:4877579-5222579 GCF_023724105.1 Carassius gibelio | reverse complement strand
CTAAGCCAAACTTACAGAATGGAGATGTTGTGCTTCTGAAAGATGCTCAGGAGAAAAGAAATGACTGGCCAGTTGGGATTATAACTAAAACTTACCCAAGTGAGGATGGCAAAGTCAGAAAGATTGAAGTAAAAATCATAAAGAAAGGTGAACCAAGATTCTTTCTGAGACCAGTCACTGAAGTGGTTCTTCTGGTTTCAAAGGACACTAATTAACGTAGTTAACAATTTGGATGTTGACGCCTTTGGTACTGTTCAAGTCTGATGTGACATCTGTTGATGTCAGGCGGGGAGTATCCTGGCCTTAGTCATGTTATAGTTTATTTTGTCAATACTGACACCTTGTGGACATTTTAAGTAGCATGTCTCTTATAAAAATACAGCAGCCATTTTAGGATGTTAGAGCTCATGGCAGCAGAGTGTGAAGGTGCATCCACGTCCTTCCTTCTTGTTTTGCTCTTGAAACAGCACAATCTGTAAGTTTAAAATGTTAATCTAAGCAGTAAAATATTGTTACATGTATTGTGATAGGTTGTACTCATGTTTGAGAACTAGTTACATCTGACATGTTAACTGTAAATAGGGGTATATATTGAGATGCTTGATTGTTCTTGATTTACATCATAGCTATCTTCTAAGTTATATAAAGGTGATTTATGTTTGATCTATGTGAACTGAATGTACCATGGTAAGAGATATGTTTTCATATTATTGTTCATTTGTGTTACAGTTTCACAAATTGGGCTTCAGTAAACAAAGTTTGACCCTGAAAACTGTCTACGACTTTTACTAAGCCTTTGTTTAGCTCACTGCAAAAGCAAACTTATGCTGAAGGCAGAAGAATCTAACTCTTGTCTCTCTCTGTTCATTGTAGATAGGTTGCTTTTTATTGAAAACATTAACCAATGGCAATAACCATAGAAAGGAGGGGTCCAACCACGGGATGAAGTTTCGGCATCAGGCCAGAGAGATGGTCACTCGGAGCATGCCCTGTTGCCATGCCCATCTCGGGACTCGGCCGTGAAGCCAGTGCTGAAGCGGTCTCATATGGAGTAACCCGAGCGGTATGACCACCGCCGCGGACGCCATATACCCCAGGAGACTCTGAAACAGTTTCAGTGGAACCGCTCTCTTGCCCTCGAATTGTCTCAATGCAATTTAACAGTGACTTCGTGCACTTGTTCATAAGCCGCACGAATATGGCTACCAAGTCTATTTCCATACCAAGAAAAGAGATCATCTGCACAGGGGAGAGCTTGCTCTATTCCCAGTTGACCTGAAGACCCAGTCGGGCGAGGTATCTGAGCACCAGATCCCTGTGCTCGCACAACCGTTCTTGAGAGTGAGCTAGAATCAGCCAATCATCGAAGTAGTTGAGAATATGGACACCTTGTTCCCTGAGAGGAGCCAGGGCTCCCTCCGCGACCGTCGTAAAGACGCGGGGAGACAGGCCAACCCGAATGGGAGAACTTTGTACTGAAATGCCTGCCCCTCGAAAGCAAACCGAAGAAACAGTCTGTGTCGAGGAAGAATGGAGACATGAAAGTGCACCTCCTTCAGGTCGATCATTGCAAAACCAATCCATCGGACGAATGCATTCGAAAATGCGCTTGGGCGTTAGCACCTTGAACAGGAGTCTGTGCAGAGCTAGGTTCAAGGCACGCAAGTCCAGGATTGGCCGTAACCCACCTGACTTCTTGGGTACTATGAAGTAAGGGCTGTAAAAGCCTGACTTCATGTCGGCTGGAGGGACCGGCTCTATTGCGCCCTTTGCCAGTAGAGTCTCGCGACCTCCATGTGCATGACAGGGGCATCTTTGCCCACCATCGTTGAGCGGACACCCCGAAAGCTGGTGGGACGCCGGGAGAACTGAATTGCATAGCCGAGCCCGAGCGTCTGGATAAGCCAGCAGGAAGGCCTGGGGAGGAGTGGTCCTACTACTATCTCCTGACGATCTGACGTCTCCAACTCCGGGTCAACCGTCTCAGGAACGCCGCTTGGCCTGGCATTTGGCAGGCTTAGGGGCAGAGACGGGTTGTGCCGCCCTTCTGCGGCCATCTCCTCACTGCGGCCAGGGTGAAGGCTGCTGCTGTGGCCGAGCAGGAGTGGAGGAGGCCGCAGGGGGGCACCCTCGGCGACGAGCAGGCTGAGGTGGCTGTGCTGGCGGCAGGGTGGAGGCAGCAGTGGGCCGCCAGGGCAGGATGTGTCTTATGGCCTCAGACTGCTTCTGGGCAGCAGAGAACTGCTGGGCAAAGCTCTCTAACACATCGCCGAAGAGGCCATCCTGGGGGACCGGGGAGTTGAGGAGCTGAGCCCGATCAGACTCCCTCATGTCTGCCAGGTTCAGCCATAAGTGGCGCTCCTGGACCACCAAAGTGGACATCACCTGACCCAAGAAGTGCGCAGTGACCTCCGTCGCCCAGAGAGCAAGGTCAGTAGCAGTGCGCGCCTCCTCCAAGACCCCTGGGTCAGCACTGCCCTCGTGCAGCTGCCAGAGCAGCTCGGCCTGATAGACCTGAAGTGAGGCCGTGGCATGCAGGGCAGAAGTGTCCTGATTAGCAGCTCTGTAAGCCTTGGCCACAAGCATGGATGAGAACTTACAGGGCTTGGAGGGCAGCTTGGGACCACCACGCCAAGTAGAGGCGCTCTGCGGACACAGTTGCATCCCAATAGAATGCTCCACTCGGGGAATCCCAGCATACCTCTTGGCCGCCCCACCATCGAGGGCAGTGATGGCGGAGGAAGTACCAGAACGGTTTCAGGCAGTTAAAGGTGCCTTCCATGAACTGGTTACTTCCTGGTGCACTTCCGGGAAGAAAGGAACCAGAGGCGGGTGCTTGTGATCTGCATGAGCAGCCCCCAAGAACCAATCATCCAGCTTTGAGTGCTCGGGACAGGGTTGGAGGATTCCACTTATGCCCGATGCTCTACGCTGCCCGGGAAAGCACGGCCGTCAGCTCGGGATCGGATTCGGACAATGCTGGCACTCCCGAGGGAGGCAACGCAGCCAAATCCTCATCTCCCGGGGACTCAAGCCAGCCTTTTGATGCGGCGATCAACATATGGTCCTCTTCGTGAGTCCCGAATGAGATGTCAGGAGATGTCAAACTCATCCGTGACACAGCGGTCGTGGTCGGAACGAGGAGCGATGTATCGACCGCACTCAGAAACACACGGGTGAAATTACATCTTTAAAAAGACGCAAACCGACCCGTTACTCTTTTGTGATGAGAGAAAGGTCTTTCAGGGGTGTTGAAGCGCTCAGGGGAACGAGGGAGCTGTCGCAGGAAACCCAGACGAACCGTTGAATCGTGCTGGAGGGAACTGACGTTACTTAGCTACATGAAAAAGTAAGATATTTTCTTGTAAATTAAAAAATAATGTGTTACTTTACAAGTTACTTAAAAAACTATTCTGATTGCGTAACTCTTATTACTTGTAATGTGTTACACTCAACACTGAAGACAATATCTAAGATTTTTATTTTATTTTATTTTTTTTACCTTATTGGAATCAAAATTAGAAGTTGACAAGAATTGGAATCATTCAAATTCAAATGGTGCCCAACCTTACCCACACCCCACATAATTTTTTACTGGCACCTTTCCTTGCACATTGTTTCAGACCCTGTCTTTTCTTTTAAACCTTCACTTACCATTTTTTGCTTTTGCCCTTCTTAAAAACAACCATATAATCTTAGTTTATAAAAAAAAAAAACTCCTGGCAACAGGGATAGGTAGTATGTTTGCTTAATTTAGTGTCAAAAATGACAATTTATGAGACTAATATAATTATTTGCTCCAAAAATCCCTATATAACATCGTCGGCATGTTTGAAAAAGTTAGCTTCTGTGGTTCCATGTTGATGTAGTCACAGTAAAAAATATATATATATATTTTTTTTTATTCTATACTGTGATACAAGCTGTCATTTAGCATTGCACTGCAATTGTGTGTCTATTGTCTTCCATGTTTCTTCAGTCAAAGTGTGACTGCTGCACATATGTGCTTCGGATCAAAGCCTCAGCGGTCTAACCATAGACACAATAAATACATAGACGCCTCATTGGCCACTTTGAGCAGCTGCTGCGATACGTCAAGGCGTCCGCCATGTTTGTGCATGCAAGACTTTATTAAAAATAAATAGAGGTAAACAGGGGAGAAACGGTTTTATTCTTGATAAAAACACTATAATGTTTACAGTTACATTTAGTCAGACTTGGAAAGTTATACATTTTTGTAAAAAAATTATGAAAGCTCAAATTTGTCTCACTTGTTGGTTTGTTTTAGTTTTTTTTCGGTTAACAGTTATAATGTTAATGTAGTACAACTGTGACAAATGCATTTAATGTAATTTGAATGTGCATTAATTTATTATTATAATTTTCTTTTTCACTGCTTCAACCCCAACATTTGAGCTTTTCTTGTGCTTCAGGTCAAATAACAGTTCATTCCCTTTGAAATATGAAAAAAAAATAATAATAAGAAGAAGAAGAAGAACAAATGTAACAGATATAGTAAAAGTTATGTGTAATATTAAAAAGTGTAGTACAAGCTGTAGTAAAGTGAATAATATAAAATAGTGAGTAAAACAGTACAATAACATAAGTGATATAATAGATTCATAAAAGCACAAATGATATATATATATATATATATATATATATATATATATATAATTAATATTATTAATTTAATTATTTTTTTATTTTTTTCTCCACCTGAACGTTTTTGTCTTTCTAGAAGAAAACTGTCTGGATTTTAATTATTGAGAAGACAAAATGAAAATCTTTGAACTATTATTATTATTATTATTATTATTATTAATATTATTATTATATCTTCGGAGCTTAAGACTTGATGCCTGATTTGTTTTGTAAGGTTATTCACAAGTCCTTAAATAAATAAAGGAAGGAAGGAAGGAAGGAAGGAATATTAAGAGGTAAAATAGGAAATGTGTAATGTTGACACTGTTATAGATCTATACGCTCTCTGTTATTTTGGTCATTTTCATTAAGTAATGCTCTTGTGAGGTAAAAAGGCCTAGGTTGTTGTCTATTATTATTATTATTATATAATTGTCATTATTACAATATTATTTCACCTTGTCTATGATGTCATATTGTACAAAAACTTGCCTTGAACCCCTTTGCCTTTACTTGGTGATGTGGTTATCTGCTAAACTGAATCTAAATAAAACGGTTGTTTATTGTTTATTTGTTTGTTTGTTTTCCTTCTTGTTTGTTTAGTTGTGTTTTGATTGTACTGTTTATGTGTCTGAAAATGCAAAAATACCACAATTAATATAATATTAAATAAATAACAAAAAATACACACATATATATAAGCAAATTTATATAGGTAACTTGTTAAATAATAATATATGTTAAATATAAATCTAACAACAGGACGTGAGAATGAAGGTATATAGCCAAATACAAGCTTTATTAAAACAGATTGTAGTCAAGACAGGCAAAGTCCAACACCAGCAAACAACAGCAGGGCAAGGAAAAAGAGTAATCAAAAAAAAAAAAAAAAAAAGATTTTAAAAAAGTCAATGCTCATGGCAAGCAGCAACAGCATCACAAAAAACTATGAAACAGTCCAAGGTTCAAAACACAGACAAGACAAGTCCGGGCAACCTCTTTACCCTTCTTATCATGCTATGATACATTACATGTACATTTAGTCATTTAGCAGACACGTTTATCCAAAACGGCGTACAAATGAGGACAATGTAAGCAATCAAAATCAACAAAAGAGCAATGATATACAAGTGCTATAACAAGTCTCAGTTAGCTTAATGCAATATGCCTACATGTAGCAAGTTTTATTTATTGCTTTATTTTTTTAAATCATATAATAAATATATATTTATTTATAAACACCCTAGGCACCCCTTTACCTAAATTCATTACTTCAGACGTATGTGCCTCTAGAATCTTGTGTTCTGCAAGTGTACATCACTTGATTGTGCAATCCCAAAGAAGCACAAAGTCACTTTTACAGACTTTTAAATTAAATGTTTCCTCCTGGTGGAGTGACATTCCCAACTCAATCCGAGCAGCTGAGTCCTTAGCCATCTTCAAGAATCGGCTTAAAACCCATCTCTTCCATCTTTATTTGACCCTCTAACTTTAGCACTCACTATTCTAATTCTATTAAAACATTTGCTAAATGACTAAATGTAAATGTAATGTAACAATAAATAAAAAGAAAAAAAACATATATAATAAAATATTTTTATGCGTTTGTTTATTGTATAACAAATAAAAAGAAAACAAATAAATAGAATACAAAAATATTAGACAAGCTATAAATAGAGTGGAAGTCTGATATAAAGTATATAATTTTAATTGTTAAATGATGACATTACTAATATCAGTGTTCATACTCTTTAATTAGACCATAGTATAAAGAACTTTGTAACCTTCTTAACATTTTAATTGGTGAAAACAATCAATCATACTGTATCATAATATTATTATTGTATTATGATACTCTTTTAACATATACATCTAAACTGTTCTTCTTAAACTGCATGATCTACATCTTGATCTCTATTAGTTATGATCCAGATCTGTGTGCTGACTGGGGTTGAAGTTTATGTCAAGTGGAGATGAATTAAATTCTCGTCTGTGATGGAATCTATAATCTGGAGAAGATGAGCGGGTAAATTTACCATCAGACAGCAGTTTGCACAAAAACAGATTTGGATGTTTGTTTAAAACAACAAATTTACATTTAACAACAACTACAACAACAACAACAACAAAATAATAAGACAAGGGTATCTTAATTTCATAAAACATTACCTTTCTGCTTTCAATGTACTTTCTACTGACAAACAAAGCTGAGCTGCTCCTCACAGTTTCTGTGTGTCCAAAGCTTTGTTTGCTTGTCCAGGGCTCCACAACGCAGGTCTCTGGCAGGACACTGGGGCTGTTCGTTCTGATACCAGGCTGTGTAGTTAAGATCATCTCCAGTGACCCAGAACCAGTCCCCTGCTAGAAAACGTAGACCAATCCACACATATTCAGTTTCAGCCTTTGTGATTTCTGGTAAAGAAGAATTCATCCTGTTCATTGTGCTCAGACTCGCCAGATCATTATAATAAGTCCTACAGTATTCCAGAGCTCCTTCCCAGGTCTCTTTCTGATGCACCAGAACAAACTCGTACATACAGAAGAAGGAGTAATTATCAGTGCATGTTGCAAAATGTAATGTCTTATGGGCATTGCATAGAAAAGCACAGCCATTCTTTGCATTCCAGCTAATTTGTGTTGCTTGTTCACCTCCAGTCCACT
The DNA here is from genome assembly GCF_023724105.1 of Carassius gibelio. NCBI lineage: Eukaryota > Metazoa > Chordata > Actinopteri > Cypriniformes > Cyprinidae > Carassius > Carassius gibelio. The sequence continues at coordinate 5,215,274 of NC_068404.1, read as the reverse complement.
TCCAGACTCCTGATTCTGAGTAGAATCCAACCCAGGCATCAGAAGTTTGACTAAGTGCATCTTCCAAAAATCTCTGTTCCTCATTTTGATTGGTGAAGGTGGAGAGGTCATGAAAGTAAGTTTTGCAGTAGTTATATGCAGAATCCCATGTCCTCTCCTCTTTCACAAAGAAATGTTGTTTAATGAGACCTGAGGAGAGTCCGTAGAGCTCCATGATAAGGAGAAGAGTGAGTGTTGTCTTCATTGTCTTCCAATAAAGATGTTCTGTGATTTTTTTTTTTTTTTTAGTGATCAGTTGAACTTGAAGAAAGAACTGAGAATGATGATGCTGACACTCTCTTAAACTGACCTTCAGCCAATGACAAATGAGTGTGATGATGTGACCAATCACAGCACACCTTTACAGACAAAACAAACAAAACAGGTACATTTAACCAATCAAAGAAAACTCATAATATTTTTAAGAAAAAAACAGTGGACAGAGAAATAAGGTATGACACATGGACAAAAATTGTTGAAACTTGAAACAAATTAAACACAATTCTTTCAAGATGTTGTCTCAATTTCCTTGTGCTCATTCAAATTACATAATCAATTTGTGTTGAGTTGCATAAGTGATTGTTGTTCCTGTTTTAAAGTACCAAACATGGGAACAAGATTTCAACTTTCCATCATTCCATCTTTCCACGGGACTGGAAAGAGAGAGTATATTCTGAAATTACGTGTTATTTTAAGCATATTTTAGCAAGATGTGTTCATGTTTAATGTTTAATTTTATATTAGATTAATGGTAGAGTTTCGTCTGTGAACACACATCCCAACAACAATCCACTTAATAAAAATTACTGTGGAAATGCCTTGACTGTAACAAGTATCCTTTTCTGCCATCATCTAACAGACAGTGTGGTTTCAAAAGCTTTTTCTTTCTTTTTTTTTTGGCTTGCTAGCATATCTTATATACAGTATGTTATATGTTATGTTATATACAATAAATGTTTACTCCAAAATAACTTGATTCAGTTAAGATCAGCCAAAGTTATTGTTTTGAGTGTGTCATTCTCAGCTGATTTAAAAATGGTTCTAGATTTAGTTCTTATCTGAACAGTATACAAATACCACACAAATATTTAAATGGATTATTTACACAAATATTTAAATGGAATAATTATTCATTACTAGTTTTGGGGGAAAAAACACAAATTTTCAAAGCATTCTGAAATATCTCTACAATCTTTCTCTTTTGTCCTCTTTATTAGAGACCAGATTGATTTAGAAATGCAAATCCGAATTAGTGAAACAAATCGTTAAAAGCATCTAAATGAGCAGAAAAGCATTTGCCTTTGAGAATAATGGAGCAGAATGCAAACATTTAATGCAAACATTCAATGGCAAGTAAATGCACAGATGCTAAACTCTCAGCCAAGGGATAAACCAGCTCTACAGCATTTACATTTATTTACTTTCATATATAATGATTTAGCAAAGTTTTCAGTAAAATAACTAACAAATTAGAATAACAAAAGCACAATGAATTAATCTAGAGTTACCATGCCAAGTGTACAGGAGTACAATAGAGCAGAAGTGCAACACTTTACAAATTCTCAGGAAATGATGTGACTAGCCAAATATATTTTGTTTAAACTCTAATATATATATATATATATATATATATATATATATATATATATATATATATATATATATATATATATATATATATATATAACGTTTGTTTTCCTAATGTGAAATACCTTGAATCTATTTCAAGCTCCAGATTTTATTTCAGTTTTCAGTTCTAGCCTTCCCTGGGAATAGAGTGGTAAAATAAATGAGTAAAATAAGGCTATACTATTGAGGATGAATGGATAACTTAATAATGCTTGACATTTTGCTCTACAATGCAAATGACACACACACCCATGCAGAAAATACAAAATTTGAAACAGTCGTTTATTTTTCCATATATGTTAATACATAAGAATGTTTGGGGTGTGAGTGTGTGCAGCTTACATTGTACAACAAATTGTCAAAGTATAGTTATGTTTATCACAGATCACAATATGAGATTACCCCCCCCCCCCCCCCCCCCCAAAAAAAAAAAACTTTATATTAATTAAAATGGATAATAATTATTATAACATCGAGAGCAATCATAAACAATGATTTTGTTATCATATTGCAGCTTGACTCACTAATGAGTTCCTGTGTTTTTTCACTTCTAGGCTTTTTACATTATGTAGTTTTTGTGTAAATACATATACAGTACATTATGAGCGTTAAAAAGCCTGTGTAAATCATATTAAATGCAGTCTATAGTATTGTAATTGACTAACGAAACTGGTTATATTTAAATATTTGACAAAAACAACAGAAACATTACATAAGGTAATTAGATTAAATTACGTTGTTATAGAAAATAACCCTTACCAAGGTAAAACACACTCCTGTAAGTGAGAGTGAGTGAGTGAGAGAGAGAGAGAGAGAGAGAGAGAGAGAGAGATTTAAATATGACCAGGGTCATACTGGCCATTCAATCGGGCTGTTCTGGGTTTTAACTAATACAAATACAACATAAGGCCGGATAAGTATAGTCCTGTCTCTTAGAAATGCAGAGAACAGGCTTTCTTCAGCTTCCACTGTCCTGTTTGCAATTGAAAAATTTTTTTGTATATATATTGTATAATCAGTTCACAATTTTATAATAACCTTTGAAATCTGTAATCAAGTGATAATGAAGTTAATCTTTGTAAATAACTAACGTTAGTGAAATTAAAGAAAGATGCTTTAGCTTCATTCCTAATCCTGGCAGTCTGAGACTTGTCAAAGTGCTCAATGTACATATTGTGATCATAACACAATTTAGTTTATGATATAAACTACAATGTTAACTTAATTATAATTTGTTCTTATTCAACATCTTATTCTAATGCTTCATTCAACTTTGATTTCTTAAGTCTCAGCTTTCACAGCTATCTATTCATAGCTATCTAGTGATATTGCTAACTATTAATCGTCTGACACTGGTGGCTAATTAAGCTGTCAAAATAAAGCAAAAAAATTACATTAAAAAAACAACCAGAAACAACTGTTGAGTCTTGTCTGTGAAAGATAATACAGCAAGATCTGTTTTTGTTATTGTGCGATGGTTTGTAGATGACAACTAAGCTGCCAACGATCAGTTATGTTTTCTTCTGTCCCGATATAAGAGCTGTGGAGAGTTGCCTTCAACAATATGGCGGCAATGTTGACGTGCGGTCGAGCGGCCAATGATGCTTCTAGGTATTTATATGTTTATATGTTACAATGCACATCAATGTCAAAATGACTGAGATGGCCAATTAAATCAAAGTAGGCGAGGATTACTGTTGACAGAAGCATAGCGCGAGCATCAGTTTGATGTAAAAGAGACCGAGGTAAGATGAAACAGCAAATCATTCAATATTAATCCACTTTTAACAATACGTTTTACCAGTGCCATTTCTAGTTTAACCTTATATGGAATCGTATTATGAACGTTTAACCTAATAATTGTCATCTGTTTTGGATTACCAATCAAAACAATCAAGTCTATATAAAGCACCTACATACAGGCGGAGACACTGACTAAATGGCTGAACAAAAAAAACAAAAACAAGAAAAGATACCTTTGAAAAGGATGAAATTAATGTCGTCTTAGAGGAGATAGAGAAAAACAAAGATGTGATTTTTACCAGATTTAAAGGACACCATACTAATAAAGAAAAACAAAACATCTGGGAGGACATTGCTACCAAACTAACTGCAACCAGGGGTGTTCAAAGGTCAGGGAAGGAGGTCCGCAAGAAGTGGCAGGATTTTGCAAGCCTGGCAAAAAGGAAGAGGGCACTGCAGAGGACTGCAATTAAAAAAACAGGTGGTGGGACCAATGAGTCCCCCCTTCTTACAGCCGAGGAAGAAAAGGCATTGTCAATACTTGGCACAAGTGCTTCAGATGGAATTAGTGGTGGTATTGACATCCATGGAGGAGTAGGGATAACTCAACCTGAGTCTGAACCTGAGTCAGGTCCTTCATGCTCAGAGGAACCATCAGTTTCATCTGCCATCTCCGAGCACCTACCATCTCCTAGTTCTCCAAAAAACCCTCCCAGGCCACAGCCTCCATCTTCAGTGGTCCAGACTGCAGCCACAACAACTCAGCAGTTTGAGAATGTCTGTAGCTGTAGTCAGGACCTAGTGCAGCTGGAGAGAGAGAAACTAGATGTTTTGAAAGACATTAGGCAATGCCTTCAAGAGGCCAATGAGAGAAACAACAACTTCCAACAGCAGCTCATTGAGCTTAAGAAGGCCAAACTGGCCTTAGAAGAGAGGAGGCTTGCACTAGAGGAGATGAGTTTTGCAAGGCCCTCAATTTCTGTGCCAATTATCTTGCCAGAAGACACAGGTAATGTGATTTATTGTTTCAGTAATTTGTGCAATGTGAAATGTTTTCTATATGTAGTTATGACTCATCTCACTGTACAATGTATTTTGCAGGTTGTGGGGAACTGAATAACCCAAATTAATAAAACTATGCAATGTTTTTTATTAATAAAGCTATATGCAGTGTTTTTGATGTCCATGTGTTTGTTGAACCATGCACACGAGGCCTAAGACCATATGAAATAATATAATAATTGTTATGAGTTCTTCCAAATGTTTCTGAAGTAAATGGCTAATGGTTGATGATTATTTTCAGACATAAGCATTTAAGTTTCAATATTATTAATATAAAGTCTATATATTTGGCGTGACAGATAACACAAATATATATATACAGTACTTCATCTAGCCAATACATTTCTACAGGTATAGACAAAAAAATCAACAACATTTTTTACCAGTACTGTTCTATGTATACATTTTTATAATAAGCACAACTTTTCATCATTATGAACAGAGGATAGATTAAAGGAATACAATATGTAATCTATACAGTTTCTAAGCATGCCACAGCTTCACTTTCTTCAAGGTAGGGCCTGATGTCATTACTGAAATTGATGAAAGGCAGTGGGATATGTGAACATTATCACAGCCTGATGACCTTCACATGGTTTCTTCAATTAAGCTAGGATTAGTATAGAATTACACCTCACTAGACTTGCAGAGGAAATCATGGCTGCACTACAGCGTGTTCTTCAATTGAGGGTCAGAGAAAGACAAAGACAGAGATGACCATGAAGTAGACTGGTGACTTTAAATGCCTTCATCAGACAGCATCAAACCCCCTTGGATATCCTTGATGACATGGCTATAATAAGGCGATACCGTCTGCCAAGAGGACAAATAGCCCAATTGCTAAATAGCATTGGATCTCCACCAGGAGAAATTTTTGCCTTGTCCCCTAAAATCCAACTCCTATCCAGCCTTGAGATTTCTCCAGGTACTTGGTGATGGGCTTGGACTAAGTAAGGCATCAGTTTCAAGAGCTGTTCAAGCAGTCACCAATGCATTACTTCCACTTGCTGTGGAACATATTCAATTTTCAGCATCAAGACATGACATCACAGAAATACAACCGTATCTTTTAACACATCATCACATCCCACAGGTCATTGGAGTGATCGATGGTACCTTGATCCCTATCCTTACACCATCTGTGGATGGCCATGTATATATACCGCAAAGGCTATGCAGCTATCAACTGGCAGGTGATCTGTGACCATAAGGGTTTGATTACAGACATTGTGGCAAGGTGGCCCGGAAGCACACACGACTCCTTCATGTTCACCAATTCATCTGTTGGTCAGGAGGCACAAAGATGGCATGGGACCACATGGCCAACCAAGAAATGCCCAATACATGGCTGGTTTTCGTGCACGTCAGCAAGTCATTCACAGATTTTTTTAAATTCATTCCTATTTTGCCCAGTCTTTGAAGCAAATTTCCCACATTACTTCTTTTATGATTTTTTTTGTTCATTCATTTAATTTAGATGTGGTTTTTTATCTTGTTTTCCCCTTTTTATTTATTTCATTTATAAATTCATGTAAACAAAAAACGAGTACAATAAAGTGTACAATAAAGTACAATCAAAATATTATTATATTATTCGCGTTGCAGTGTGTTAAATCTAGATAAAAGTGTAATCTGCCGGTTGTCCTGCAGGTGTCCTCATAAATCTGTCTTCTTACGATGCACTTGGGGATGTACGATTACTCCAGAGCACTCGTAGATCTACAGTACGAAGATTTTCAAGTGCTACTTAAGCTACGATGCTTTTGGGAAACAGACCGTAATATTAAGATCAATCGTACGATAGTTTTTACGATCAACTTAGGCTTACGATGCTTTTGGGAAACGCAGCCCAGGTAGATGCATCACAATCATGCCCAGACACATTGTTGTCTGTTTTGCTAAATTTTTAACAGGCCATAGGTACTTTGGATATGAAGTGGCGCTGCACAGACCGATCTGTGTATGACAAAGTACCGCGAGACCTATTCAAAAGCACGATGAGTCATCTGCTCTCTAAAACTCTTGCAGTACTTTATCACACACCGATCGGTCTGATGGTGATTACCTGCTTCAAGACGAACAAGACTAATGATTCAATGAACCATTCATAAAGAACCATTTACTTCACTCCTGAATGAATCAGCCATTTGAATGAATCGAATGAATAAATGACTCAATGACTTAATCATTAAGACATTTACCACCACCTACTGGCAGGTTTAGTTTAATATTTAGAATATAATTTCATTAAAAAGAAAAAAAATCATATTTTCATAGTAATTATAATAATCAAATTAAGAAAATAAATGATTAAAGTAATAGTTCACCCAACCAAAAATGACAATTCTGTCATTATTTACTCACATGGTCCAAAAGAGAATATGTAATAAATGTTATCAAACAAAATATTTACTGTTGAACCTTATTTTTGCAATGTCTGTTTGGTGCTTTACACAACAATGACTTTAATTATCTTTTGTTAGTATTTTCTCCAAATTTGATGTGCAATTAATTTGATTAATTAATCGCCACATCATGTAATTCATTAGATTAACCTCTTGACTGTCACCATCCTGTATATGGGACATCTATGTTTACTTCAATATATTACAATTAAGTCTTAATCCAATCATGGCAAACTATACATTGTTGGAAAGGTTTAAGACTCCTAGATAATAGATAATAGATATTTGACCACTTTTTATGTTAAAAATTATGTAGGAACAGTAATAGATTAATTTATGACAAGAGTTCACCTCAAAACATATACATCAGAACAGGAGTTCTGACCTTTTCACAAAAATAAATTAAAATTAATTTTCTTTTTCCCTATCACATTTTAGTAATCATCATGAATTACATATCATTTTAAAGCTTAAAACCTCCAAATTCATCCTGTGAAAACCATTTTGAAATCGGACACTGTGTTCCCATGGAAATCGTACTTTAAAATATTTTAGCAGGCTCCTCCCCCTTGGTGGGAGGTGTCATATTCCAAATATATTATGGCCTTTCAGAATCAAAAATTTTCTCTCGACAAAATAAATATCATTGGAAAGGTCTGAGTCTCAAGATTCCATATTTGGATATATATAATATTGAGAGAGAAATTGATACATTTGTGACAGAAAAATGCATAAAAAAAATCAATGGAGTTTCAATGGCACCCGGTGGATGTTTGTGGTATAACGCCTAAACTATTTTTTAATATCAACTTCAAATATGGAACACAACTTATTTAGACATATGTCTTTAATTTTATATCAATTTTGGATTAAAACATGTTTTATAAAATATTTAGTGTTGGCACAGTGGATAAGACACATGCCTTTGGTGTGAGAGACCCGGGTTCGAATCCACTGTGAGACACCAATGTGTCCCTGAGCAAGAGACTTAACCCCTAGCTGCTCCAGAGGCATGCGACCTCTGACATATGTAGCAGTAAGTCGCTTTGGATAAAAGCGTCAGATAAATGTAAAAATTGTACAGTACATTTTCTTTACACTATATGTAAACTATAATTTCTTTATGCTTTCATTCTTTTTAAAATGATTTCACTTCTGCAATAATCTGCAGATTGTCTTCTTTAAAAAGAGACAAACTTTTGGTCTGTTTTCAAAAGCGTTTATGAATTATAACAATTTAAGTTTGAAATGTGTACTCTCACATCTATGTTCAAAATGGTGTGTGTGTGTGGGGGGGGGATGGGTTGACAGTTAAGATTTTTTATTGCTTACCAGCCCTAATTTAAATTTAATAGTTATGCAATCCATCCATGAACTTCGTGGATAGTGATTTCATTTGATTGTTAATAACCAGCATGTATTTTCATTTGATTGAATTTATTTATTAAATAAGAACCTGAAATAAGAGGACACAAATATGTCAATAACTTTTATAATACTAATAAGCCAACATATCTGGCACATCCTGTTTATCATATTAAAATGAATATTTAATATTACATTTAAAATTTGATTATTGTCACAGCCACACCTTCTACACTCCCAGAATCGGACACTTACGCCACACCCACTCGTCCCCAATCACCAGAATTCTAAACACCTGTGCATCATCACCAGTGCCACATATAAAGCCATCAGTCACCATCACCCAGTGTCTGGTCTTGCACCGATCTCCTCACTAACCTGAACGCCATTGTCTACCTACCTGATCTGCCTTACCCTCTTCATCCTCCTTAGAATTCCTGTTCCCATCGTCTTCGTCCAAGTCGCCATCTGTATCACCATTCACCTGAAGGAAAGTTGTGTTATCTCTGTGTCTTCCACGTGTCAAGATTCACCTGTGTCTGAAACCTCTGATTTAAATTAAATACTATTTCACTGAATCCTCTGTGTCCTCGTCTGTGTCTGACAGAAGACCAGACCTCATGCAGAGCTCTTCAGATACAGGCGAGGACCGCACCGCGGATCCCTTCACTGAACTGGTTCACGCTGTACGGTCCTCACTAATACAACAAACTCAACTTTCTTCACCGGCTGTCAACAGTTCTATCACCGCTACACCACCGGTCACTTCTTCAGTTGCCCCTGCGAGTCCCATGGCCAAACCTGCGACATAAAGCGGCACGGCGGAGGATTGCAGCGGGTTCCTACTACAGTGTTCCCTCTACATGGAATCCAACGCTCATTTATTCACCACTGAACGCAGTCGAGTCGCATTCATCATCAACCTGCTCTCAGGTAAAGCTCTCCAATGGGCTCAATCTCTCTGGGACTCGAACTCATCTGCCATTGGATCAGTCACTAATTTCTGTTCTCTGCTAAAATCCGTCTTTGGTCAACAAACTTCGGCATTATCTGTCCATGATCAACTATTTACAATTCGCCAACAGAGAGATGAATCCGTGAGTGATTATGCCGTATGCTTCCGTACACTCGCTTACATAAGCGGCTGGAATGAAACTGCCTTAATTACAGCATATCGCCACGGATTGTGTGACAAAATACAAGGGTTGATTGTGGTATATGAAGACTCACTGGGACTTGAGTGTCTAATCCAGAAATCCATTAGAGTTGCCCAGAGACTCACTGCCTGTCATCAGCTCACTCCCGCTGTACTTCCTCCGCCCGCCATACCATCTGTCGCTCCTCCAGCACCTGAGCCCATGCAAGTGGATTCTAACCACCTATCCACATCGGAACGTCAGCGGAGGATTAACACCGGGCTGTGTCTCTATTGTGGGGGAGATGGACACCTCTTACCATCCTGTCCAGTACGGCCTCCACGCCCAGCGGTGAGTACCATCCATATACCACCTCTAACTGCTCCTCTGACTAAAACCTGGGTTACTCTAAGACATCTTCATTCTTCTGTTTCAGTACAAGCCCTCATCGACTCCGGTTCGGCGGGGAACTTCATCAACCGGCAAACATTAACTCGTCTAAGTGCCAAACATCATCGAAGCCCCGTCGAACTCAAAATAACGACGATACAGGGAAAGCCGCTGGGCAAGGGTCGTGTCCACTATTTCTCCCCCACAATCATCCTCCGCGTGGGACTCCTGCACGAGGAAGACATCACGTTTATGGTGCTGGAGGAATCCACCGCAGACATCATCCTGGGACGCCCCTGGCTTAATCAACACCAACCTCACATCCATTGGCCTACTGGTGAGATCCTGAAATGGGGACAGTCCTGTCATCTTACCTGCATCACTCCTCCAGCTAAAATTCCCAAGGTCATTCCTCCCATAAAGAAGTCATCCCTACCGGTCCAGTCCACATCAGTGGAAAGCCCCGACACTAAGGTAGATCATATCATCCCTCCTGAATATCGGGCGTTCCAGGATGTGTTCAGTAAGCGGTTGGCAACGAAACTTCCACCTCATAGGCCATGGGACTGCGCCATTGACCTCCTGCCTGGAGCAACCCTTCCTAAAGGATGAGTCTATCCACTGTCCATCCCGGAGCAGAAGGCCATGGAGGAGTACATACAGGAAGCCCTCGCTCAGGAGTTCATCCGACCATCTACTTCCCCTGCTGCTTCCAGCTTTTTCTTTGTGGCCAAGAAGGATGGAGGCTTGAGGCCGTGTATCGACTATCGCTATCTCAACTCTCAAACCATCAAATTCAGCTATCCTCTTCCCCTGGTCCCAGCGGCGTTAAAACAATTACGCGGAGCCAAAATCTTCACTAAACTGGACTTGAGGAGCGCCTACAACCTGATCCGCATCCGGAAGGGGGACGAGTGGAAGACTGCTTTCATCACTCCTTCCGGGCACTATGAATACAGGGTCATGCCGTATGGGTTATCCAACAGTCCATCCGTCTTCCAAAATTATATGAATGAAGTCTTCAGAGAATACCTTAACCAGTTCGTAATTGTCTACATCGACGACATCCTCATTTACTCCACATCCAAGGAGGAACACATCCAACATGTCACACTCGTACTCCGAAAACTCCGGGAACACCACCTATACCTCAAGTCGGAAAAATGTGAGTTCCACACGCCCTCAGTCCAGTTCCTGGGATACATCATCGACCCACGAGGCGTGAAGATGGACCAGGGGAAGGTGGACGCCATCACACACTGGCCTCAACCTGGTTCCATTAAAGAACTCCAACGCTTCCTGGGCTTTGCCAACTTCTATAGAAGATTCATCAAAGATTACAGTTTACTCAGCTCCCCTCTAACTTCTCTCCTCCGGAACCGGCCCAAGTCTCTGTCCTGGAACCCCGAGGCCACTGAAGCTTTCCACCTACTCAAGAAGGCCTTCAAGACTGCTCCGATCCTAGTCCACCCTGATCCCAACCAACAGTTCATCGTGGAAGTGGACGCCTCATCAACCGGGGTCGGAGCAGTCCTATCCCAGCGGCAGGGGGATCCTCCAAGACTCCATCCATGCGCCTTTTTCTCGAAGAAGCTATCCCCGGCAGAGCAGAATTATGACATTGGTAACCGTGAACTACTGGCCATCAAGCTGGCTCTGGAAGAATGGCGTCATTGGCTGGAGGGAGCCCAGTTCCCTTTCGAGGTAGTAACAGACCACCGGAACCTGGAATACCTCCGTGAAGCTAAGAGACTGAATCATCGCCAAGCCAGATGGGCCTTGTTCTTCACGAGATTCAACTTTAAGGTCACTTATCGCCCTCGCTCCCAGAACAATAGAGCCGATGCCCTCTCCCGTCTTCATCAAGCAGATCCTGAACCCGAATCTCCGGAACCAATCCTCCCTCCAGCCATGATTGTAAGTCCTATCCAATGGAATATTGATCATCTGATTGAACAAGAAAACCTTCAACACCCTGCTCCGCCGGGAGGTCCAGAAGGGAAACTCTTCGTCCCTCCTCAACACCGGATTACCCTCCTGGACTTAGCTCACACCTCTCCGGGATCTGGATCCCTCTCGCTCCTTCAACAGCGTTACTGGTGGCCATCGATGGCTCTGGATACTGTCCGCTACCTCAAGGGATGCACCGTCTGCGCCATAGCAGACACCCCTAGAAGACTCCCGGAGGGTAAACTGGTGCCTCTGCCCTTTCCTGAACGTCCATGGACCCATATTGGTATTGATTTCATGACTGACCTCCCTCTTTCTCAAGGCTACACCTGTGTGCTGGTAGTGGTCGACAGGTTTTCGAAGTCATGTAAACTCATCCCTCTCAAAGGACTTCCCACTGCGTTTGAAGTGGCAGAGGCACTATTCCACAATGTATTCCGCCACTTTGGCATTCCAGAGGACATCGTCTCCGACAGAGGTCCCCAATTCATCTCCAGAGTCTGGTCTGCTTTCTTCCGTCTTCTAGGGATGTCCGTCAGCCTCTCTTCAGGATACCATCCACAGACCAACGGCCAGACGGAGCGTAAGATACAGGAGCTTGGGAGGTTCCTGAGGATATACTGCCACCGTAACCAGGACTGTTGGAGCCAGTACCTACCCTGGGCCGAATACGCTCAGAACTCCCTCCAGCAATCCACCACCGGGCTCACCCCCTTCCAATGTGTCCTCGGATACCAGCCTCCACTCTTCCCATGGTCAGGTGAGCCCTCGGAGGTCCCAGCGGTAGATCACTGGTTCCGCCAGAGCGAGAGGGTCTGGGACTCGGCTCACGTGCATCTCCAGCGGGCAGTGCGGAGGCATAAGGAGCAAGCGGACGCTCGTCGAAGACTTACGCCGCAATACCAACCTGGACAGCGAGTCTGGCTCTCGACGAGGGACATCCGCCTCCGGCTGCCCTGCCGTAAGCTGAGTCCCCGATACATCGGACCATTCACAATTGAACGGCAACTGAACGAAGTGACCTATAGACTCCAGCTACCTGCACAGTACCGTATCTCACCTTCATTCCATGTTTCACTCCTCAAACCCTTCACTGAACCTTTGTTTCCTCCATCCACAGAGCCTGGTGATGATGCCGTACCTCCTCCAGCCATCGAAGAAGACAACGACATCTTCCGGGTTAGAGCTATCCTCGACTCTCGACGACGGGGTCCTCAATTGGAGTACCTTGTAGACTGGGAGAACTACGGCCCGGAGGAGCGTTGCTGGGTTAATCGTAACGACATCCTGGACCCCAGCCTTCTCACTGACTTTCACCGAGACCATCCAGACCGCCCCGCTCCCCGTGGCCGAGGTAGACCCCGTCGTCGTACAAGATCCCAGCCGTCAGGAGCCGCCCGTGGAGGAGGGGGTACTGTCACAGCCACACCTTCTACACTCCCAGAATCGGACACTTACGCCACACCCACTCGTCCCCAATCACCAGAATTCTAAACACCTGTGCATCATCACCAGTGCTACATATAAAGCCATCAGTCACCATCACCCAGTGTCAGGTCTTGCACCGATCTCCTCACTAACCTGAACGCCATTGTCTACCTACCTGATCTGCCTTACCCTCTTCATCCTCCTCAGAATTCCTGTTCCCATCGTCTTCGTCCGAGTCGCCATCTGTATCACCATTCACCTGAAGGAAAGTTGTTATCTCTGTGTCTTCCACGTGTCAAGATTCACCTGTGTCTGAAACCTCTGATTTAAATTAAATACTATTTCACTGAATCCTCTGTGTCCTCGTCTGTGTCTGACAATTATAGCCTAGATATAATGCATATTAATTGTACTATTATGAACCTCAAAGCATACATTTGTGTATTTTGTGTTACTCTACTAAAGGCAGTTCACCATTGCAAATATCAATACAAAGCTCCAGCAAGCCAGCATATTCGTATATGGAATAGTTAGCAGTTTGTCACACTTTAATTATTGTAATTAAGTATATTTCCCATTATAATCACTTGTCTTGATACTAGTGATCTATAAAACATCATATTTTATTAAAACCATATTAATAGTAGGCCTATAAATTGTTATATATATATATACAGGTCCTTCTTTAAAAATTTGCATATTGTGATAAAAGTTCATTATTTTCCATAATGTAATGATAAAAATTAAACTTTCATATATTTTAGATTCATTGCACACCAACTGAAATACTTCAGGTCTTTTATTGTTTTAATACTGATGATTTTGGCATACAGCTCTTGAAAACCAAAATTCCTATCTCAAAAAATTAGCATATCATGAAAAGGTTGTCTAAACGAGCTATTAACCTAATCATCTGAATCAACTAATTAACTCTAAACACCTGCAAAAGATTCCTGAGGCTTTTAAAAACTCCCAGCTTGGTTCATTACTCAAAACCGCAATCATGGGTAAGACTGCCGACCTGACTGCTGTCCAGAAGGCCATCATTGACACCCTCAAGCGAGAGGGTAAGACACAGAAAGAAATTTCTGAACGAATAGGCTGTTCCCAGAGTGCTGTATCAAGGCACCTCAGCGGGAAGTCTGTGGGAAGGAAAAAGTGTGGCAAAAAACGCTGCACAACGAGAAGAGGTGACCGGACCCTAAGGAAGATTGTGGAGAAGGACCGATTCCAGACCTTTGGGGACCTGCGGAAGCAGTGGACTGAGGCTGGAGTAGAAACATCCAGAGCCACCGTGCACAGGCGTGTAACCCAGGTTAGAAATATAAAAACACAACCTCAAAAGAAAAAGAGAGAATCTTAAAATTACATTGTTACTTAACTTACCAATTTAAATGTTTAAAACGCTGTTTAATGTGAGGAGGAAAAAAAGAACACGGCCCCTTTAGGAAAAACGCATGTGCTGAATAGGGAAGAGAAAGAATGTGCTAATTGAGATTGAGATGAAGAGACGAGAGGTGACGCTGATAGTGATCGGTCGAGTAAAGAAAAATAACTTTGACTTTATGATTGTAAAAGTAAATGTAATTTGTTCTGAGGTGCTACATTGGCGAAATCTTTTCCATTTACATCTCTGAGATTGACTTTGAGTATATTTGCGTTTGTGAGTTTAAGACCAAACGGTGATTTCTCTAAATTGTTTAAAATGTGTATGGCTCCAAAAATATATTTTTATTTGTAACTTATTAATGAGGAGTAAATATTTTTGGTTATTTTATGTGGGAATGAGATGTGGATTATATGGAAATGTATATACCATTTTGAGAACATCTCATGGTTGTTTGAGACTGGGAAAATTCATCGTTTCAAGCAAATATTTAATCTTTGGAGATTGTGTTGTATTGTTAATGGTGTTTTGTTCTGTTTGTGTGTGTATGGTACTGTTTATAAAACAGGACAGGTTTTTTTTCCCTTTGAAGACATCTGAAATTTGATTTCAACAAGATGGCGAGCCACCCAACAAACCACTGAGGAGAACAGAGACTGTTGCTATATATCAGCGACCTGTAAAGGAAAGCAAATTCACCTGGGTATTCTCCATCCTGGTAGGACTGTAAAGACTGTTATATTTTCCTTCCTGCAGACAGCAGTTGGACTGAGTGACTGACTGTAACCAGAATTGTGCGTACAGAATTGTGAAACCAACTTTGAGAATTTTGTAACTTTTGTGCATTTTTCTTATTTATTTTTTTTCTCCCTTCTTGAATGTTGAGTTTGGTTATCTCAGTTGTATTAGAACAAAGAAAAAGGTTACTTTGAAGCAGTCTAAATAATACTGCATAACAGAAACCACTGAATAAGAAAAGAACCAAACTTAAATTGATTAGGCCTAAAAGCAAACATAAAAACTTTATTAGATCTGAACTAAATAGGATAAAACAACTAGGCGAACAAAACTAGTTAAATTAGCGCTAATAGAAGGAAACCTATAGGGAAAAAAGTTAAACATTCATTTGATATATTGCTTTATTTTTATATTGTTTTTCCTTTTATACTGTGGATGGTAATTAATTTATTTTCTTTGTATTGTGTGTGAAGTGAGGTTTTACGAGTGCACTGTTTGTCAATATAAGCCGGCAGTTATTCAAACACATTTAGTGGTCTGTGTGAGTTTATTTACCGCTCCTCTGAATCTAGATACTGGTCCAGCATACCTCAACCTGAGGGTGACATAATTGTTACAGGCGTGTGCAGGAAATGGGCTACAGAGAAGCAGCACTGGACTGTTGCTCAGTGGTCCAAAGTACTTTTTTCGGATGAAAGCAAATTTTGCATGTCATTCGGAAATCAAGGTGCCAGAGTCTGGAGGATAACTGGGGAGAAGGAAATGCCAAAATGCCTGAAGTCCAGTGTCAAGTACCCACAGTCAGTGATGGTCTGGGGTAACATGTCAGCTGCTGGTGTTGGTCCACTGTTTTTTATCAAGGGCAGGGTCAATGCAGCTAGCTATCAGGTGATTTTGGAGCACTTCATGCTTCCATCTGCTGAAAAGATTTATGGAGATGAAGATTTTGTTTTTCAGCACTACCCGGCACCTGCTCATAGTGCCAAAACCACTGGTAAATGGTTTACTGACCATGGTATTACTGTGCTCATTTGGCCTGCCAACTCTCCTGACCTGAACCCCATAGAGAATCTGTGGGATATTGTGAAGAGAAAGTTGAGAGACGCAAGACCCAACACTCTGGATGAGTTTAAGGCCGCTATCGAAGCATCCTGGGCCTCCATAACACCTCAGCAGTGCCACAGGCTGATTGCCTCCATGCCACGCCGCATTGAAGCAGTCACTTCTGCAAAAGGATTCCCGACCAAGTATTGAGTGCATAACTGAACATAATTATTTGAAGGTTGACTTTTTTTTTTTTTTTTTTTTTGTATTAAAAACACTTTTTTTATTGGTCGGATGAAATATGCTAATTTTTTTTTTATTTTTTTTGGTTTTCATGACCTGTATGCCAAAATCATCAGTATTAAAACAATAAAAGACCTGAAATATTTCAGTTGGTGTGCAATGAATCTAAAATATCTGAAAGTTTAATTTTTATCATTACATTATGGAAAATAATGAACTTTAATCACAATATGCTAATTTTTTGAGAAAGACCTGTGTGTGTGTATATATATATATATGGTATAAATGTTCTAAATTAGTTGTTTATAAGTATATTGTAACAAGGAGTCAGAGACATTCAGATCCATGTTCAGTAATGTTGTCTGTTGGTGTCGCTGTTGGACAGTGTTTTCTCTACTTCCTGTTGGCCTTCTGTAGCTAATTATAGCTCCATGTAGCGGTTTTTATTTTATATTTTTTCTCTATAATCTTTCTTACTATCACTGTCTGTTTGTTTGTTTTTTTAATTGTAAAATATAACTTAATTCACACCATATTTCTGATATTACCGATCAATCTTATCAGATTAACTTTGATCGTTCACTCTTCCGTGACTGCAGCACACCTGCAAAGCGTTAGCACTCGTTAGCTTGTCATTAGCGTTTTCTTTTCTCCTCTCCTCTCCTCTCTCACGCTGCAGTTTTCCACAAGTTCATCAAACAACCGCAGTAAGAATATTTCATCAAGCACGGTGAGTAATGGCTTCTCCTACAATTGTTATTTGCACCTCTTGCCACATGTACAGTTTATCTATCTCTGTCGCTGATGAGGGATTCACATGTGATAAATGCAGGGAAACAGTTAGGCTGACAGAGAAGATTTCAGAATTAGAGACACGCATCCAAACTTTAATTGAGGACAGTAAGAATGTTAGGGCTCTAGATATGGCTTTGGATGCGTCTAGTTCAGGGATTCCTGTACATTGTCCGGTTCCAGCAGAGCCCCTGCAGCAGGGCAACTGGGTGACGGTGAGGCAGCGTAGTCGTGGGTCAAAACACCGCTCTTCTGTTCCGATCAAAACATTAAACAGGTTCTCCCCACTCAGTGATGCACCCACTGAGAAACCTGATGAAAGTGCTCTAGTTATTGCCGATTCTATTGTACGGAACGTGAATATAGAGACACCAGCCACCATAGTCAAATGTTTACCGGGAGCCAGAGCGCCTGACATCTTGGCAAATTTAAAAGTGCTGGCTAATGCTAAACGTAAATACAGTAAGATTGTTATTCATGCCGGCGCTAATGATGTTCGCCAGTCGGAGATCACTAAAAATAACTTTAAAGAGGTGTGTGAACTTGCAAGCACGATGTCAGACACTGTAATATGCTCTGGTCCCCTCCCTGCTTACCGTGGTGATGAGATGCATAGCAGATTGTCATCACTCAATGGCTGGATGGCTAAGTGGTGCCCACAGAATAACATAGGTTATATAGACAATTGGACGAGCTTTTGGGGCAGACCTGACCTGTTTAAAAGAGATGGTCTTCATCCCTCCTGGGGTGGCGCCACTCTTCTGTCTAGAAATATGGCACATAGTCTTAGTGTTTATACTTGACTAACTGGGGCCCAGGTCAGGAAGCAGACAAACTGGCTAAACCGACCGTCTGCTAGCTGCCTCCCGTCACAGAGGTCAGTTAATTCTCAGCACATAGAGACTCTTTCACCTAGATATCACACTGTAGAGACTGTGTTTGTTCCCCGAACTAGAAAGTACAAAAAACGTCCAAACCAAGTTAAGGTTAACAATTTAATTGAGGTTCAACAAATAAAAAACAAATGCAATATGGATAAACAAATGATAAAGATTGGCTTATTGAATATCAGATCCATTTCTACGAAAACACTTTTTGTAAATAATATGATAACTGATCATAATATAGATGTGCTCTGCTTGACAGAAACCTGGCTAAAACCTGATGATTACATTATTTTAAATGAGTCCACCCCCCAAGATTATTGTTATAAACACGAGCCGCGTCTAAAAGGCAAAGGGGGAGGTGTTGCTTCAATTTATAATAACGTTTTCAGGATTTCTCAGAGGGCAGGCTTCAAGTATAACTCGTTTGAAGTAATGGTGCTTCATATAACATTATCCAGAGAAACCAATGTTAATGATAAATCCCCTGTTATGTTTGTACTGGCTACTGTATACAGGCCACCAGGGCACCATACAGACTTTATTAAAGAGTTTGGTGATTTTACATCCGAGTTAGTTCTGGCTGCAGATAAAGTCTTAATAGTTGGTGATTTTAATATCCATGTCGATAATGAAAAAGATGTATTGGGATCAGCATTTATAGACATTCTGAACTCTATTGGTGTTAGACAACACGTTTCAGGACCTACTCATTGTCGAAATCATACTCTAGATTTAATACTGTCACATGGAATTGATGTTGATAGTGTTGAAATTATTCAGCCAAGTGATGATATCTCAGATCATTATTTAGTTCTGTGTAAACTTCATATAGCCAAAATTGTAAATTCTACTTCTTGTTACAAGTATCGAAGAACCATCACTTCTACCACAAAAGACTGCTTTTTAAGTTATCTTCCTGATGTATCCGAATTCCTTAGCATATCCAAAACCTCAGAACAACTTGATGATGTAACAGAAACTATGGACTCTCTCTTTTCTAGCACTTTAAATACAGTTGCTCCTTTACGCTTAAGAAAGGTTAAGGAAAACAGTTTGACACCATGGTATAATGAGCATACTCGCACCCTAAAGAGAGCAGCCCGAAAAATGGAGCGCAGCTGGAGGAAAACAAAACTAGAGGTATTTCGTATTGCTTGGCGGGAAAGTAGCATATCCTACCGAAAAGCATTAAAAACTGCTAGATCTGATTACTTTTCTTCTCTTTTAGAAGAAAACAAACATAACCCCAGGTATTTATTCAATACAGTGGCTAAATTAACGAAAAATAAAGCCTCAACAAGTGTTGACATTTCCCAACACCACAGCAGTAATGACTTTATGAACTACTTTACTTCTAAAATCGATACTATTAGAGATAAAATTGCAACCATTCAGCCGTCAGCTACAGTTTCGCATCAGACAGTGCACTATAGACCCCCTGAGGAACAGTTCCACTCATTCTCTACTATAGGAGAGGAAGAATTGTATAAACTTGTTAAATCATCTAAACTTACAACATGTATGTTAGACCCTATACCATCTAAGCTCTTAAAAGAGGTGCTTCCAGAAGTCATAGGTCCTCTTCTGACTATTATTAATTCCTCATTGTTATTAGGACATGTCCCCAAAACCTTCAAACTGGCTGTTATTAAGCCTCTCATAAAAAAGCCACAACTTGACCCCAGAGAACTAGTTAATTATAGACCAATCTCGAATCTCCCTTTTCTGTCCAAGATACTAGAAAAGGTGGTATCCTCACAATTATATTCCTTCTTAGAGAAAAATGGTATATGTGAGGATTTCCAGTCAGGATTTAGACCGTATCATAGTACTGAAACTGCTCTCCTTAGAGTTACAAATGATCTGCTCTTATCATCTGATCGTGGGTTTATCTCTCTATTAGTTTTATTGGATCTTAGTGCTGCGTTTGACACAATTGACCACAACATTCTTTTGCATAGACTTGAACACTTTGTTGGCATCAGTGGAAGTGCATTAGCATGGTTTAAATCGTACTTATATGACCGCCATCAGTTCGTAGCAGTGAATGAAGATGTATCATATCGATCACAAGTGCAGTATGGAGTACCTCAAGGCTCAGTTCTAGGGCCGCTACTCTTCACGCTTTATATGTTACCCTTGGGAGATATCGTCAGGAAACATGGTGTTAGCTTTCACTGTTATGCTGATGATACGCAGCTCTATATTTCCTCGCAGCCCGGTGAAACACACCAATTTGAAAAACTAATGGAATGCATAGTCGATATAAAAAATTGGATGACGAGTAATTTCTTACTGCTAAATTCAGAAAAAACAGAGGTGTTAACGTTTCTAGCATTTGTAAAACTGCATTTTTCCATCTCAAAAATATATCTAAATTACGGCCTATGCTCTCAATGTCAAATGCAGAAATGTTAATCCATGCATTTATGACTTCAAGGTTAGACTACTGTAATGCTTTATTGGGTGGTTGTTCTGCACGCTTGGTAAACAAACTACAGCTAGTCCAAAATGCAGCAGCAAGAGTTCTTACTAGAACCAGGAAGTATGACCATATTAGCCCGGTCCTGTCCACACTGCACTGGCTCCCTATCAAACATCGTATAGATTTTAAAATATTGCGCCTAACCTGATTTTACCAAGTGAGACATGTTCCTGGGACAACATCGTTGTTGACCCTGGAACAACATTGTGATTAACCAATCAGATTTGAAGAACCAGTTTATAGATTTTGTGAAGTTTATGCTTAAAATCAGTGTTTGGTGCTTGTACATCAGTGTCATTCATCTATCATTTCCTCTGATTTTAGGGATTACTCATGGTTAAGGTTAGGATTAGTTGTAGGGATATGGTTAAGAATATATTTTTGGAGTAAAATGTTGTTCCAGGGTCAACAAAATATGTTGACCTAGGAACACATAGGACTTGGCAAAATCAGGACGTGCAAAATATTGCTTATTACTTATAAAGCCCTGAATGGTTTAGCACCTCAGTATTTGAATGAGCTCCTTTTACATTATACTCCTCTACGTCCGCTACGTTCTCAAAACTCAGGCAATTTGATAATACCTAGAATATCAAAATCAACTGTGGGCGGCAGATCCTTTTCCTATTTGGCGCCTAAACTCTGGAATAACCTACCTAACATTGTTCGGGAGGCAGACACACTCTTGCAGTTTAAATCTAGATTAAAGACCCATCTCTTTAACCTGGCATACACATAACATACTAATATGCTTTTAATATCCAAATCCGTTAAAGGATTTTTAGGCTGCATTAATTAGGTAAACTGGAACCGGAACACTTCACATAACACCGTACTTTCTACATCATTAGAAGAATGGCATCTACGCTAATATTTGTCTGTTTCTCTCTTGTTCCGAGGTCACCGTGGCCACCAGATCCAGTCTGTGTCCAGATCAGAGGGTCACTGCAGTCACCCGGATCCAGTACGTATCCAGACCAGATGGTGGATCAGCACCTAGAAAGGACCTCTACTGCCCTGAAAGACAGCGGAGACCAGGACAACTAGAGCCCCAGATACAGATCCCCTGTAAAGACCTTGTCTCAGAGGAGCACCAGGACAAGACCACAGGAAACAGATGATTCTTCTGCACAATCTGACTTTGCTGCAGCCTGGAATTGAACTACTGGTTTCGTCTGGTCAGAGGAGAACTGGCCCCCCAACTGAGCCTGGTTTCTCCCAAGGTTTTTTTCTCCATTCTGTCACCGATGGAGTTTCGGTTCCTTGCCGCTGTCGCCTCTGGCTTGCTTAGTTGGGGTCACTTCATCTACAGCGATATCGTTGACTTGATTGCAAATTAAAACAGACACTATTTCAACTGAACAGAGATGACATCAATGAATTCAATGATGAACTGCCTTTAACTATCATTTTGCATTATTGAGACACTGTTTTCCAAATGAATGTTGTTCAGTGCTTTGGCGCAATGTATTTTGTTTAAAGCACTATATAAATAAAGGTGATTGATTGATTGTTTATTTAGAAAACGTAGAAGTACCGGGCAGAGGTCAGAAAACAGCATCAGGGATATCAAAGACAATCAGAATCGAGATCGGTTACCTGGCTTCAATCAGGGCAGGTGGAACAAAGCAGAGGTTCAGTAGGGCAGGCGGCAGAGAATCGGCAGAATAAGAACAGTCCAAGGTAAAACACAGATAATCAGGCAAGGATAAACGCTCAGAAATGCTAGATAGGCTAAACAAGACTTTACACTGAGTGAGTGTTTGGCTTCAGCTTATATAGAGTGTGGAATGAGGAACACTTGGTGGTAATTAGTCCGAGGTACGGGGCAGATGGGTAATGTAGTCCATGAGGATGTTAGTACTCAGGTGAAGGTGCCCTCTGGTGGCCGTCGGGAGAGAGCCACAGAGGCCTGGGCCGTGACATAAATAATATAGATTTATGTTGTAAAATATTAAATTAAATGTCTAATACTTATAGGGAAGAGTGGGGTAAGATTTGCCACTTTTTATTATTTTGCTCCTCAAGATATGGGAAAATTATGCAAAAGTATAAAGAAAGTATCATATCCAAACATCATTTCAAATTATCAGAATGTATCTTTGACAAAGGGTTCTAAAAATATGACTCATAAAAATGTGTTCCCATGGCTCAGTTTGCCCCTGGTTTGTGGTAAGTTGACACAAGTCGAGTCCGTGGCTAAAATGCACCATCTAGGTGTAAAACGACCATCTGACCAAATTTAATTCAAACCAATGTAAAATAAATAATAATTTAAAAACTAATTCATAATTTCCTTTTACAGACAGTCATATTTCTTTTCTTAAAGTTATCTTTAACAACATAAAATCAACCAAATTAAGTTTAAATTTCAATATTTAATTGTTTTCATTTCTGAAACAATATGTTGAACACCAAAGTTGTAGTCTTCCTAAAAACAGAATAAAAAAAGAGAAAGTTTGTTGGCCATTAGTGACTACAGGTGGAAAAATTTATTTAT
Source organism: Carassius gibelio (assembly GCF_023724105.1). Taxonomy (NCBI): domain Eukaryota; kingdom Metazoa; phylum Chordata; class Actinopteri; order Cypriniformes; family Cyprinidae; genus Carassius; species Carassius gibelio. The sequence goes on along the minus strand of NC_068404.1, from coordinate 5,192,051 downwards.
ATTTATTTATTTTTTATTTGTTTTCATAGAAATATCTGGCAACACTGACAGAACTTAAACTGATAGTAATCAAAAGAGCCCACAGAAATGCTATTGCTGACAGGATACCACATTCGGGAAAGAGAACACAAACACACACAAAAAAACACATCATAATATTATCTGTCAGAAACATTATCAGCGCTAAGAAAACAGTTACATATAACACTAGTGCAAAGATCTGCAGAACAAGTATGCCATTTCATATTGTATTTGGAAGTCATGCCAATAACATTCATAAGGGAACTAGACAAAATTATATAAATAAGTTATATAAATAGCACAACTCCCAAGTTGTAGTTATATAAATAGCACAATTCCCACCCAGATCACAGTAATTTTCAAACACTGGCTACTGTCGTGGTGCCTTCCATTCCCCCGTGTTTCTCCTTTTAAAAGTCTGGCAGAAATTATGGGTGGTTCCAAAATACATGGTCAAATGACAGTAAAATTGTACAGTTGTCAAGATACAGGGGGTGGGTCAACTTACCCACTGTTTCAACTTACCCCACCTTCCCCTACTTCCTTTGAAGATGAGGCCAAATCAGACTCAGAGAGTGAGGGAGAGCCCACTCTTATCAAAACATATACAATAAAGTCAGTTATTACAGAGTGTGCTATCTTCTAATTTTATATTTGTAACAAATGGAACATTTGTATCAACAAGCAACCACCCTCCTTGTGGCCCTTTTTTGGTTTGGGCCACTGCCCCTCAAAATGTCTGTGCACGGCCCTGAGGGGCATGGTCACCCTGAAATATGACTGCCGCCCCCATTAGATGCCCCAACATAATTGGGCTAGAGACCTGTCAAACTGACTATGCCTGTATGCTGTATGCTACTGGATCAGAGCACTGTCAATTGCTGCCTGATTGTTGTTTGCATTTGGAGCACTCATCAATGACATTAGATCGATGGGCTCTGTCAGTGCTTTTCAGTTTTTTTTTTTTTTTAAAGCTACATTCAAAGGCCAATTAAACATATTGGTACAGTAAATAAAGTGCAAAAAAGAACCAAGCTCTCCTCCGCGTCCTCCTGCACCTTAACGAACAAATACAAATTGTAGTTTAAATATGCAAATAGAAAAAAATTTGAAAGTGCATAACACAACATGTAAATTGTCACATATTATACCCAAAAATTCTCCATACAATGGGCTACAAAAATTTGGTTGGTTCATCGTCTGGCTTACTACGCCTTGAATTAATGTTTCTGAAAAATCCTGTCATATGCACACAAACTGACAGTCACCACTTATAAGCTACTACTAAATACTGTAAAAACATAATTTTCTGTAAAGTTGCTTTGTAATGATTTGTATCGTAAAAAGCGCTATACAAATACAATTGAATTGAACTGAATTAAAAAAATACATCTTGTAGATGTAAATGCAGACATCAAATAGACGTCTCAGAGATGTGCAGAGTATACCAAAATAAAGTAAATTGTCACATATTATACCCAAAAATTCTCCATACAATTGGCTACAAAAATTTGGTTGGTTCATCGTCTGGCTTACTACGCCTTGAATTAATGTTTCTGAAAAATCCTGTCATATGCACACAAACTGACAGTCACCACTTATAAGCTACTACTAAATACTGTAAAAACATAATTTTCTGTAAAGTTGCTTTGTAATGATTTGTATCGTAAAAAGCGCTATACAAATAAAATTGAATTGAACTGAATTAAAAAAATACATCTTGTAGATGTAAATGCAGACATCAAATAGACGTCTCAGAGATGTGCATGTGCTATCAGCTACTATAGTAGTTAAATCTCAGTACATAATTTGCACATAAATCATACATAAATTCATTTAATTACATTTGGATTTGGATACATGTTTAAATATAAACAATGGCTACTTTTGGTATTTATCTGTTTTTTGTTCAATTGTTTTGTTGTTGTTGCTTGAAACATTACTGTCGTACTGTCACCGAACTAATGATCTTGGTGACAGGAAATGGCCAATAAATTTGGGAGCTAATTTATTAGAAACGGAGCGGAGCGGAATGTTGAAAGCCACACCTTTTGACCCACGACGTATACGGGAGGCTTTGACCGGTGGCAATTGGCCTTGGCCTTAGTGTGCTCCCTCATCTGGAAGCAGAGTCTCACGGACTTAAATTACGAAACAAACGTCGATAAAAATTGGCAAACCCCAGAAACCGCTGTAGGGCCTTACGGGAATCTGGACTAGGCCAATCTATCACAGCCTTAACCCTTTCGAGTCGATTAACGCATATATGCGTTTTGAGTCATTTTCACCTGATAACCCCTAAAAGAACTTAAATTACACTCTCAGTTTTAATCGTACAGATAAGAGCAATACATCAATCGAATCTGTAAAGGGTCTAGTTTTTTTTGGATACAGACATAATAACAAAAAACCTTTGTGCACTTATAAAATAAAGATAACAAACAAGGTGCGCTGTCTACAGTCTTTGTCTCCGCTGATCGTCATGTACAAACATTTCATTAAAATGAACTGTAACTCCGTGAATACTCAACGAAGAGACATGAGAGAGATATCTATAGAAAGCCTGGAATGTCTACTTTTAAACTAAACAAGTGCTGCCGAAAACAAATATTCTGAGATAAAGTAATCCATATGAAAACAACGCAATGTCTGTTTTTCATATCTCCGCTCATTATATCTAATGTGACCACGCCCCCGCGCTGAACGCGCTATTCAGATTCAAACTGAAGCGCGCGGCTTGAATACGCCCACACAGAAGAAAAAGCAGCCAGACTATTCTTCAAGTTTTTATTTTATTTTACTGTTTGCTTCGCGATGAGAGGACTAAGACATAATTCACCCCAAAAAGATGTGATGTGGTTGAGGATTTGAGAAATGGATTTCCTCAGAAAAAAGAATGAAGCACTTTATTCAGCAGAGATCATAAACAGAGTAAGTCTCTCTTTATTTATTTGTACTAGTTTTCACATAACGTGTAAACATTTTACTAGTTAGACTTTTTCCAAATACTTTTTCCAAACTATAATTCCTGACTAAATGTATAATCAAGTGAAACATTATGAAGTTTCAATAACAATATACAATACTATACCATTCAAAAGCTTGATGTAAATAATATAAATGTGACAAATAGAGATAACTCTAACAAATGTAAAAACAATGCAGTTCTTTCGATTTATTCCCCCTAAAAAAACCTGAAAAATATTATCAGCTCTTTTCAACATTAATAATAATAATAATAATAATAATGATGATGATAATAAATGGGGTTTATTTGGTAGAAAATAAGATTGTTAAAAGGATTTCTGAAGGATTGTGTGACTAGAGAAAGGATGCCAAAAAATTTGAAAGTCAGCTTTGATTGTTCCTAATAAACTGTTTAACTGCTCCCCCAAGTGGATATTAAATTATGTTGTGGGATAATTAAATATATTCTTAATAAACTACAAACATAAAATTATATACTTTTATTTTGTTCTCTTTCTTGTAAGTCCTCCCTCACAGTGGCACAGTTGAATGAGAGGCTCATTATGCTGCTCATTATGCAGGCCTTTGTCTTCTCAGGTGTAAATCACAATGATATTCATGATAGTTGACGCCTACTCGCATATGACTTTTACCAACAAAAAGTGTTTTAGAAAATTTAAATCAATATATTGTTTTCTGTGAGTGAGTAAACAAGATGATTTTCACATCATTCAGAAAGAAAAATTCTAGGCTACAAGCTCCAGTTCTCAACTTTTCCGGCAACCAATTTTATGTATGTGTTTTATTCCCTTATTCAAGTGATTTAACATTTTTAGTTTTTCACTAACCATGCATAACATTTTTTTTTCTCAAAAATACAATCATGTACATGCATGGGTTTCACATATTATTATAGCCCAGTTTGTGCTGATTACAGTGATATTAGACTTTACCCATTTAGATATTTATAAGAAACTGAAAAAAGCACAAATGTCAGGGCATGACAAAACTTCTCAAGGCCCCAAAAATACCCTTAGACTCCAGAGGGTTAACCTTGTCAGGATCCATATGTATTCTCTCGGACGAGACGATATACCCTAGGAATGGAAGAGACTGTGCATGGAATACACATTTCTCCGCCTTGACAAAAAGACCATTCTCAAGTAATCTCTGGAGCACTCGTCTGACGTGTTGCACATGTTCCTGGAGAGATTAAGAAAAAATCAGTATGTCATCCAGGTAAACATATATAAACTGATCTACCATGTCTCTCAACACGTCATTAACGAGTGCTTGGAAAACCCCTGGCGAGTTGGAGAGCCCGAACAGCATCACCAAATATTCAAAGTGCCCTCTAGGGGTGTTAAAGGTGGTTTTCCACTCATCCCCCTTCCTGGTGTGGACCAAATGATTAGCATTGTGTAAATCCAGTTTTGTGAATATGGATGCTCCCTGTAACCTCTTGAAAGCTGAAGACATCAACGGCAAAGGATAGGTATTCTTTATCGTGATGTTGTTCAACTCTCGGTAGTCAATACAAGGTCGCAGAGAACCATCCTTCTTACCCACAAAAAAGAATCCCACCCCTGCTGGAGAAGAGGAAGGGCGGATGAACCTCGATGCCAAGGAATCAGAAATGTATTTCTCCATGGCCTCCCTCTCCGGAATAGAAAGAGAGTAAAGCTTGCCCTTAGGCGGAGACTTACTTGGAACTAAGTCTATGGTACAGTCATAGGGACGATGCAGAGGAAGAGAAGCAGCGCAGGACTTGCTGAACACCTCCTTCAGGTCCAAGTACTCTGCAGGCACATTTTATAAAACCATGGTCTCCTCCTGAAAGACAGAAACAGGCACAACAGGACAAACAGAAACCAGACAATACTCATGACAACTTTCACTCCACAAAGTGACGGTGTTCGAACACCAATCCACTCGTGGATTGTGTTTAACCAACCAGGGATGACCTAAAACAATGGGAGAGACAGGGGAGTCCATGAGGTAAAAGGATAAGGTTTCAGTGTGGTTTTCCTGAGGTGAGCAGAGTTATGGGTTCATTGGTGTGAGTGACATGGATAGGACGAGACATGGGTAGGACAGGAAGGTTCAGGTGATGTGCAAGGACAGTGTCAAGGCGCAACAATGATGATGGTTCTCCCACACTGCCATCCCCCATAAGGCGGCCCTGCCAGAAAGCAAAGTGAGAGCAAACGCGACCTTGGATTCTTCCATCACGAAGGTGCGGGGTTGTAAAGCCAAGTACATGGAACACTTGTTAATGTAAATTCTGCAAAAGTCAGGCTCACCGGAGTAACTCTCTGGCGCCGGAAGTCGCAGCTCTGGTCGGAAGTGGTCATGGGAGACCTAGCGGGTGGCGGAGCGGGAGAAGTCAGCTGATGGATCTGCTGGGTGAGCTCGGACACCTGTGTCCCCAGCGCTTGGATCGCAGATCCAGTGTTTGCGATACTCTCCTGCTGCTGATCAATGCGGTTGAAGCTGTGGTGGATGAAGTCAGAGAGTGAAGTGGTGCTCGCTGCTTCCATGTTTGGTCAGAGCATTCTGTAACGACTGGTGAAAGGAGTGGCAGGAAGCAAGTGCGAGTTAATAGATATTTAATATAATGAAGGGCACAGTACATGAAGACAGAAACACAGGTGATACTTGGCCGGGGATACACAGTCAGAGAAGATGCAGGTGAGTGGAGGATCCGAAGTGCGGTGATAAGTTGGCAGCAGGAGAGGGTGACACAGGAACTGCAGGGAAGCAAGCCGAGAGGTAAGTGATGAATCCAACGGTGAGATGAGATGAGTGGACAGGGTTCGGGGGAGACAAGAACATCCAACGAAGAAACAACAAAGAGAGCAGAACATGAGACATGAGACAATTAGCGGAGACACCCACAAGAAACAATCAGTGCTGACGCGTAACACACAGACTTCACCCACATGGTGAAAAACCCAGAGATCACGGTTTACCAACCGTGACACTATGCATTCCATTTGTTTTTCAAATTGGTGTGTTTCAACGGGCCACAAAGAAATATAGAGCTGAGTATCATCAGCATAACAGTGAAAGCTAACACCATGTTTCCTGATGATATCTCCCAAGGGTAACATATAAAGTGTGAAGAGTAGCAGCCCTAGTACTGAGCCTTGATGTACTCCATACTGCACTTAAATTTAAAATTAAATTAAAAATTAAATTAAATTTATGCATTTATCCAAAGCGACTTACAGTATATTCAGGCTATCAATTTTTTTACATATCATGTGCTCCCGGGGAATCGAACCCCCAACCTTGCACTTGCTAGCGCAGTGCTCTACCAGTTGAGCTACAGGAACACCATATGATATGATATGATACCTCTTCATTCACTGCTACGAATTGATATCTATAATGCACTGTCTGATGTGATACTTTAGCTGACGGCTGAATGGTTACAATTTTATCTCTAATAGTATCGATTTTAGAAGTAAAGTAGTTCATAAAGTCATTACTGCTGTGATGTTGGGAAATGTCAACACTTGTTGAGGCTTTATTTTTCGTTAATTTAGCCAGTGTATTGAATAAATACCTGGGGTTATGTTTGTTTTCCTCTAAAAGAGAAGAAAAGTAATCGGATCTAGCAGTTTTTAATCATTTTCTGTAGGATAAGTTACTTTGTAGGATAAGCAATACGAAATACCTCTAGTTTTGTTTTCCTCCAGCTGCTCTCCATTTTTCGGGCTGCTCTCTTTAGGGTGCAAGTATGCTCATTATACCATGGTGTCAGACTGGTTTCCTTAACCTTCCTTAAGCGTAAAGGAGCAATTGTATTTAAAATGCTAGAAAAGAGAGAGACCATATTTTTTTAACATCATCAAGTTGTTCTGAGGTTTTGGATATGCTAAGGAATTTGGATACATCAGGAAAATTACTTACAAAGCAGTTTTTTTTTGTGGTAGAAGTGATGGGCTGGGCGATATGGAGCAAAACATATATCTCAATATATTTTGCTATATCTCGATATACAATATATATCTCAATAGCTTTACAGGAAAAATAACCCCCCCAAAAACTACTGCAAAAACAAATATGCCAAATATTACATGTTTAGGGCCCTATGAAACATTTAATTTTTTTCTTCACCATATGTTTTTGTTACCTAATTCTCTGTTTTATAATGTGTAATTATTTATATGCATAAAATCAACTTCATTAGTAAAAAAAAAAAAAAAAAAAAAAACTCTTAAAATAGCCTTATTTTAAATGTTTAATGTTTTTTTTACCTTCAGATTTTTTTTATAATTATTTAAAATTAACTTTAACTTTTATAAACTTATTTTTTTGGTAAACAAAGGGGATTTACTACTAAAACATGGAAGAAATGTTGTGTGATTATTCCTTAAAAAAATTATGTTCGTTTAATTTTAATAGTAGTAGTAGTAGTAGTATTCTGCTGAACAGTAGTAATAGGTTTCTGGCAAATACTTTTATTTTGACGGGTTTACCTTTACAGTTCTGTCTCTTTAGTGAGACGACAGAAGCTGAAATCACTGCAAGCGTCACGCGCTCTTCCGTGTGTTTAATGAATGAAGATGCGCTTATGCGCCATTCATTAACACAGACATGCAGAACATGCAGGATTCATATTTAAATAGACTTTACCGGGTTAATACTGTATTCGCAGATATTAGTCCATATCGTGATTTGATGTAAGTGCAATGACCTACTTTTGATTAATTCATTCAAAATTTTACAAATTCTATGACATTCCGCGTTAAACTGTAAATTCAGTTTTTATGACCTATCTGCCTGGTGTTTGCCCGACACCTTAAAACCGAAGAATCTCCATATAATGGAGCCAGTTGTCCTTTTTTTTTTGAGACTTTGTTTTAGACTAGTTCTGTACACGCGAGGGGAGGGGGAACAAAAGCAAGGAGGTGAGGGGCGAGCGAACGGGGGCGAGCACAGCACAGAGAAGGCAAACAAGCAAAGTGGCAGAATCAGAATCAAATATAAACAATATATCAATATATACGATATGTCAAAATCTATATCATGTTTAAAAAATATCTCAATATATTTTAAACTTCGAGATATCGCCCACCCCTAGTTCTACCATACTTGTAACAAGAAGTAGAATTTACAGTTTTGGCTACATGAAGTTTGCACAAAACTAAATAATGATCTCCAATATCATCACTTGGCTGCATAATTTCAACACTATCAACATCAATTCCATGTGACAGTATTAAATCTAGAGTATGATTTCGACAATGAGTAGGTCCTGAAACGTGTTGTCTAAACCCAGAGTTCAGAATGTCTATAAATGCTGATCCCAATGCATCTTTTTCATTATCAACATGGATATAAAAATCAACAACTAATAAAACTTTATCTGCAGCCAGAAGTAAACTCGGATGTAAAATCACCAAACTCTAAAATAATTTAATCATTAGGTTTTAGCCAGGTTTCTGTCAAACAGAGCACATCTAGATTATGATCATTAATCATATTATTTACAAAACCTGTTTTCATAGAAAGGGATCTGATATTCAGTAAGCCAAGCTGTATCATTTGTTTATCCGTATCTGTTTTTTGTTTGTTGAACCTACGTTTTTTGTACTTTCTAGTTCGGGGAACAAACACAGTCTCTACAGTGTGATATCTAGGTGAAAGAGTCTCTATGTGCTGAGAATTAACTGGACTCTGTGACATGAGGCAGCTAGCAGACGGTCAGTTTAGCCAGTCTGTCTGCTTCCTGACCTGGGCCCCAGTTAGTCAAGTATAAACTCTAAGACTATTTGCCATATTTCTAGAGAAAAGAGTGGCGACACCCCAGGAGGGAAGAAGACCATCTCTTTTCAACAGGTCAGGTCTGCCCCAAAAGCTTGTCCAGTTGTCTATGAAACCTATGTTATTCTGCGGGCACCACTTAGACATCCAGCCATTGAGTGATGACAATCTGCTACACATCTCTTCACCACGGTAAGCAGGGAGGGGACCAGGCATATTACAGTGTATGACATCGTGCTTGCAAGTTCACACACCTCTTTAATGTTGTTTTTAGTGATCTACGACGAACATCAGTCGAACATCATTTGCGCCGGGGTGAATAACAATCTTACTGTATTTACGTTTAGCATTAGCCAGCACTTTTAAGTTTGCCAAGATGTCAGGCGCTCTGGCTCTTGGTAAACATTTGACTATGGTGGCTGGTGTCTATATATTCATGTTCCGTACAATAGAATCGCCAATTACTTGAGCATTTTCCCTCAGGTTTCTCATTGGGTGTATCACTGAGTGGGGAGAACCTGTTTAATGTTTTGATCGGAACAGAAGAGCAGTGTTTTGACCCTCGACATCACCCAGTTGCCCTGCTGCAGGGGCTCTGTTGCTGAACAATGTACAGAAATCCCTCAGCTAGACGCATCCAAAGCTGTATCTAGAGCCGTAACATTCTTACTGTCCTCAATTAAAGTTTGGATGCGTGTCTCTAATTCTGAAAACTTTTCTGTCAGCCTAACTTTTTCCCTGCATTTATCACATATGAGTGAGAGACAGTAGCAAGAGAGAGGAGGAGAAAAGAAAACAGCTATAGGTACGAATGAAAACGCTAATGACAGGCTAACGATTGCTAATGCAATGCAGGTGTCCAACCTCAGTGGTCCACAGTCCTCTTTTCAGATGAAAGTAAATTTAATTTTTATTTCATTTGGAAATCAAGGTCTGGAGTCTAGAGGAAGACAGGAGAGTCACAGAATCCAAAGTCCAGTGTGAGGTTTCTGAAGTCAGAGATGATTTGGGTGCTGTGATGTCTGCTGGTGTTTCTCCATTGTGTTTTATCAAGTCCAGAGTCAATGCAGCCATCTACCAGGAGATTTTTGTGAGCACTTCCATCTTCCATCTGCTGAAAAGCTTTATGGAGATGCTGATTTCCTCTTCATGCAGGACATTAGCACCTGCCCACAGTGCCAAAACCACTTCACTGTTTGATGACCATGATACTACTGTGCTTGATTGGCCAGCTAACTCACTTGACATGAACCTCACAGAGAATCTATGGGGTATTGTGAAGAGGAAGATAACTAACATCTGACAAACAATACAGAGGAGCTAAAGGCCACTATCAAAGCAACCTGGGCTTTAGTAATGCCTCAGCAGTGCCACAGACTGATTGCCTTCATGCCATGCCACACTGAAGCCCCAACCAAGTACTGAGTGCATAATTAAACCTACTTTGGATTTAAAATTTTCTTTAAAAGTTTCCTACTTTTAATTTTTCTAAGCTGTAAGTCACTATCAGAATTAAAACAAAAAATCTCTTGAAATATTTCAGTTTGTGTGCAATGAATCTAGAATATAAGAAAGCTTGCTTTTTGAATTAAGTTACAAAAATAAAGAACTGTTCCATGACAATCAAATATTTTGAGATGCATCTGTATATGATCAGTATCGTTACCGCTACAGGCACAATTGAGGTAGCTACCAGCTCCTCGTAGGACCTCGTGGTCAGGAGTCATCGCAATACACACACAGGGAATGTAAACATCAGTGGCAGCACTATCGTCGTGTGTTTGACAACAGAACAGCGTGTAGTGAGAAGGTGGCTACAAAGTAACGGTTCGATTATTACTGTGCTTGTCTGCGTCTCCCCTGACCCGATTCTTTAGCACCAAAACAAACGTGCTGCAAATGACAAGACCTGCAAATTATGAAAACATCTTCATCAGTTTGACAACACGTGCTGCAAATACTCACAATACAAACAAATAAAGAAATATGCTGCAAAAACACAGACCACGTTGGAAATATTTAAGGGAACCGTAAAGTGACAAATATGGCTGGACATGATTTATCAATGTTTGCTCTGAAAAGATCTTTGTTTATTTTAACAATCCTGTTCATGCCATTCCTTAACTTTTTTGTGTGGATATTACTAAATACACAATTACTGTAACTTTGAAAGGTTATGTAAGCTAGCTAACTTACTTTTACAACTTACCTTACAAAAACTTACCAAAGCCTATGGTTTTACTATTGAAATTAATTAATTAATTTATTTATTTATTGTGTTGAGTATTTGCAGCTCGTTTCTGTATTTGTTTGTGTTGTGAGCATTTGCAGCATGTGTGCTCTCAAACTGATGAAGATATTTTCTTAATTTGCTGGTGCTTTTTATATTTGAATGTGTTTTGTGAAGTTGAGCTCTCTTGGCCACTGTGCCTCACCCCTATTTTTAAATCGTCATGGCAACGACAATTGCGGAAACAAGCAAAGATGGCATACAAACATATTCAAATAAAAGCCAACATGCATAAGTTGTGTGAAACAACGCAAAATCAACGATACTCACCTATCAAAAAGAAACAAAGAAACCTCTGCATCTGATTTAAGCCCTTCCCAATCCTTGAGTTTCACTCCACTGCTGGAAAGCTGCACCGATATTTACTCAGGTCCTACCTCTTGCCTGATTGTAAACCCTCTTTTTATCCACCATCTCTCTCAATCTGTAGTCGATCTGCTAATATGCTAATTTTGAATAAAAGCATCTGCTAAATGACTAAATGTTATAATAATATGCATCCTCTGCACTCAAATAAAGTGCTCTCTTCTCGCTATCAGGACAAAACACGCCCCCTTACCACTGATTGGCTACAAGTGTGTTTTGGGACTGTATCAGACACTGCGGTCAAAAGCGTGTTTCAAAAATCGTTTATTACTCGTTTAAGGAGCGGTGGCTCGGGTCGGCACTACTTAGACTAATGTATATAGCAGAAACTCAGATTAATCCTCTGTTTACCAATATAGCCTTTCATTGAGACAGTGAGGGGGACGGATCTGGTTACTATGAATCTGGGGGGATCATGTCCCCCAAGTCCCTAGTGCCATCTGCGCACCTGTCCCTGGGTGTCCACTAGAGGTCTCACTTTCCCATATCGTCACCCCACTTCAGGAACTGCATTTCCCACAGGCCTTTGTCTGGATTCATCACTGTTAATTGAACACAGCTGTTCCCACTTACGTTGTTTGCACCTGCCTATTTATACCCTGGTTGTTTCTGTCATTGTTATGGAGTCCTTGTTTAATGTCATCCTGTTATTTCGTGTTCCCTGGCTTATGTTCGTGTTTCTTGTTTTGTACTGCTTACCTGGGTTTTGACCTTTTCCGGGCTGGATTTATGATTTTGGATGACCCAAATAAACACTGTGTTTAGATCTACCTGTTTGTGTGTGTTCTGTGACAGAAGGACTCCATCATGCCCAGATCCAGCGGTGTGGGATTTCCAATCCGTTCCCCAGCCACCATGGAGGAGCAGAGGGGGAGACTCCTAAATTTTACCACCCTTCGTCAAAGGGGGTGTGAAGTGGGTGGTCTGACTCAAGTGTTTTGGATCATGGCAGTAGGGCTGGAGTATAACGATGAGGCGTTGTAGGACTTGTTTAATCACTGCCTTGATGACCCTTTGCCTCAATGGGAGATGAAGGGGCATGAAATCCTGGACTTTTGGGGCCTCACCAGATACATACACCATCGTAGTCAACAGGATACATCAGCCACATCCGTCTCTCCAGACACGATGGTCGACTCTACACCTGTGTCTCCAGACAAGATGGCCGCCAGCCCAGCGCCACTGCACAAGATGGCAGCCAACCCAGAGCCACTGCACAAGATGGCAGCCACAGTTATCTTCCAGAGTCAAGTCAGTTCCCCATTGGTTTTTCAGAGTCAAGTCTGTTCCCCGTCAGTTTTTCAGGGTAAAGTCAGTTCCCCGTCGGTCTTTCAGAGTCAAGTCAGTTCCCGTTGACTTTCCAGAGTCAAGTCAGTTCCCCGTCGGTCTTTCAGAGCCAAGTCACGTCCCCGTCGACTTTCCAGAGCCAAGTCAGGTCCCCGTCGACTTTCCGGAGTCAAATCATGTCCCAGTCGACCTTCCAGAGTCAAGTCAGGTCCCCTTTGATTTCCCAGAGTCAAGTCAGGACCCCATTGATCAGGTCTCCGTTGATTTCCCAGAGTCAAGTCAGGTCCTCTTGATCAGGTCCCCATTGATTTCCCAGAGTCAAGTCAGGTCCCCATTGATCAGATCCCCGTTGTTTCCTAGAGTCAAGTCAAGTCACCATTGACCATCCAGAGTCAGGTCAAGTCACCATTAACACCCATGAGTCAATTGAAACCACAGTTAAACTTCATGGGTCAAGTCAAGTCACGGTTGATCCCCATGAGCAAAGTCAAGTCACCGTTGATCTTTGTGAACAAAGTCAAGTTACCGTTAATCTCCGTGAACAAGGTAAATTCACTGTTGATCATTATGAGCACAGTCAGATCACTGCCATTCTTCCAGGGCTTCTTCGCATCTCAGTGGATCTTCCGGAGCTTCGTCATGCCACAACAGATCATCCAAGGCCTCGTCACATCCTGTCTGTTGCACCCACTAATGTTCTCTCAGCCTGTTGTACTGCTGTCAAGGAGACTCTTACTGCTGTGGAACCTCCAGAGGTGGCGGCAACTGCTGCAGAACCTTTTGAGGCATCAGTAGTATCCATCTATGAACTCACCACCTGCCCTGTCATGGCCATGGAGGCCATCTACCATCTCATCAACGGCCACGGAGGCCGCCATTAACCAGTTCATGTTCTCTGTTTCAGTCCTACCTGACCAGACTTGCTCTCCTGTTCTATCAACTCCACTGTGGTGGTCCTCTGCTCCTCCCTGGTGGGTTTCTGTCTCATCTGCTCGGATGTGGTGGTCCTCTGCTCCACCCTGGTGGGCCCCTGTCCTGTCTGCTCAGCTATGTTGGCCTTCTGCTCCACCCTGGTGTGCTTCTTTCCCATCTGCTCGACTGTGGAGGTTCTCTGCTCTGCCTTGGTGGGCTCCAGTTCCGCCTGCACTGCCCCGGTGGGCTCCAGTTCTGCCTGCTGCGCCCCGGTTGGCTCCAGTTCCACCTGCTCCACCCTGGATTCCTGCTCTGTCGGCACTGCCCTGACCCCCTAAACTTTCTGATCTGCCCTGGACCCCTGAACTGTCTGATCTACCCTGGCTACCTGTTAAGCCATCACTTCCTGTCCCTGTTCCCCCCCACCATCCCTCCCCCGATTCTCAACCATTCCACCTCCCTCCTGGACTCTTTTTTTTTTTTTTTTTTTTTCTTTTCAGAGGATCATCTGGAAGCTGCTCCTTTGGGGGGGGGGGGTAGTGTCACAGTGTCTGGTTCATGTATCCCTGGGTGTACATTAGAGGTCTCACTTCCCCATATCGTCACCCCACTTCAGGAACTGCATTTCCCACAAACCTTTGTCTGGACTCATCACTGTTAATTGCACGCAGCTGTTCCCACTTACATTGTTTGCACCTGCCTATTTATACCCTGGTTGTTTCTGTCATTGTTATGGAGTCTTCATTTATTGTAACCCTGTTATTTCGTGTTTCCTGGCTTATGTTTGTGTTTCTTGTTTTGGACTGCTTACCTGGATTTTGACCTTGGCCTGGCTGGATTGATGATTTTGGATTACCCTAATAAACACTGCGTTTGGATCTACCTGTTTGTGTGCATTCCTTGACAGAAGCTAAGAGCCGGCATGACTAAAAGCAAAAGCTAAAAGCAAACTTTGATGGTTTCCTGAGTATTTAAACTGGCCTTTTGGCCAAACCTCAAATGTTGTCTTGACCAGTTAGATATTGTCTTTGGTTGGGGTGTTGCGATGTTTCTCCACCCCCATAAATAAATCATATGTCATCTCCTCAATCATGTGGTCTGAATTTTTCCGCTCTTGCAGGGTATAATTTTGGACATGATTCCTATAACAAGAATATGATACATTTGACAAATAATTGATGCTCAGAAACGTTTCTGGCAAGAAGATTCAAATACACACATATTAAACATGAATATGAATCCTTAAGCTATTCAATAGTTATTAAAAAGTGATTAGAAACATGATAGTCAAATTTGTGGGTTACATATATAATATGGAGTTAATGAATGGACTGACATTCCTTAAGAGGATTTTTTTGATTTCATTTTGGTGCATCTACTTCTGTAAAAGGCTGTGCCATTCTCTGACATAAGGACGTTCTATGGAGACAAGAAGTTATAAGGAATTTCAGTGTAGTTATTTTCTTCTAGGTGGGGTAAAGTCAATCAAAAGATCTTGTGATCATGGGCTATGTTCACACTGCAGGCTGAAATGACCCAATTCCGATTTTTTTGCCCTATTCGACCTGTATCTGATCTTTTCATGACAGTCTGAATGACACAGATTTGATCTTTTAAAATGTGACCCAGGCCACTTGGGTATATGGTCCTGAATCCGATACTTATCCGATCTTTTGAAATGTGACCTCCGTCTGAACAGCCAGGCCACATGTATCCGATCCGTACGTCATTGATACGCTACAAACGTCATAATTCTGCATTGAAGTAGGCGGGAACGAGAGGATAAACGGCAACCATGGCGGACGATGCTGCTGAGTCCAGTCAATGGAAGGGAAGCGAGGTCACAGATTTGATTCATATTTGGGGTGACAGCTCTATTCAGGCCCAACTCGAGGGCTCTTATCGGAACCGGGTGGAAAAAGTTTCCAGCGAAATGGCGGAGCATTTTTTACAGACGATCCTGGCTCCAATGCCAGCGAAAAATAAAAAGCCTCCGAGCCAAATCCGAGGTTAAAGACTGGAACAAACGAAGTGGCCGTCAACGTATCACCTGTCCATTTTACGAAGAGCTGGACCACATTTTGAGGGATAAGCCCAGCGTTCAGCCACTAGAACTGTTGGGCAGCTCCTTTTTATTTTTTTTTTATTTTTTTACAGCTATTGCTGCCAAGGGCAGAACAAGAAAATCAAAGATGGAGGCAACGCTGGAGGTGTTTGCTGACAAGAATACCAGTGCCCTTAAAGATGACGACACAGATCTTTTGTTGAAGATGCAAGCAGCTCAGCATGAGCATGATCGTAAAATGTTCGCCATGATATCTCAGCTTATGGAGAGATCTATCCAGCCTCCACAGCCACCTTTCTACCAAGCACCAATTCACCCCTCTCAGATTTACAACTCCTCCTACTCATCATTCCACATGGTTTCCTGTGGCTTCCTCTCCATCTCCCACCCAGCCCCTGTCCTTTTTTCAAGATTTAAATCAACCACTGCCGTTCAATAATACTCATCCACATACTCATCTCACTCAGTCCTTTTTTCAGGCACCGGCAAATACTCAGGATAAACAGGCTTTTAACAACGAGGATCATCAGCCACCTTTCCAGTCTAAAGATGATGAAACCCACTTTACAATTTTATGAATGGTTCTAAAACATTAATGCCAGTTAATGATGCAGTTTTGCACAATGTTCAGGTTGAAGTGTGAAGGTAATTGATATGCAAGGTTATTTTGATTTGTTGATGGAAAACTGAATATGTTGCATTGTATTTGTTTGCACTATTATAGCCACACTGTTTTCTCTTAATAAAAAGGAATCCGCAATGGCAGTATTGAAAATGTTATGTAATAACGTATTGCAGCTATGGTAACAATTCAGCAAAGGAGCACAAAACTAAACAAATAACTAATTTGTGGTTAGGCCTGTCAAGATAACAGGTCCATATTACAGTAAATATTACAGAAATGTTTTTTTTTTTTTTCTTTTAAACTTGTGATTGTCCTGTGAAATTATTTTCCTGAACTGTGATTTGTTGGATAATTTGAGTTACAATGTTTAAATAAAGTCATTCATTTCCTGAGGTTATTTCATTGTATTTGTGTCAATTGTGCGATCCCATGCAATCCTAGAGTAGGCCTAAATAAAATTTATTTTCATTTAATTCATTTTTTTATACATCTAACACTAAATGCAAAGCAACTCACTTAAAAACTACACATGAAACATCTCATAGAATGGCTTTTAAAATGATGAAGTTCAACTTTAATTTATTTTACACACAATACAAGTCAATGCAAGATTTTTAAAACAGATTTCAATATATTGAGCTATTAAAATATTGAATACCTTGTAATGACACAGAAACTAACTAACAAATATATGTACAGATAAACATTGAGGTCAAAAAGTACAAAATGTTGAATGATATTGTAGTTATTGTGACAGCCCAGTTTGTGGCTCAACGTTGGCTAAGAAAAAGCTGAGTCAGTGCTTCTCTGACTCTTGATGGCTGCACATCTACAAATCCCCTTCCTTCAGCCCATCTCTCAACATGAGGAACAGTTCCACCAGCCTCTTCATAATTCTCCCCATGCATTTCACACACGTTTCACATTGTGGAGTGTGCAACATGCACTGATTATGGTGGGGACGAGGGAAACGTCCACAACAAGCCGTTTAGCAAGGCACCTCCACCAGCCCTTCAGTCGGCCAAAAGCGCACACTCCGCAGTCATCCTGGCTCTGCTGTGGTGCTCATTGAAGTACTTCTGCTCAGCTGTCAGGGTCCCTGTGTCACAATATCCTTTCAACAGCCAGCTTCGAAGGGGATAAGCCGGGTCATCGAGCAGCATGATTGGCAATTGAACGCCCATTATCTCCTCAGTCTCCTTAAGATTTAAAAGCACAAAAAAAGCAAAATAATTAAAGTGAAAGTGAAGTGACATTCAGCCAAGTATGGTGACCCATACTCAGAATTTGTGCTCTGCATTTAACCCATCCAGAATGCACACACACACACACACACACACACACACACACACACACACACACACTGTGAGCACACACCCGGAGCAGTGGGCAGCCATTTATGCTGCGGCGCCCGGGGAGCAGTTAGGGGTTCGATGCCTTGCTCAAGGACACCTAAGTCGTGGTATTGAAGGTGGAGAGAGAGCTGTTCGTGCACTACCCCCACCCACAATTCCATCCGGCCCGAGACTAGAACTCACAACCCTTCGATTGGGAGTCCAACCCTCTAACCATTAGACCACGACTTCCCCATAAGGGAAGACATTGTATACGTTATAAATCACTATTACTAGATTACTCACTGGTGGAAAAAGCTCCCCTCTCTCTGCGAGTGAGTACACATGGGAATTCCGGAGTACCCTTGCATCATGAACACTCCCTGGCCATGTTGGTGAAGCTGTTGGAAGAGAGTGTTAAATTACTGAACAGTGTACAGTGTCCTATGTACAGTATTTTCAAGGATAATATTCTTGCAGATGTATGGTTCTACCAAAAGAACTGCCGGGCGGGGGCAGCCTCCACCGAGTACCAGCTCCTCATACAGGGAGGCACAAAAACAGAGTGTCTCACGTGCTCCTCCAGCTAAGTGGAGCCATGGGTCCAGACGACTCTCTGGGTCAGGGGCTTCTAAGTCTAAGCCGGATCTGTGGACCGTACTTAAGGCTAAGAGGTCTTCGGCCAATAAGCCCTGACGCCACTGGCTCAGGGCTTAAGAGGGCAGTCCCCTCTCTGGTGCACCGGGTTACACCGCATTACATGGTGTCCGTCTCGCCTCAGTGCCCTCAGGAGATCGTTCTGCCAACCCTGCCGGAGTTACAGGGCGCAGCGGTCTCCCGCGAGCACCACGCCCAGTTACTGCCCAGAAACGTAGCGGTGCTGAGTGGTTCAGTACAGAGAACCACTTATCTGGGCGTGGTGTGGGATTCGACCACGATGCAGACACGCATGTCATCTGCTCGGATTGAGTCAATCCTCGCCGCAGTCGTGAGAAAAGGCCAGTCACTCACTGTCAAGCGGTTTCAAAAACTGCTCGGTCTGATGGCAGCTGCGTCCAACGTGATACCTATTGGCCTGCTGTACATGAGACCCCTACAGTGGTGGCTCAAGACCAAGGGGTTCTCCCCGAGGGGAAACCCACTTCGCATGATCAAGGTCACACAGTGCTGCCTACTAGATATGATATGTGGAGGAAGCCTTGGTTCTTGGCATCTCTGGCCAGCGCTTGCTTCATCCTTTGAGGCTGGTGACGGCTGTGCCTCTCCGGCTTTTATGCTTCCTGGTCTCTGACGACAACCGCCTATGACGTCTCGCCCATCCATTGGACTGATTTCACACATGATTCAGAGACGTCACGCTGGGGGCGTTGCTCAATTGTTCTCGACACAGCGTCTCGTTCCTTCGAGGAACCAGGGTTATATACGTAACCTTAGACGTTTGTTCAGACACTTTTGCGTCTCGGGAGTATGTGATGATTTCTTAATTTAAAACAAGGAGTAAAGATACAATTTATGAAATGTAGTGGATTAAAAAGCATGATCTTCTTTGGAATTTAGTGAAGTAGATGTAAAACTTACTCAAAACAAAACTACTCCGGTAAAGTAGGCTTACAGATACTTGGAAAATGTACCTCTGGAATTTTTTTATGAACTTGTTCTTTTGTTGTTATTATTATTATTATTATTATATGTTTGGAGCTTTTGACTTGATGCCTGATTTGTTTTGTAAGGTTTTTCACAAGTCCTTGAATAAATAAAGGAAAGAAGAAAGGATTATTAAGAGGTTAAAATTGTATATGTAAAATAATAAAATATATTCAATATAAGTTTAATAGACAGGGCGTGACAATGAAGGTATAGAGCCAAAGGCAAGATTTATTAAAACAGATCGTAGTCAAGACAGGCAAAGTCCAACACCAGCAAACAACCGTATCCAAGGCAAGGCAAAAGAGTAATAAAAATGCATTGGTCAGGGCAGGCAGCAAACAATGATAAAAACAATGAAACATTCCAAGGTATAAAACGCAGGCAAGACAAGGCAAGGCATACATGATATGGTACATTACATTTAGTCATTTGGCAGATGTTTTATCAAAAGCACCTTACAAATGAGAACAATAGAAGCAATCAAAATCAACAAAAGAGCAATGATATGCAAGTGCTATAACAAGTCTCTGTCAGCTTAACACAGTACACATAGTAAGTTTTACAAATAATAAAAGAAAAAGAAAAAAACTACAATATGTCACAGATCGCAAGAGGCGAAGACTCAAGTGCAGGCTGATGAGGAGTCTTTATTTATAAATCACCAAAATAAACCAAAACACAACTGAAACCAACCCAAAGGGGAAAAGACCAGAGAAGTGTTCATGGTTACAACGAGACATAAACTGAACACAGGGCAGCCACACATCAAAGGCACAAACCTGTACATATGTGAGACAAACGAGCACACAGAAAGACAGTGTCATATGGTGGCCATCCTGGGCACACCAGTTGAAGACTGTGACACAATAAAGTAAAAAGAATAGAATAGAGAAAGCTAGTGTTAAAGGCTTTTTTAGCTTTTGTTAATAGTATAATAAAAAAAGAAAACAAATACAATGCAAAAAGATTAGACAAACTAGTGTTAATTTCTTTTCTTTTCTTTTCTTTTTTTTAAGAAAACAAGCTGTTAGTAGATACACAGAGTGCAAGTCTGCTATACAGTGAATAATTCTAATTGTTAAATGATGATGATGACCAGTTTCCACTCTGTTGAAAACAGTCAAACATACTGGATTACAATATTATTATTGGATTATGATAATCTTTTAATGTATACATCTAAACTGTTCTACTTAGTCTATATGATCTACATCTTAATCTCTATTAGTTATGATTCAGATGTGAGCAGACTGCTTATGGGTGAATTTCTGTCAAGTGGAGATTAATTAACTTCTTGTCTGTAATAAGGAGAAGACGAGAGGGTAAGTTTAGCATCCGACAGCAGTTTGCACAAAAACAGTTTTGAATGTTTGTTTAAAACACCAATTGACATTTAACAAAAAATATGAACTGTTCTTAACACAAGGGTATCTTAATTTCATAAAACATTACCTTTTTGCTTTTTTCCTGAATTAATTTGTTTCAATGTATTTTCCGCTGACAAACAAAGCTGAGCTGCTCCTCACAGTTTCTGTGTGTCCAAAGCTTTGTTTGCTTGTCCAGGGCTCCACAACGAAGGCCTATGGCAGGACACTGGGGCTGTTGGTTCTGATACCAGGCTGTGTAGTTAAGATCATCTCCAGTGACCCAGAACCAGTCCCCTGCTAGAAAGCGTAGACCAGTCCACACATATTCAGTTTCAGCCTTTGTGATTTCTGGTAAAGCAGAATTCATCCTGTTCATTGTGCTCAGACTTGCCAGATCATCATAATAAGTCCTACAGTATTCCAGAGCTCCTTCCCAGGTCTCTTTCTGTTGCACCAGAACAAACTCTGATACGTTCATACAGAAGAAGTTATAATTAGCATTGCATACTGCACCTTGTAGTGTCTTCTGGTTATAGCGTAGATAAGCACATCCATATTTTACATCCAAGCTAATTTGTGTTGCATTTTCACCTCCTGACCACTTCCAGACTCCTGATTCTGTGTAGAGTCCAACCCAGGCATCAGAAGTTTGACTAAGTGCATCTTCCAAAAACTGCTGTTCCTCAGTCTGATTAGTAAAGGTGGAGAGGTCATAAAAGTAAGTTTTACAGTACTTGCTTGCAGAATTCCATGTGTTCTTCTCGTTCATAAAGAAATGTTGTTTAATGAGACCTGAGGAGAGTCTAAGGAGCTCCATGATTAGGAGAAGATTGAGTGCTGTCTTCATCTTTTTCCACTGAAGATGTTCTGTGATTTTTTTATTGAACAGTTGAAGCTGAAGAAAGAACTGTGCATGATGATGCTGACGTTCTCTTAAACTGACCTCCAGCCAATGACAAATGAGTGTGATGATGTGACCAATCACAGCACACCTTTACAGACAAAACAAACAAAACTTGTATATTTAACCAGTCAAAGAAACCTCATTATAGTTCTAAGAAAGTAACTGTGGGCAGAGAACTAGAGAATGAAACATGGACTCAAATAAATAAATAAATAAAATGTTAAATATACTTGAAACAAATTAAACAAAATTAATTCAAGATGTTGTACCAATTTCGTTGTGCTCATCAAATTTACATAATCCATTTGTGTTGAGTTGCATAAGTGATTGTTGTTGTTGTTTTTGGGTACCAAACATGGAAACAAGATTTCAACTTTCCATCATGTTTTGCATGGGACTGGACAGAGAGAGTAAATGCTGAAATGAAGTGTTAAATTAAACATATTTTTAGCAAGATGAGAAAATAGGCAGATGTGTTCATGTTTAATTTTACATTAAGTTAATACTTTTTTAAGTTAATAGTTTCTTCTGTGAACACACATGTTAACAAGATTGCACTTAAAGAAAAACAACTACTGTGGAAATGACTGTAACAAGTATAATTTCCTGCCATCATCTAATAGATAGTGTACTTCTGTCTGTGTAAAAAGCTTGCTAGCATATCGTACTGTTATATAAATTTTTACTTCAAAGTAATTCATTTCAGTTAAGATGAGCAAAAATTGTTGTTACGAGTGCGTCATTCTCAGTTGATTTAAACATGGTTCTAGATTTGTTTTTCATCTGATTTGTTTACAAATACCAGTTAACCAAGCACGGATGAAATAAAACATCCACTGCCTTATAAAAAATAGTTCATGCTGTTGTTTAAATGTGAAATGTTAATTTTACAGTTTTACACAAATATTTCAATGGAATAAATATTCATCACTAGTTTTGACCAAATTGGTAAAAAAATAAAATAACATAAAAAATATTCACAATCACATATTCACAATCAATCAAAGCGTTCTGATAATGTATCTCTAAAATCTATCATCATAAGGCGTCTTTCTCTTTTCAGAATTAGAAAAACAAATCTTTAATAGCATCTAAACGGGCAGAAAAGCATTTGCATTTGAGAATAATGGAGCAGAATGCAAAAACATGTCAAGTCAAGTCCAGTCTGCTTTATTGTCAATTGTACAGCCCATACACACAGAATTTAAATTGCGTTACTCTCAGACCCTTGGTGCATACAGATAACACTAACAATAGAGCATAAAAATACAGATAGATACATATTAAATATAAAGTACACCTATACAAATAAAGGCCAGTTAAAATAAATAAATAAATCAGCACATGGCAGATAGAGTCCAAACCAGTGAAGTAAACAAACAGTGCAGATAAAATGATTGTAGTGCAAAAGAGCTTATTCAGACAGATTTAAAGTGTCAAAAAGCTCAGAGAGCAGTTCTTTGTTTAAACTGACCGAAGAGGTAGTTGATTGAGACTTGAGGAGAGTCCGTAGAGCTCCATGATTAGGAGAAGAGTGTCTTCATCTTCTTCCACTGAAGATGTTCTGTGATTTTTCAGTGATCAGATGAAGATGAAGACAGAACTGAGAATGATGACGCTGTCTCTCTCTTAAACTGACCTCCAGACAATTACAAATGAGTGTGATGATGTGACCAATCACAGCTCATCTTTACAGACAAAACAGATGCATTTAACCAGTCAAAGAAACCACAAAATATTTCTAAGGAAGAAACTGTGGGCATAGAAATAGAGCATGGAGCATGAAACATGGACTCATTTTTTTTTTTTTAAGTACTTGAAACAAATTAAACGAAATGTAATTCTTGAAGCAAGATGAGACATCTGCCTATTTTCTCATCTTGCTAAATGTAGTGGGTTGGCATGGTTATTAACTTTTTTTGGGTGATGTCATGATGGGATGTGTGCCACGTAATTTCAGCCCCAAATGAGTTAAATGGTGTATGGCACAACATTGTGTGTCTCGCACATGGTTGTTTGTCATTGTCTTGGTGTAAGCGTGGACAGCGGCTGCACACGAGTATGTTATTTTATTGACGGCCAGGCACGTGTGTTTTATAATATTCGGCAACAAACCTGATTTGGGTGCTGTACGCCTGTAGACAGTACCCCAGTCACTAGGGTGTGTTGTGATGCAGTGATAATACTACTGGTCGATTTGTTTGATAGTTCTATATTGAGTTGCACGTTTTAAAGTTGTAAGTTTCCATAGTTCCAGTAGAAATAACTGAGATGGTTTCTTTCAGCCTAGTATGACTTTTCAGTCAGAGTATGACCTTACTAAGAGAAAGATGTTATTGGGCAAGAATGTGGAAGGATGTTAAATTGTGGTGTAGTGAATGTGAGCAATGTGTACTGGCTAAGGCCACACAGCCTAAATTTCACACTTACTGTATGTGGGAAGTATTACTGTATCAAGAACCCTAGAAATTATTGCCATTGATTTTACTCTTATGGAAAGGGCTAGTAATGGTCAGGAGAATATTTTGGTAGTAACAGATGTGTTTTCCAAATTTACTCAAGCCTGTGCCACATCAGATCAGAGAGCAAAAACTGTGGCTAATATACTGGTGGACAAGTGGTTTTGTGTGTATGGTGTTCCTAAGCGTATACATTCTGATCACAGCCATAGCTTTGAGAGTGAGTTACTTAAATATATCTTTGACATTTATGGAATTCAGAAGAGTCGTACCACCCCATACCATCCTGGGGGGAATGGGCAGTGTGAACGTTTTAATCGCACATTGCACGATTTGTTATGGACTTTGCCCCCAGATAAGAAAGGAAAGTGGCCACACTTCCTTCCGCAACTCTTATAACATTTATAACTTATATTTGCGTATAACACCGCTGTTCATCAGTCAACGCAACACTCCCCCTATGAACTAATTTTTGGCCAGAAGCCAAAGTTGTCAATTGATTTTCTTTTGGGTGTGGCTGGAGAGGAGTTAGTAGGAGGTAGTGTAAGTGACTGGATTATTCAACATAAAGAGCATTTATCCTTGGTCTATGATAGTGCACGGAGGTACTTAAGAGGAGAGGCCCCATACCAAGGAATAATGCCATTGAATGATGCATCCATACTTGCTCCAGGTACGTTGGTTTATTGTAGGATTCATCCTTAAGGGCGAGGTAAGATCCAAGATGCATGGGCCCCTAGCATGTTTGTTAGTTGTAGTTAGTTTGTTTAGTTGTGGAATGTAACGATGGCCTTGGTAATCTCTACAAAGTGCGATGCCGAGATGGGGAGGGACGCTCTTAGTGCCTTCGTAGATATGAACTAAAGTCAGTCCCTACCTCACATATAAGCAGGGTCCTGTGGCTGAAGGAGGAGTTGAGAGTGGTGAAGGAGTAGAGGAGGAGATGGAAGTGGAAGAAAGTGATGGATTGGTTGTGGAAATCCAAATTTCCCACCCAATTGCTTTGAGCCAGATCAGTAAAGGACAAATGGAAAGGGAAATACAGTTACATTCTGGGTGTGGTGGTTCATCTACTGTAATCGGTAATGGACAAGGTAGAGGGGATCTGATACCTCCTCCAGTTAGACGTACTACACGTCCCACCGCACGATGACACTCAAACCCATTACCTCAATGTTTGGGGTCCAGTGATGCAGTGGTGAATTCTCAGTTAACTGTATTTAGACAATGGCAGTAAGAGTTGTAGTGAGGTATTCACCGGGATGATACATTTTTTTAAGTAGGGGGGTGTGTAGTGGGATGGCATGGTTATTAACTTTTGATGTCACGAAGGGATGTGTGCCACGTTATTTCTGCCCCAAATCAGTTAAATGGTGTATGGTGCGACATTGTGTGTCTCGCACATGGTTGTTTGTCATTGTCCTGGTGTAAGCACGGAGAGTGGCTGCACACGAGTACGTTATTTTATTGACGGCACGTTTGGTTTATAATATTCGGCAACAAACTGGGCTTCCCAGCCATTGATTTGGGCCGGTACGTCTCTTAGCGTGGCTTTTTTTCCCCATTTTAGGTGCTTGCTAATATCGGGGTAGGTCGGTGGATTTTATTATGTGCCATAAATGGTGCGGTTTGTTTTAAGCATGTGTTTTGTTTTGTTTCAATGTAGTAATGAATTTGGCAGCACAGTCGCTTAATGTGATACAATACGATGTGTCCAATTGAACTGGGAAACAATGTGGAGGTAATTGAATTGTTTTAATGTTTTATAAGTGTAATTAATTGATTCATGGTAAACGTATATTGTATATTTTTTAGTAATATACAAATGTATGTGTATTTAAAAGTGTAATTGTGTTTTGGCAGATTTTTCTGGTAGCTGATCATCGACCACTGTTTTCCCAGTACTGAATGTTTATATTTAAGTGTTTGTTTTGGTTTGTTTATTTTTATTTGATTTGATGTGATTTTTTTTTTTTTTGGCTGCTTTAAGGGGACTCTTATTTGTTGAGACAGTACCCCAGTTACTAGGGTGTGTTGTGATGCAGTGATGACACTACTGATCGATTTGTTTGATAGTTCTATATTGGGTTGCACGTGTGAAGGTTGTAAGTTTCCATAGTTGCAGTAGAAATAACTGAGATGGTTAATTTCAGCCTAAGAGTTGTAGGCTAAGCGAACCAATCTGACCCTCTTATTATTGTCATATTTGTACTTTGTAGTTAAGTGATGTTTTGATTGTGTTGATTTTGTTGTCCTGTCCCCCTTTTATATTTTTTTTAAAAAAGAGATAAGAAATAAAGAGACCATGTACTGCATCAGTGCCTATGCATTCATTTAGTTGAATAGCTTGAATGGGTCTATTGCCCCTATTGGGTTTATATGTGTTGGTTTATGCCAGTCTGGTTACATAAAAATATGTTTAATTTAACACTTCATTTCAGCATTTACTCTCTCTGTCCAGTCCCATGCAAAGCATGATGGAAAGTTAAATTATGAAATCATCAAAAAATAAATATTGTTTCCATGTTTGGTACTTTAAAATAACAACGACAATCACTTATGCAACTCAACACAAATGGACAACATTTCTTTGTGAAAGTGGAGAGGACATGTGATTCTGCAAAAACATACTTTCATTACCTCTCTACCTACATCAGTTCATCTATTAGATGTTTCCTGAAACCATGGTTCCACTGAACATTCCCAAAGGGGTGGTTTACATTTTTTTTTCTAGGCTTGATTGTGTTTATGAGGTGCAGTCTAACATGTGTTAAAGGAAAACGCCACAGTTTTTCCATTTTCCATTTCTCTCCACTTAGAAAATCACCACGTTTTATTTTGTGTCACCATACTAACTCGTGTAACTACTCATGTAGTCGTCTTTAAATTGGGAAAACATGGAAGTGTTTGGTGGGTCTAAAATCATCCCTGTTTGGATCCTAAGGAATGAATGGAGCTAAGATAAATGTTAGCACGTGGCGCCGCGTGCTACAGCGATTGAGTGCAAGCATTGAAATGGGAGACATACGCATCAACTCATCTAAGTTGATGAAAGAACATAGTTGAAAATGGAAAAATGAGGGCATTTTTCTTTAATGCTTTGCTTAAAAACACACACACACACATTATTTTATTTTACATAATTTATTTTAATTATTTTTAGTTTGTTGTCTCATACTTTTAGATATGCTGCTACTTGTAAATGCTGGATTCTTATGTTAGCTTTTAAGGTTTTATCCTGATTAAAGCTTTAATACAGTATGGCAACTGCTCGCATGTCCATGTTTAACGAATAAGATAGAGAGAGAGAAATGCAGAGCATGTCCATAGCATGGTGACATGAGGAACAGGACTGAGAACCACTGCTTTAGAACATTTATTTTGAAACTTGTAAATCCATTAGAATCGTTAGAAGACAGAATCACGATTCATATATGAATAGATTTTTATGTGCACCTCATGGCATGGCCTTGCCCCCTTTCCTGCCTTTTCCTGAGGGCAGGGTATTTTCAGGGTTTGTGACATCACAATCCTGTGAACAGGGACGGAGCACCTTGGCCACCCCAATCAAAACTGTAGGTTTTGTCCACTTTTTTTGTGACAATAAATGCATTTATTTAGATACGGAACCGCCGTATCTCTTTATGAATACATCAAACAGCAGGCAAATGAGCTTCAGTAGAACAACAGTGAACTGCGGTCTGATGAGATGTTAGACTATTTCAGCAAAACACACTTTCCTGTCCCATCAGCCATTTTATTGTGCTCACGGTGCACACTCTTCAACAGAACGCAAATATGAGGCGCACACTCTATATCACTTAATAATAAATAACCCGCATGAGTCATGAAGTCATGAAATCATCAAAAAAGGCAATTTAAGCTGCATACACAGCACACAAGAACGTCTCTCAAATGTGTGCACTAAAGTATATTCTGCAATTTAAGGTCATGATATAAGGCACAAGCTTAGAATAATTTTTTATTTGCAATTTAAATGTACAAATTAATGTGAGAACAGGGCACTTGTAATAGAAAGTATGCAAAAAATTATCCATTTAAATGCATAAAATAAGTAATTTTATATTCTGGCATTTATGTCTACTGTTGACTTCCAGCCTTTTTCACATTTTATCACTATCTGCATCCCATCCACGAGTATGCAATGTCGGAGAGCAAGCACTTAGGAGTTTTGAGAAGCTAACTAATCAATAAATAAAGCTATAGTGAGCCCCTTTATTAAAATACCTACAGGTGAAGAACAATACAAAAACTGTCATATTCAGGCCATCCTTAAAAATATTCTTGTTTGCTGTAACCCGACCGACCCTGTCAATTTAGGACCGAATCCATTAAAAAAAAAAAAATTTCTTTTCTTTTAGTCTGACCAACTTGCCGGTTGTAAATTTGCGTTAAGACCGACAATTTTTTTTTTTACTCTTCAAACAACTAATAGAAAAGCAATAAAATAATATTAATTCTATTTTAGTAAGTATTGTGAATATATAAATTGCATACAAACGAAAGGCTACGTTCTTTCTTTGATTTTAAGCACGTCCAAGTTTTTGTCCAACACGCGTCACACAGCGACTGCAACTTCTGCACAATGTTTCTCTTTTAACAACAGAAATGTGAATTCTGCCGGTATTCAGACAGTCTCATGCATACAGATACAGATTCGGGCTAGAACCCGATTGAAGTATGCAATTTTTTGTTGTTGTTGACCTTTCTAATCGTAAACAAAACCATGTTGAAGCCTGCAGTAAATGTTTTGCATTGTTATGGCACTCCACTCTGCTTTTAGTTTTTCTAGAATGTTGTTTGAGAAATATTGTTTTTTAGCAATATATTGAATCTTTACATTCCTCCTGCCTGTTGTCCGTGGATTTAAATATAGTTGGTGTTATTTGCCGTATAAAACGTATTTAGACATGCAAAATTGATTTTACAATCGATTTAATGAACACTTCACAACTCTTCTCAAATCAAACAGTATTTTTTTCACAAAAGTGACAACCCAAGAAAGCAAAGTAAACGGTCTCTCATTTGTAGGTTGCATTGACATTTAGTGGTGGATGCAAGTAAAACAGTATAACAGTACCTCATTTTTTTTCTTCTCATCTGAAATTCATGCAATAAACATGTTTTTGACAAAGATCTAAATTTGTTTGTGGTCTATATAGCCTGCATCAAAATCCGGTTTGCAATTATGTACCAGAAGGCACAGGTTGAAGACCCAGTCAGTGACGACACAATATGCTAATTTGTTTAAATTTATTTTATTTTATTGATTTTTATTTTGTTTTTTTATTTAAAAAGGACAGTGCATATAAATGAACATAGCTTTTCAGTGATGTACATATAGTCCCCTTGGAATTATAAGGTTCTATCTGCGTTCTGAGTAGTTTTGAGATATTGAGCTTTAAAGTTTTTGTGTTCCATAGACTTCTGTAGATAGAACCTTATTGTTTTTTCAATAAAAAATCCCAAAATGTACACAACTTAAAATAAAACATCACATAATGTAAATAAATTGTCACAGAATAAGAATATGTGAATAACTCAATTTTGACAAAAATGTCAGATAGAACCTTATAATTCCAAGGGGATGATATGCCAAAGTTAGCCCCCAGGCTATTTTACATTTGTAGTCCCATGTGAGGTCCTCAACAATACCTAGTAATACAGCTAAACATTTAATTTAAACATGATTCGACTTAATTTAAAAGACACTACATTTAACAACAACATATGAGAAATGCCGCAGTTAGCAAACAGGGCATCTAACATGGCATACTCATACATGACAGAGACACACATATACACATACACAATAAAGTGCTACTCAAAGTGCATTAAGTGCATTATCAATTTCTTAAAGTGCTATTAGATGCTGCCAAGTGCTTGATCTAGTTTGGTATACATACATACACTTATAAAGTAATAAAATGGACCGTACCCATTTATCTAAATTACAACAATTATTATTAGTGGGCACATACTTGATTTGTTTTAAGCCAATGTTTAAGTTGGTTCTTAAAACTGGGCACTTCTGCCTCCGCCCGTTGTTTTCACTTTCATGTAATCACTTAGTGGGGGTGGGGCAAGACCATGTAAGATCTTATATATGCAAATTCATACCTACGTATTCACTATCACCAAAATGTACTCTTTTTTTTTTTTTTCATTGAAACTTGAAAAAAAAATATAGGCCTACCTACCGACCCATTAAAAAAAAAAAAAATTACTGTTACTGCAAACCAAAATATTTTTAAGGATAGCCTCACTCATGATTATTTGATCTAATTCACAAATATTTCAATAAAAGTTAGGAAGAAATTAATTGTTCTAAGCACTAAAACAGTCCAGTAGATTATAATCAAACACATATTGAAATTATGAAAATTTCATGTCGTATGGCATGTCGCAATTTCCTAATGGGAAATTAGATAGGTATAACATATAACTGAATAAGCCAAATACAAGTCTTCATGATCTCACACACACAAACCTGTTTACTGTACATACACAATGTTTTACTGTTTGCATTTCTAATACAACCCTCTTTCCTTAGTTAAACACACACCTTGTCCTCTGTTTGTCACTCTCTGCGTCACAGCGGTCTGCGGATTGAAAAAGAACACACTGAAAGATGGGGAGGAGTCAATCAAAGTCTGCCGCCATTTCCATATGAAATTTAAAGGGGACTGAGGCAATCACAAATTCGTGATATTCGGCCATAGCCCCCCTTAAAGTCTAGCGATGCTGAAATTTTTTCTGCATTCTGAGGTTGAATTCTTCCAGACATGGGGACTTGTGACTTGGTGACTTGGACTCGAGTCGACTCGAGTCGCTATTTTTAGGACTTGAGACTTGACTCGGACTTGGAAGTTAAAGACTCGGGACTTGACTTGACTTGAGACACGATGACTTGAATGACTTGAGTGTTAATCACATCATGTTTTCAGTTTGAATATAAAATATATAAATTATTTTTTTAAATAAAGTTGATTACTCAGCTGGAGCGCAGGCTGAGAATAGCGTCGAGACTGGATCAGGACACTATCATCAGTCATGCCCTCTCTACCTTACACACACCACGCCCACTTAAATCAGATATCACATCACATCAACATGTCAGCCTGAGAGGTACCGAGGGTCATCGCTTTTGTCTTCAATAGTTCGCGCCTAAAAACGTGTGGAAAACGCTGGGTGCGCCGCTTTCTCCTTCTTTCCAAAGCGCTCGGGCAGAAGTGCTCCTGGGGCGTCTGTCGTTGCTAAGCATCCATGACGCTCTCTCTCTCAATGAAGACGCGGAAATTTCAGCAAAGTATAAATGGATTTGCAGCACTAACAATCGCTCGCAGTAGCTCTGCTACTAAATTCGTTTCAAAATGGCAATCCATATACAGCTATGAACAGCTGTCCCTTCATCTTAGCTGAGCTTTCAACGTTGATACGGAAAGGATGAAGCTGATTGGTTAGTTATTGTCACATGACCTGCGGTGCGCTTGCGGCATTCTGAAAAGTTTAGATGTTTTTAACTCGATGCGGTGCGACGCGCGCGCGTTGCTTCCATTATGAGCGCGCATACCGCGCGCCTACATTGGAAATAACGAACTTGCGCGCGCAAAAGACGTGCTGTGAACGGCCCCTAATGATCCGCTAGCAGGCCGTCAAAAAAACGCATTCCAGGGGCGGTGCTAGGGCTGGGCTAAGGGGGCATAAGCCCCGAATATTTTGTTACCTTGACTTTCTCATAGAGCAAAACAATTAATCAGAAAAACTAATGTAGCTGCCGCGATTACCCAATCATGAGAAGTGCATATATATATTTTAAGAACCAAGAATATTACATATTTTTGGTTGTTTCACACTTTTTTGTTATGTATATAATTCCATAGTATATAATTCCACATGTGTTAATTCATAGTTTTGTTGCCTTCAGTGTGAATCTACAATTTTCATAGTCATGAAAATAAAGAAAAGTCTTTGAATGAGAAGGTGTGTCCAAACTTTTGGTCTGTACTGTACATAACAAAAAAGTATGAAACAACTGAAAATACGTCATATTTATATTCTATACTCTGAGAGAGAGAGAGAGAGAGAGAGAGAGAGTGTGTGTGTGTGTGTGTGTGTGTGTGTGTGAGAGAGAGAGAGAGAGAGAGAGAGAGAGAGGAGAAATTTTTTAACAGTTTAATGTTGTATGTAAACTGTGTTTGAGAGAGAGAGAGAGAGAGAGAGGTGTTCAGAGAGGAGTCTGTTGGATGTTTAGCTGTTATTTGTTTTATGGACTCAATGTTGAAAATGTAAAACATTTCAAACACTGTTGGCAGAAGTGAAAAATAAATAATTTTAGGAAGTTACAATTTTGTTTGATTCCATGATGTATTTTACTGAACATGAGTATTTACAATGCAAATCCAAATTATTTTAATTTACTGACAGTTACTTATATCTTGTCTTTTAACTTTATTAAGATCAGATTCTGCAGGTAAAATAACAATATTAAGGTGACTTGACTTGGACTTGACTTGACATAGCTTATGACTTGACTTGACTTGACTTGCCCAAGAAAAAAATACTTGGGACTTACTTGAGACTTGAAGGTTAAGACTTGAGACTTACTTGAGACTTGCACATGTGTGACTTGGTCCCATCTCTGAATTCTTCAGTCTGTTTTATGAAAAAAAAATTGTCAGTTATGAAACAGTCAAAAAAAAAACTTTCAATAATATTGTTAATCGTATGACAAAACAAATGAATAATAAACTGTAATTTAAACGTTAACAAAATGTAACATTAGTCTATAATAGTATGTTGTCTTTTGTTAATGGTAAACTCAGCATAATTCATATCTTTTACGTACACACATACATACATATATATATATATATATATATATATATATATATATATATATATATATATATATATATATTTATATATTTATTTATTTATTTATTTATTTATTTATTATTACAAACATACACACACATAAATACATAGACACACACACACACACCGTAAATATATTTTTGATTAAATCGCATTAATAAAATTGTTGACAACATGGTTTTAAATTTGAAAACTGTCACGTTAAACTGAAAAAACGGAAGTAGCATAAGACAACACATGCTCTGCCCACTTACAGCCTCTGCAGTTCTGCAGGGGTCAATCCATCTCGGTTACGTATGTAACCTTGGTTCCCTAAATAGGGAACATCTCCAGTTACTATCATAACCTTGGTTCCCTGTGAGCAGGAACAAGACATCAAAGAGATATTTTTTCCATTATGGGAACACCTTCCCTTCCAACATTTCTAAAGTCCTATTGGCTCGTGCCAGTCCAAATGATTTGTCAATTGTCATGAAGTATGCAAATTGCATGCAAATACTGGCATGCTCGAGAGGCAGCATAAAATGTTGTGGAAACGACAATTATGTCACAATTTGAGAGAGGCGAGCGCGCATCTCCACCGAGATAGCCCTAAGAACTCACATAGCCTAAGAACTCAAAGTGACAAAGTAATTTGTCTATAAGGCTGGCTATAGTGTGTTCCGTGACTAAGCTAAGATCAGCCAGTCATCCAAATTATTGAGAACAGGCATCCAGCTCACTCTGAGAGGGTGAGAGCTGCACTTCAAGAAAGCCGGCCAAAATGGGAGAAGTGTATGGTACGCTGTGCCATCGAAAGTAAATCTCAGAAAGTGTGATGCGGTGTTATTTAAATGTGAAAGTACTAGTCCTTTAAATTCACACACCAGTCCCCAGGGCGAATTCGCACCAAGATCTGTCTCATCCTGAACGTACACTTGCAGAATGCTGTGTTGATGGGCCTGAGATCTAGAATCGTGCAGAGTCCTCCATCTCTCTTGGGCACCACACATTGCAACTGTAAAACCCACTCTCCAGCTCGCATGGAGGGACTCGTTCTATCGCTCCTTTTCCGAGCAGGTTGCATACCTCTTGTCTCAGAACCAAGGCAATGTTAGAGACTGCACAACGCCGGATAAACGGGGGGGTCTGCATTTGAAATGAATGGCGTACCCACACTCTATCGCACCAAGTAACCAATGCGAGAGGCCTGGAATAGTTGTACACGTGCGAAGAAACTGATATAGCAGCTTAGTCATAGGATGCACTGGTGAGTGCTGCGCAGCTATAACCTGTGAGGACAGCAGCACTACACCGCTCTGCGGCGGGGCTTTTGTGTAATTTTTTTTATAATTACACATTCACCAAATGCATCTGTGCCTGTCACTACAGACTGTGTATAGCTATATGACCTAGTTAAACACCACTTTGTAGGTGCATGAACATGAAGCCCAAAGGGTCTTCTTTCCAAAGACACCAAAATTATGTTTGTAACACACTGAAGTAGGAAACTGTTACAATTACAGTATAAGTTAGGTAGAGCACTTTCAGCTGTGAGTCCCATAATGGGGGGTGCTGGCTTACAGGTTAAATCAAATAATGTCCAGTATATCTTTTTCTACGAATCCAGCTATGATTTGAAAGGTCGAAAATTACAGTAACACACAACCATCAAAACACCAATAAATAAAATGCAGCATTTTAAAGCAGAAGTATTAAAAAAAGAAATCGAGAAATGTCATCTTGTTTTATTATATCATTAAAGCACCAATTTCAATCATGACTGGCTTGACCATGTTCTTCTGAACATCTAGTGCACGAGTGGTAAGTATGTGTTAAATCAGCATATAGTATAATGGATATTCTGATATGGATAAATAATAATTTTAAAGATTGTAATTTCACTGTAAAAGTTATTTTCACATTTGTGTAATTGACAATGAAAGGCGAAAGGCAAATGTTAACATGCTCAACAATATAACTATAATAATAGCTCTAGGCAAATCGGCTATGTAGAATTTGTGTATTTTTTGTTTAATTTTATGACTAGGCTAAACATTTAATAAACATGCAAACAAAAAAACTGAGAATTTAAACTTGAGAAAATGGAATGAGATTATCTACTTTTTTTTCTTCTTTCTTTTATAAAAAGGGACATTTTGTTAGTTCCTGTGTCAGAATTTTGTGGAATGTTAAATTATTTTGATATGGTGCAATTTTCATGTGCAGCACAAATATTCAGAAACTAAATAGCAAGTTAATTATACACATGTATTAATGAACGTATATAAGTTAATAATAGTTAATCAAACATATGTAATGATTCTATCTCCAAATAACATGAAATGTGTCTCCTTATTACTTTCACATTAACCGGACAGCAGTTTGGAAATGTTCAAATATATAAATTCACATCACTTTCCAACCTCACACTGTTCTTCTCAGGTTCATCATGGTAGAGGATATGACAACTCCTTTGCTCTCAAACTCGGAAGGCCCTGCTGATGGCTTACCTGCATGTCTAACCAGCCCTGGTCATACTCTGTCCTGGAGATTTCTCTCGCTCACTGGCTCTGCCGATGGTGTGCAAGTGGTGGTTGGGAGTCGCTGTGTGAATTGTATCCCATTAGGACTGTTCCCTGATGCAGTG
The DNA here is from genome assembly GCF_023724105.1 of Carassius gibelio. Classification (NCBI taxonomy): domain Eukaryota; kingdom Metazoa; phylum Chordata; class Actinopteri; order Cypriniformes; family Cyprinidae; genus Carassius; species Carassius gibelio. Next base: position 5,156,505 of record NC_068404.1, on the reverse strand, counting down.
CAATACAATACAACAATATCTCTTCAAAAGCAGATCATGGAGACAATTTTATCATAAAAAATCTAAAATATTAATATCCTACCCTCGGCAGAAATCGCGGACCGGGGGTAGACCGGATTGCAAGGGCACTTTAGTGTCGGACCTCAAAGGAGCAGGGGCTCGAGATTACATCCAGGCCTCTCAAGTACACTTGTCTGTAATTTTCATGTGTCCTTGAAGACCTTCAATTATGTTAATGTCAACAGGGAAGGGCTGTTTCTAAATTTTAAGAATGCAAAGGTAAGTCTTGCCAGTCTACCTTTTTTTAACAAATGAGGACACAAAATTCATCTTTGTGAGAATCAAGATGTGTTGTGATCTTATTGCTCAAAATGGACCATCCCAGCACATTAAAAAACAGATAAATAAATAAATGATATAATACATACGTCATAATCTTTTAAAACTTTTACTTAATCTTTAATGATAAGATCTTTTATTTTATCTTGAGTGAGAACAATAGAAGTTTAAAATGTTAGGCTTCCATATGTTATGTACCCCAAAATTAATTAAAGGTTGTTTTAGAATGTATTGGTTTATTCGGGTGGGCGATATGGCAGATATGTAAATATTGATATGTAAAAATTGATAGCCTGAATGCACTGTAAGTCGCTTTGGATAATTTAATTTACTTTTTAATTAATATATATATATATATATATATATATATATATATATATATATATATATATATATATATATATATATATATATATATATATATAATATAACTTTTCATTTTACATGTGAAGTAAATGTTCAGCTAAATATTTAGAGAACATGCAAATTTGTATGGTGTGGCTGGATGATGACATGACGCCAAGCCAGTCATCTCAAGCAACAACAACAAAATGGACCTTAACCATAAATAATACAATAAGTACATTTTAAAAGAATGCGTACTGGTCGGATTGGAGTTAAAGTCGCTATGGATGTCGAAGGAGATGGACTTGCTTCTCTGAAGCACCTTAATGCTGCTATTACAGCCTGTTCTATGTTGAGTATTAATGTTGTTTATCCTCTAATCTAGTAGTCGATTGAGTTCATATCATAATTTGCATATCTCTGCCTGTTGCTTCCTGACTGGCTTGCCGTCATGTCGTCATCCAGCCACGCCATAAAAATTAGCATGTTGTCTAAATATATAGCTCAACATTTAGGCTAGAATTAATATTTAAAATGTTACACACATAGACACAGTGTTTATATATATATATATATATATATATATATATATATATATATATATATATATATATATAGCCTGTTCTCTAAATATTAAGCTACACCTTTAAATGTTTAGCTCTATGTATATATAATATATTACACTAAAATTTAGATTTAAAATTAAGATTTAGATAAAACATTTAGATTTACCTTTAATACTTTATTGTAATATAGTCATATAGTAATAAAAAAATAAATACAGATATTGCATAAAGCTTATTTAGCTAAATATTGCAAAAAAAAAAAAAAAAAAAATAGTATTTTGTTTTGTAGTCAAAATAATAGCAGTACAATGTGACTAACCAGAATAATCAAGGTTTTTAGTATATTTTTTATTGCTACGTGGCAAACAAGTTACCAGTAGGTTCAGTAGATTGTCAGAAAACAAACAAGACCCAGCATTCATGATATGCACGCTCTTAAGGCTGTGCAATTGGGCAATTAGTTGAAAGGGGTGTGTTCAAAAAAATAGCAGTGTCTACCTTTGACTGTACAAACTCAAAACTATTTTGTACAAACATTTTTTTTTTTCTGGGATTTAGCAATCCTGTGAATCACTAAACTAATATTTAGTTGTATGACCACAGTTTTTTAAAACTGCTTGACATCTGTGTGGCATGGAGTCAACCAACTTGTGGCACCTCTCAGCTGTTATTCCACTCCATGATTCTTTAACAACATTCCACAATTCATTCACATTTCTTGGTTTTGCTTCAGAAACAGCATTTTTGATATCACCCCACAAGTTCTCAATTGGATTAAGGTCTGGAGATTGGGCTGGCCACTCCATAACATTAATTTTGTTGGTTTGGAACCAAGACTTTGCCCGTTTACTAGTGTGTTTTGGGTCATTGTCTTGTTGAAACAACCATTTCAAGGGCATGTCCTCTTCAGCATAGGGCAACATGACCTCTTCAAGTATTTTAACATATGCAAACTGATCCATGATCCCTGGTATGCAATAAATAGGCCCAACACCATAGTAGGAGAAACATGCCCATATCATGATGCTTGCACCTCCATGCTTCACCGTCTTCACTGTGTACTGTGGCTTGAATTCAGAGTTTGGGGGTCGTCTCACAAACTGCCTGTGGCCCTTGGACCCAAAAAGAACAATTTTACTCTCATCAGTCCACAAAATGTTCCTCCATTTCTCTTTAGGCCAGTTGATGTGTTCTTTGGCAAATTGTAACCTCTTCTGCACATGCCTTTTTTTTAACAGAGGGACTTTGCGGGGGATTCTTGAAAATAGATTAGCTTCACACAGACGTCTTCTAACTGTCACAGTACTTACAGGTAACTCCAGACTGTCTTTGATCATCCTGGAGGTGATCATTGGCTGAGCCTTTGCCATTCTGGTTATTCTTCTATCCATTTTGATGGTTGTCTTCCGTTTTCTTCCACGTCTCTCTGGTTTTGCTCTCCATTTTAAGGCATTGGAGATCATTTTAGCTGAACAGCCTATCATTTTTTGCACCTCTTTATAGGTTTTCCCCTCTCTAATCAACTTTTTAATCAAAGTACGCTGTTCTTCTGAACAATGTCTTGAACGACCCATTTTCCTCAGCTTTCAAATGCATGTTCAACAAGTGTTGGCTTCATCCTTAAATAGGGGCCACCTGATTCACACCTGTTTCTTCACAAAATTGATGACCTCAGTGATTGAATGCCACACTGCTATTTTTTTGAACACACCCCTTTCAACTAATTCAACTAATTGCCCAATTGCACAGCCTTAAGAGCGTGCATATCATGAATGCTGGGTCTCATTTGTTTTCTGAGAATCTACTGAACCTACTGGTAACTTGTTTGCCACGTAGCAATAGAAAAATATACGAAAAACCTTGATTATTCTGGTTAGTCACATTGTACTGCTATTATTTTGAACAATACTGTAAATCTGACAAAATTTTACCACTTTTTATTACACATTTTATTTTTCAAACAGCAGCCCATAGGTTTGAGAAAGCATGCGAGTGAATAAACAATGACATAATTTATATTTTAGGGTGAACTATCCCTTTAAGACCTGCACGCATCTAACATACAGACAAGAATCTATTTTTTCCAGTTGTTTACTTTCATTTTAGACATATCCAACTGAGGCTATACATAAACCTTGTGTTTTTTGTTTTGATTTGTTTTTTTTTTAAAGTATTAGCACAAAACATAACTTAGATCAGTAATTCAGGTACAGTTTGATGGGCTTTTTATTTTTTGTTCCGTGTTTTAATTGTTTTCAGAAAAATAGAATGTCAGAAAAGCACACGGATTAAATATTTAAATAACCATTAAGGCTTTAAAGCAGATGCAAACATTTTCTATATTGTGTTAATAAGTGCAGTGTCCCGTGAGAGTAACTCAACTCTGAGTTAACACTGATGTTAATGTATTGCAGCTGATAGAATGTGCTACAATACAGTATTTCTTCAAAAGCGGATCGTGGAGAAATTTTTATCATCCATGATCAAAAATCTTCATATCACACATCCCTAGCCTCAGCAGAAATCGCAGACCTCAGAGGGCCAGGGCCCAACCCCCTCTTGTGCACGTCACTGGGGTTGAACAAACCCTGTACCAGAAAATTCAAAATGTGTTTCTTGAAGGCCTAGTTCTTAATTTCCAATGTGTCACACTTGATCCGTCACACTACATGTTGATGCTAGTCATGTCTTGCTAGTTTTGGTGTAAAATGTATTGACTGTTTATTTTTAGGCTTGGAAGAAATTACTTCAAACGTACATAGTTTTGGAAGTGTCTTTGATCAGCATACAAATTAGCACATTCAACCCAAAAGCACAATCACAGCTTTTTGAATAAAGTTTTCTCTCTCGTCTTCCTTTAGTCTGGTTTGGGCTACATTGCTCTGACTCTGTCCAACATGCACACACTCTTTCTTTGTTTGGGGGTTTGACTTCCACGTTGAGGCATATCCATTCTACATGACACCAAGCTACATATTGGCTTTAATTCTACCCTGCATTGTTCTGGTGTGCCGTTGCTTCCTTCTCAATCCATCTTCACCAGACTGACAAAAATCCTCTGGGTTGGGAGAGTAAACACAACTGTCCAGTCTCACAGCACCACCATTTGGTGGCTAAGGGAATACCATGAAGGTCTGAGAATGATTACAAGAACAGCTATGATCTTGGTGCAATCAAGGACTTATATAAAATGAAGTGTTAAACAGACATACATTTGGCAGTGAAGTGGTCAACAGTAAGGATGCTGGTCTTAAAAATCTCTAAAGTGAAAGGAAAGTCAAAAACACATTCCACGTTACAATATGGACAATTTTATAGTTGAGTATTTTGACTGGATGTTTGTGTTATGGTACAGTTTACACCAGCTGTGATCTTCTGTCAGAGGGACACACTAGAGCTCTGCTCAGATCCACAAAATACCTCAAGACCTTCAGCTCTCTGTTTCTGTTCACTAGAATATAAAAGCCATCATTAATGTTTTGTTTTGATTTCAGAGTTTTATACCATAGATTTAAAACTCAGTTCTGTATTCCACAGCTTTTAGCCAAGTCAATTGTACTGAGGTATCAAATGTCTTCAACTCCTGGCTTAAGTTTTACAATTCCAGGCACTAAAATGACTAAACATGTGCCTTGCATTATTGCTGCAGTAAGCCAACACCTCAGGTGATCGTCCTCTGGGCATGTTACTGTGTAAACTCAGTTTGCAAACTCCATGAGTACTGAGCACTAAAAAAATGACCAAAATTACATTTTATAATTGGAAACTGTTAGAAACAAAACATGTGTGAAATTGTTTATACTTATAAAAAAAAAGTTTAAAAGTAATATTTGTATGTCTGGCTATTTACACAGATACATGATACAAGTACAGATTGTTACAGTTGTACAGTATGCAATGCACGTGATGCAGATTAAAACATTTTTAGTTTCACTTTCCAGGTCTGACTGATAAGCTGTCGTTATATTGGATGATGTACTGGAAAGAAGTTCTGAATTGAACTTTTAGTCAATCAATACTTTTAGTGTTGTGAAAGCATGATTTATACATTCAACTTTATTTAACAAAATCAATTTCCAAGGTGTCATTTAAATAAAACTAAATATCTGGTATCTCATTTGTTGTAAATAAAATAAAAAATATAAAATAATAGGCATTCAAAACACATTATTTGGGACAGAAATGTAAAATAATTATTCCTTGCAACGTCTGCCTTCTAAGTTTGTCAAATGTGTACATCAGATACTACACTGAAGGATTTTGAATGGTAAGAAAAAATATAAGAAGTATAGCTATAAATGAAATTAAAATAGATGCTTTGATCCAACCAAAGAGATCACTTGCTTCTCACTGCTCAAAGTGCCTCTGATAAATATAGTCTCCAAGACCTCTTGTGTTGCATCCTGATTGTGTTCACCATTCTGTCTGTGGATTGGCCTTGAACTTTTCATAGTCTTCCATTTTGAAGAAGGCGAGTTCGGTCTCATTGGCTGGGAGGAGAGGAAAGATTAAATGTGCACATGGGCAAAATTAATTATACATAAAAATATACCATTCTATGAAAATCTAATGTAATATGCAATGAATCTTGCTTTTACTTACCAACACCACATGCTCTTAACCTGCAGCCATCATGAAGAATCAACTTTTCATCATCCTCTAAACTCATTACCAGCTCGTTTGTCTGAAATCATCCAAAGCAAACATCTTTATTAATACTAATTATAACAGAATTACACAATTTGTTGTTTATATATATATATATATATATATATATTCATTTTTCATTCATTTGTTAACTTTTGTGAAATAATAGGGAAAGAATGAACATGAAAGGAGTACAACTGAAAAACTTGCAAGTGCAGCTATTTAAAAAAAAATGTAGTCATGTCAATATTAGAAAATGTACGCCACAAGATGTTGATCTAATTTAAAGTTACCTTTGCTCCGTGTGCCTGGTGTATGATCTTCATTGTGTCTGCAACAACACATTAACATTACAGGGTATTAATGTTACAACTGTCAATCTTGTCTGTTTGAAAAAATAAGTGTAGACTTACCATAGTCAAACTTCTTAAAAGGTGGAGGCAATCCAGCTCTTGTTGAAACATCTTAAACGAGGGATGTGTGTTAGTTAAGTTACCATTATTAAATGATACAGATGAATCATGTGAACTGTGCTTACAATGAATCTGCTGTCATCGTGTCTTACCTTGTTTAACAAATGTAATAAACTCCTCCGACGTCTGATCTAAATTAACGTCTTTGTAAACCACCGGTTTAAAGTTGCGATGCTCAAAAGAGCGAACCAGTCGCACAGTCAGAACCGCCAGATCACACATCTCGAGCAGATCACATTACACACTACACGGATTACAGCGCAAAAGGTAGGCCTAGAAGTAAATAAACCTGAATAAAAATAAGGATAGCAGAGCAGACGCGACCACTACACTATTTTCGCGTATTTCTGTAATTATAACAACGTACTAATTTCGAAGCGATTACTTCCAGCACGTTCTGCGAAATAACGCAATTCTAGACCAACTTAGCCGCTACGTCGATCAGGAAACACCAGCAGCATCAGGCCAAAGCAATGGAGCTGCAGAACTATAGATACTTAGATAGTCAGCATGTGATTATTCAAGGAGGAAACAAAGTGGTAAAGAAAAAAATACATGTTTCCACCGTCTCCACACTTCAAAACAAACCGTTATGTTTATATTCTAAGGTTTGAGTTGCCTTTCTGACTTTTTTAAGCACCATGTTCGGGATAATATATAGCCTATCTCTATTTATCCTTGTCAAAAATGGAATGCAAATATAATATCTATTATGATTTGGACACTATCCAATGGTATAAATAAATAATCCTCCAAGAATGAAATGCAAGTAAAAATTCATGATCTCGAGGAATTATTCCCCGGGAACACATGATAGGTAAAAATTGATAGCCTGTAAATTGCTTTGGATAACAGTGTCTGTTAAATGCATAAATTAATTTTTTTATTTAAATATGGCGTAGCTCCACATTTTTTGCAAGAGTGGAAGATGATAATATTTCCCAGTGGACTGACAGAAAGTTGCTTAGTAGCGTTCAATGTCCTTGAGATGGACACACTGGTGGCATGACATGGACTGTTACTAAGTAGTTAACTATGTAACAAAACAGAAAAAAAATACTGTTAAATCTGATTATAACTATGTGTGAACATAAGGTCTACATCAAGTGCTCTGTATAAGAGATCAGGGCCAGCATGTATAACTTGGTCACTTTATAAGTCAGCTGGTGAACCATGAAAATATCATTTCTGACTGAGATTATAAACAGAATATCTGAAGGTAATATGAAGATCAGTGTACTGTAGTTAATTACTAAAAAGCTTTATATGTATAACTATATTTGCGTCCGCAAGTCTAAATTGAATATGCTCAAAAGCATCAGGTTCCACAAACCTGTATTTTAGGGTGTTTTTCTCTTTTACGTACATTAATAGTAGAGCACCTTAGCTAAGGATCAGCTGTTTTGTCCAAACACCAAAATACAAATCATACACGTCCGTGTAAAGAACTTCTGTTGCAATGAGTTTCTTCTGTTTGACTAAGGAGGAAATCTCTATACTTGCACAATACTCTCAAATCTGGCATCCCTGGGGTGACCCTGTGGCCTAGATAAAAGAACCTACAATTTCGTGAATTTGATTGGCCATATTGCTCAGTACATGCTCCGTCAGCCAATGGAGTGCAAGGGGGCGTGGTCACGGGCGTGGCATCCGACACTACAGCAATCGTCTGAGAGTCGCGCTGCCATCACAACGGGTTTCAAGCACATCATTATAACCGACCGAAATATCTACAACCATGTCTGAGGTCAGTATGAACAAACAAGATGATTTTGTTTGATAAGAGACTATTTGAGGATTGCAATGTGTGATCCACGTGTTGTAATTAGAATTTTTTGTTAAAGAAAACTGCATAGTGCTGTTATTATGTGCACATGTAATGTTTAATGTTTCTTTTAATTATCAAGTCTTGATAATTAATAATCGAGAGAGAGAGAGAGAGAGAGTCACCTTTACAATACATGCAGTAAATAGCACTGGAGGGCATAACATTCATGTAGACCTCAAGAGAGCGCATGTCTGCGTGGGTGCGGCGTGAATGTGAAGTGCATTATAATATAGAGCTACTGCGCGAGAGCTTTTGTCTTCCGTTTGCGCTGTTCCGTAAACGTTACTTTTGCACGCGCTACAGACTATTTTGATCGCTGCGTCGGGTTTTTACGAATCCTTATATGAATGATTACGCTCAAAAATCGTGTAGTAGGCCTTAATGTTGATAGCCTTTACCGTTCATTTTTTATTTATGCAAAGAGGCAAAAAGTGAAAGATGATTTGCTTACGGCCTCCTGTGCTGTTTGCATAGACGAATGTCATATATACTTTTGAGTGACATGAAGGTCAGTAAACAATGACAGAAAATACATTTCGAAGTAAAAAATGTAAATGAAAAACATGAAAACCGCTGCATTCTGTTCAGTTCATTTACTGTCTTTCACTATTACTCCATACTGTTGCTCAACAGCAGGACGTTTAGGAAATGCTTTAGCACTAAAATGCTCTTTAGCAATGCTCTTTATCACTTTCTAAAATGTTCTTGGATCGTTAGAAGAGATTGGTAAAGTTATAAGTACATTCATTTAAGTGTTACAGCATGCGGACTTCACTGCAACACATTAAAACATAATAATAACCCAAACATATTATTTGACGTTAACGGTTCTTCTCCAGAAATACTTGTCAGTTGAAGGTGTGAGAATTTGGTCAGTATTTAGTCTTTATGCAGTGAAATCTGATAACATGTTGCCATGATAAGGCTGGGGTTTACTCGAGCACGTTGTGGTTGCTGTAACAGGAAGATGGATGAACAGAAGATGGTTGATAATGAGGAGCCTTGGTGTGCATGGCACGTAACTAGGCCAAAGAATCACAGACAGAGTACAGTGTGTGTGTGTGTGTGTGTGTGAGTGAGAGAGAGGGATGGAGTTTGTCCCCGTGATTAGAGATTTGCTAAAAACCCTGTTTATTGAGTGCTGGCCATTGTGCATGGTTACATAATCAGTTCATGTCACCTGCCAGCGTTCTGGAGCAAGGCCAAGAATGTAAAATAGCCATGACTAAAATCTTTTCAGTCCTGTTGTGTTAGAAATAAGAATGAGACATGAATGCAAATGGATGGAGAGGGTTTTACCCTTCTTAATCTGTTTTTTTTTTCTTTCTTTCTTTTTTGGTTCACAATACAGAGTCTATTGGGAGTAAATTCACTAAAAGTTAATATTCCCATTCTGATTTAAAGCTCTTTCACATCAAGGACAACAACTATAATGAGAACTAGTTATGAAGTTTTGATAATTATTCAAATTCTATTAGAACAAAATCAAGCAACTTACAGTGACGTGAGTGCTTATAATAACAGTGAGTGCTTATGGTAAGGTTAAAAGGTTAAGTTAAGGTTTTTTCAAATTCAGTGTAAAGATGCAATGCCACATGAAAGCTAGATTAAAGTATGCCTGCTCAGACCCATCTCAGCCCCTAGCATCAATCATATAGTTGTAATTGCTAAGTAAATGCATTAATGCCACCTCTGAGCAGCCTTAGACAATCTGTAAAGATGCCTATATTCCACTTCAGAAGCACCTCTGTGCCATCTTTGCTCTGTAAATATAATGCAATCTAATCTACATATCGTTATAGTTATCTTTATAGATGTATTCCTTGGTTTCAGTTGGCCTTTAGTCTTGCAGTTAAACTAATATTACAAAGTATCACCAGTATTCTACGAATCGCTTCTCAAGAGGTGAAACAAGTATACAGTTGAATCCATTGCAGCACAGCAAAATGGTTGTGAGTTGTGAATTTGGTGAGATGAACGGCTCGCCGTAGATCCAGTTCTTTTACTGAATCGTTTAAAACACTCACACACTCCTGAGTCTGATGAACTCACTCACTGAACTGCAAATTAGCATAACTATCAGTTATGTCTCGCAATTGTTGTCTACTTAAGGGTTGTGAAATTGAAATCAATATTCCTGACTGATCGTCCATCACTGAATGTATTTGTAGAGTGTTCTGTAAACTCATGTTGTTGGTTTTCCACAGGCTGAGTTTCAGAAAGCAGCAGAGGAGGTCAAACAGCTGAAAGCGAAACCAGCGGACGCTGAGATGCTGGAAATTTACAGTCTGTACAAACAGGCCACCGTAGGAGACGTTAACACCGGTGAGCTTTACCGTATCAAAATTAAAGGGACTAAATAAATGTGGCCTACGTTTATCTCTAAATCGAAATCGCAGCTCTTTAAACAAATGTGTGTGTTTTTCCAGCTCGACCGGGCATGTTAGATTTCACTGGCAAGGCCAAATGGGATGCTTGGGAGGCCAAGAAAGGTCAGTTTCTCCTCCCTACCAGCAGAGGGCAGTGAAATATCATTTTAAGTTTGTGTTTTATCAGCATCTTAACTTACAACACTGTAAATGAGCTCCAAAAGCAGCTCACTCTGTGTCTCTCTCTCTCTCTCTCTGTTTTTCTTCTCCTGCACTTTTCAGGTATGAGTAAGGATGATGCAATGAAGGCATACATCGCTAAGGTAGAAGAGCTGAAGGGGAAATGCGGAATCTAATAGATGGAACCTATCATGGGCAGCCTGCCGTTACCTGTACTGTTCTCCCATAAAGTGCATTTAGGCCTCCAGCGAGTCCCCTCACAAGGGTGCTACAGTTAAGCTGTGGCATGCAGACTCTGTTCTGTGTGAGATAATAGGCACATTCCTCGCAGGCCAAAACAAATCATCCATTAGTAAGCATGTAGTGAAAGGCTGATCTATGCAATGCCATAAAATCACTTTTTTCAAAAAACATTTTTACTTTGTATTTTCTTACAAACACTGACTAAGAAAAACGTGTTGGATTTCCTTTAAAAAGTTTGATACGGTTTTCTTTTGTTTGTATGTTTTTGAGACCCTGTGAAAGATTTTGTGATTAAACAATTGATGAAATGCATTTAATGTATGAGTGTTGAATTTATTTGTTTCAAGATGTATTAGTTCATTTCTGTAAAATAGCAATATTCTATTCTATAACTGAGTTTATATATATATATATATATATATATATATATATATATATATATATATATATATATATATATATATATATATATATATATAGTTTTACTTGTCCATTATTCCTAATGCAATTGCCAATGCCTTAATTTTAACGCAGCCAGCACTTGATATATTATCAACGTCCTATTAGTCAGTAATTTGATTGCAGTTAAGAGGTAAGGCTAACGTCACCTGACCAGACATTTTACAAACACACAAGGGCTTTCAAATATTTCACTTTAGTTCACTGGGTTTGTGTGTACATATCAACATTAGGTTTTAATTGACCTATGTCCCCATTTTCAAAGTTTTCCACAGTTTCTATGCTACCTTATGTCTTCACCTCAGTCTGGAAAGGGCTCAAAGTCTTTTCGAGACTATAAATTGCATAATTATGTTTTGGGTCACAGTCACCCAAAAGGGACTTTGGCCTGTCAATAATTATGATAACCAGCAGTTTACAAAAAAATGTGACAATGGGATACTACACTGTTATTATTAAGAATATATATTACAAATAATTAGTCACCTTTAATATATTTAAATCCCCATATCCATCATACATAGGCTATCAAATTTCATTTTTAGATTTGTAATAAATAATAAGTCTACCTTTTATGGGTTTTCGTAGTGGATGCATATGCATTCTATATTATGCACATTATATTAAAGAATGCATATTATAAAGTTTCCAGGTAGTTTCTACGTTTTGTTACCTTCATATTGCAAACATAATAAATTATTAGTTGTAAAATAAGAAATCAAAATAGCTGATGCACTCTTTAATTAGATGATATTTTGCCATGAATAAGTTTTAACGATGGGTTTTTGTAGTGAATGCATGAGTATTCTGTGTTATGCATATTTTATTAATGAATGCATATTAACCTATAAAGTCAGACAGTTTTGTTACCTTCATAGCAACATAAAGAAAATTAGTTGCACAAAAAAAAAAAAAAAAACTAGAACAAAGTTAACAAATCTGAAGAAACTCCTTACAGATGCTGGCTTCAATATCTGATTCGTAGTTACCGAAAACGTCCGTGACCGGAAAACTAAGGCGAATCTCCCGTGATCTGCGTATCTAAGGAGCAAGACGGGACGGGCGGGTTTGAAGACTGCTTTTGCTGATCGACGTCAGTTAATGTTACACTAAAATTATACTGTACTTTCGACTGGAGTTGACTTGGCTTGCTTCTTCGTCTCTCTGCTTTTGGTCCGTGGGCTTTTAGGCACGTTGAAATCAATATGACGGCAATAAAAATCAGGGTAATGCCTTTTAAATGTATTTTTTATGTTTGTTTGACGTTTATGTTATTCTTTAGAGTAGAACCTTTCATTTACTGGGAATGAAAAGACAAGATAAGCTACTTAATGTTTAATAACGCAAGTTCGACAGCGCCAAGACATGGACAAGAAAATACACAACTAAATGAGGCTTTTACATGGTTGTGAGAAGAGAAAAGTTAGTTATTTACTAATGCTTATAATCTCATAAAAGCCTATTCTTATTACACTACATATTTAAAAGTTAAATAGATTTTGAACACTTGAATTTTCCAGCAGTATATGGCAGTTTTCAGAAATGGCAAAACAGAAGTGCCTGAAGCAGAATTGCATGTTGATACAGATATGGATTCAGATTTCTTCTGATAACTCTGTTTCTCTCTAGGTTGGGGCTGATCCACGTGGGAAATCCACTCCTCTTTTTTTAGACTTATTTTGCCGCAGTCTTATTATCCTGTGTACATTTCTGTCTGTCATCCTCTCATCTATTGCGGTGTGTGATGGTCACTGGCTGCTTGCCGACCGCCGTATGTTCGGCCTCTGGTATTTCTGCTCACTGGAGGAGCAGCAGGGCTCTGTGTTGGGGTCCCAGAGTTTTAAAGCATCCTCTAACTGCACTAGACACCTGGAGGAGGCAGGGGTGGATGGTCTGGGTGTAGGCTTGGCGTCCTGTCGTTTCGTGATTACTCTGGCTGTGGTCAGTGCCATATTTGGACTGGAGTTGCTTGTGATGTCACAGGCCAGTGAAGGGAGGGACTCCAGTCGACGCTGGACCCTTGGGGCACGGCTGGTGCTGCTGGCAGGGGTAATGGCTGCCGCAGGAATTGCATCTTTTGTACTCCTGTTAGGGGCATTTGCAACGCTCCTTGGGTTTACTCTCACCTTCTGGTGTCAGTTCACTGCCACCTTCCTGTTCTTCCTCAATGGAATGGCAGCGCGGCACATCCAGCATATTGAACCGCTGCTGCCCTTTAGTGGACATCCTGACAAACTGTAGAAAGAAGGCCGGCACCAACAATAAACTCTCTAAAACTAAAATGGATTTTGAAGAAATAAATAATGATTTATAAATAGTGAACTTTCTTAAAAGGTCTCAAAAAGGCCAATTGTATCAATGTTAATATTTGAAATTGCACTTTGCATTGTGTTGTGTTTTAGGGTTGAAGGAAATGTCTGTAAACTTAATAGAAAATATCCTTTAAGAAAATTACTGCAGGCATGGTGTGCAAATAAATGATTTTTTTTTTTTTTTTTTTTTTTTTACAGCAGATTGTTGCATTCTATAATTTTTATTTGTGTTATTAATTTTTAATTGTTTTTAATGTAATTAATATTATTGATGACCAGCAGCTGACAACTGACTCAAGTTTCATCTGTGAACAGTGCATCTTTATGGTTCATTTAATAAAGAATAACAGGTTATTTAATAAAGGAGCCTCACGTCTACATAATTAAACAGACTTTCAAAGTATTTTTAGTACTTTCTTAACAAGATTTTTCTTTACATTTTTGTGTTTTACAATAATATTTTACAGGGAAAATACATGGATAATAGGTCTTCAAGGCATCATCATCAATATTTACACAGATATACAAGACAATGAAAAAATATAAAGGGGTCAATGTCTGCTTTAAAATATGTTTCTTGAGGTTCACTTATGAAGGTCATTTATTTTTTGTATTTTTTAATGCAAAAACAAATATATATATATATATATATATATATATATATATTTTTTTTTTTTTTTTTTGCTAAACATGTTTCTCACCTCCCATAATGCTAGATTTTTGATGCTCAGTTTCCTTTTATGGTGTGTTTACACTTGGCAGGTTTGGTTAGATTAAAAAAAAAAAAAAAACTCTGGTGTGATTTCTCTGTTAGTTTGGTTCATTTGTATGTGTGAATGCTGCCATCAAAACCTTGGTGCTCATCAAGCAAGTGGCCCAAGACCCACCGTTTCAGGGTTCCTGGTCCACTTCGAAATAAAGGAAACTTCCAAATACCCACACTTGTTGTCTTGTCCATTTGAGGGGCACAGGCACACAACAGAAAGTAAATGCTCAAGACTGTCCCAGACACACGGTGCGTTCCAAATGGGATATGTCACCCTCCGAAGTACACTTTGGAGTGAAAACAATCATGGCCGCCATTTTGAAGGGTCGTTCCAAACCGAAGTGATCAAAACTGGCCACTTCAAAGGGCCCCTTCAGAATGAAGGATTTGAAGGGTACAACTGATGGACACTTCAGGCCCCCATGCTCCTTTGCGCTGGTTCGTTCCATGATGATGGCGCCTCCATGTGGGCACGGTATGATGGCGCTTAAGGGAACTTCAGGAAACAGCTGTTTGGTCCCCTACACCAGGGATCTCCAACCCTGCTTCTAGAGAGTTACCATCCTACAGACTTCAGTTCCATCCCTGCTCCAACATAACGGTCTGTAATTATCAAGTATCCCTGAACACCTTGATTAGCTGCTTCAGGTGTGTTTAATTGGGGTTGGAGCTGAAATCTGCAGGACAGTAGCTCTCCCGGAGCAGGGTTGGAGACCCCTGCCCTACACCCTTTGAAGCTCTCACTCTGGAGGGTAAACCCTTTGAAGGGATTAGGGCATAGAGATGAGCCCTTCCGAATGGAATGCAGGGACAGATACAGGTATGACTAGATGCCCCTTATTAGCAGCTGTTTCTATGGGCCACTTTTTTTTAAGCTGTCTGCTGTACTGGAATAGTCCAAACAGGTCCATCAACACTTGAGAGCAAGTTTCCTGTGTGTCTGCAAAGTTCTGTGTCATGCCAAGTTCTGTCATGAACTCCAGTTGGCGCAGGCTGATGGGTCATTCAAGCAAACTGATGATATTTACGGCATTAAACTACTTGGCACAAGCTGATTGGTTTATGTTGTATATTGCAGCCAGTTAGCTTGATTGTTTACAATTAAATGGCTGGTTAGCGTCTACTAGAGCATTTCACTGGGGAAGCATTCCAACTTCCCCAGCTCCAACTGTAATCTGCAATGGGTTATTACATGTATATGTTATTTGTGCAGCATCAGTATGTCTTAAATACTCACAGCACCATATATACACATGTAATGGCAGTAGCAAGTTCCTGTACTTGCTTTGCAGCAGCAGTAATAACCAACAGCAGCAGCACAGCAGATCTATTCTGCCAAGACCAAATACATTAACACATATAGATTAGCATGCTAAAATCTTCTGAGAGCTGTGATTGACAGAACTGTAGTTATACCCATGCATGTATAGTTTATCAGCAGTAGAGTTCAGCAGATGCTTTTTCTAAACTAACACAATTACTAAATTGTTTATTCTGTTAGATACGACATTTATAAGTTTATTCAAAATCAAAGTAAAGCAAGGTAAACACTTGCATTTTTACTGCATCTGAAACCACAAATAACCTATATTGTAGGCGACAGACAGTATGTGACAAAAGAAGTATGTCTGAATTCAAAATACTCATAAAAGAGGTAGCAAAAAGTACCAAGATGACCTACTACAACCGGTGTGATTCTGAAGTGTGCATCCAATGGACACTTTACTATCCCATGAGGCCACTGGAGAGGATTTATGAATTGCAGTGAAATGATGCAACTGACTCTGGTAGGTCACATGACAGTGACTGTAGATGCATGAATGTAGTACATCCACATTAATTCATGATACACACATTCAGACTAAGAGTATATTTAGAACATATTCCTTTTGCTGTCGCAAAGTAGTTACTTACTCAAAAAAGGTACCTACTCAAGAGAGTGTGCGATTTCAGACCCAGTCGAAAAGTTCTACACACGCTTGTGAACTTCACACCCATTTAAACGCTTGGATCAAATACAGGAAATACGTCATGTACTGTAAGTAGACAAGTGGTCAAGTGAAAAGACCACAAGTGTGGGTATTTGGACAAGCCCCTTGGACAGGCACGGTTGCGGTTCGACCGAAAGACATCTAAACAAACTAAAACAGGATGTGATGTCACGAGATGTGACAAAGGTACAGTAACTGGTTCTTTTCATCGTAGGAGCAATCTTGCCCTTTACACTTCAGTCCAAGCATCAAAACTGGTCAGGCCCTTATAGCAGATCTTCATGTGTTCAGTGGAGGAAACACTGCCACTGCTTTGACTTCGTTACACATCCCATAAGCTCTTTGTGAGTTATAACCAGGTAAAAACAACACCATACAGTACCTACACATGTAAAACGAGCACATTTAGCCTAGTAAACAGCAGATGTTTTAGATGTTTAGTAACTTCACTTCTTTTATGGTCTGGACCAAAAGAACCAAACTACAAGTGTATACACACCATAAGACTTTTCAGAAACAGCCATTGTTTTGATTAGCCAACGTCATTACATCTCATTCCTCGGGTGCTTCTCATTACTTAAATAGTGAGGATAAGAGGACACACAAATTAGGAAATGAGATGTGCCTCTTGTCACCTCGCTGCTCACCACTTCTGGACGGCTATGGAAAGGTAAATTCTGTGTTCATGTTTAGACGTAGATGCAAATGTCTGTTAAAGCATGACATTGCATTGTGGATATTGCAGGAAAAAAAAACACTATTTTGAGGGAGGAGGACTTTTTGCAGTCTGAAAAGTATTTAACATTTGGTAAAATAAGGTCTTATGTCAAAAAATCTAAGAAAATGTATTTCTTCAAGTCATGACCTCTTTAAATAATATCACATATTGTGCTCTCACTACCTAATATTGATGTTTTCTCATATTTATATAATAAGTTACTTTCACTGGACACATGCATTTGCTTTATAATACTATAACACCACCAAGAACAGGCAGATACAAGACAAATACAATCTTTTTCATGAATTGTTTGTTATGGCTGGTTTGTTTTAGTTAATCTGAGGGATTGTGTGTTTATAATGGACTGTGCATGATTTTAGCTGTTGGATTGTGGTTTGAGTGATCTCAGGCGGTGTTGGGTGCTTGTGGTCAGATGATCTGTGTGCTGGGACGTGTCAGAAGTGAGACCTGTGTCAGCGGCAGGCCACTGTTACTCAGGGAGCCGTGATACACCCTGGGGTCACCATGGAAATGCTGCTTCAGGCGCCACCGTCTCCATCGTCTTTGGACTTCATATTGTACCTGTGGAAAGTTAAAGGTCAACAGTTGTTAAGAATGACCCGTGAGACATTAAACAGAACAGTCCTGCTTCTTATGCCTCGAGCAGGATCCGATAATGACAAGCGAGTCTAAAACGTGCCGGAAATGTGTGATGTATTAAACTCAGAATGTCCCTGGAAAGCATAATCCAAGATAATTTGATTTGAATTTCGATTTTTTATTTTTATTATTATTCACTCACCTCTCCGTTCAAAAAACAGTACAGCAGTGCCACAATAAAACCCTGCAATATCAAACGCAACATGAAACAGAAGCAGAAGGCAAAGTGGATAATTTTATAAAGCCAGAGAGAATATAAATAACAAAAACAAGTGTTCAATAAATGTAATCTACAGTGTTTGGGATTCATTATTGAATATTTTTTCCTGTTAAATCTGCTATACCTACGAACATACAGTGCACCTATATAAATCTGTAAATCTAGATACTATATAACAAACCTCGGCTGCCTGATTGTTTATAATTACAACACTGTAAACAGTATTCTCGCACACCTTTATATTTGAACTTGGATATATATAAGGTATCTGTATATCTATATATAACTGCATCTCTTAAAGCAATATATTATGTGTATAAATCACATGTATAAATGAATATGTGTATAAAATGTTTATCAACATATACATTAAACTCACGTAGGACGATGTAAATATTATATACTATAGCACATCTCAAATACTCAATTGCTTGTGTCATTGCAAAATGTAATTTATACTATCAGTGAGCTCTAATCTGCTGCATGTGCCATAAGGCATGAAGATGTTATAAACATTAACATCATTAACTTCTGTAAAGCTACTTTGAAACAATGTGTGTTGTGAGAAGCGCTATACACATTTTTGATTTGCTGTGACTGCTCCTGTGCGTATGTGTTTGTATAAAGAAGATATGTTAAATTGATATCATCACCTGTGTGGATGCTAATGCTAGCTCAATGACATTCCAGATTTTGAAGGTTAGCATGCTCACTCTATCAGGGAAAAAGGCGAAGAGCACATACTGCAGCCCAAACAGCGACACTAAGAGAAATGTAGATTTCGCCAGTTTCCTACGCCATAAAAAAAAGAGGATGATGAGTAAGATTTCTGCATCTGTTTTATGCCCTCATTGATTTTTCAATCATACGAAGCTGTGTTTGTTCAGCTGGAGTATGTCATTTCTGTGACCCGAGCCGTACACAAAAAAAGAACAAACAATAATTTTCCATTAAAAATGCACATTATTTTTGTCATGTTCATTATTTTCGCAATTCTGCTAGTGACCTCAAACGTGTTATTATCTCTCACCTGTGATGATTAATTTCACTTCCATGCATGTCAGGAGCTTTCAGTTTTGCCACTAATGTCCGAATAATACTCAGAAAAAACAGCATGTTTACCTGAAAAACAGTTCCCTTGAAATAATTAAAGACTGTTCATTGTTCCATAAACTGTTGGATATTTAAAAAAATATTATAAACATGGAACAACAGTATTATGAATGATTGTAAGCAGAGCCATTTGAAATTAAAAACCCATTTTAAACAAGAGAGAATAGACCAGAAGCTGGCCGAATCAAACTTTGTTTACTGTAATAAAAATGATGACTGGAACTCGCAGTATCCACCATATCCAGCCATGATCTCTCGTCTCCCAGCATCTGACAGCACACATACACAACATACTGAGTGTTCTCATGCACAGCCATGATGGTTTAAAATAGCCTCTCTTACATAATACAAATATAATAAATAATCTTTTGTTGTTGTCCAAAGGAGGTTGGTATAAACTAAGAAAGTCCCTTGAGAGATCAGACTGAGCTTAAAAGAGTCAGACTCACAACTTTAACCCAAACTGACTTTCAGTGCTTGTGAACGTACCCTTCATCCTGATGCAGGTATTTGGCCAAACTCCAGCTAATAATAATGAGCATCGGGATCCCTGTGGGAACAAAATTAAGCTTTAATTGTGTATCTGGAATATGCTTATGCAAATTCTTTCTCTTTTACAGTACAAGTTTGGCTCTAATCAAACAGAAGAAATTGACATTATGGTAATTCGGTAGAAGTTTAGAAGAAAATAAACTTAAATTGTTTCTGCTTATGTGTTTTTAATAACTTACTTGTTTTTAAATAATCAAAACAGACCCTTTATGCTCCGAATTGAACAATTACACCTACTTAAAGTCATACACCAGCCAAAAATACAATCAAGGGTTCAAATATGCAAAGAAGCTGGAAAACTGGAGAATCTGCAGGACCTTAAAGATTTTTCTGAAGAACAGTTCTCAGTTTAACTGTTCAGAACAAACAAGGTACTCATGCACAAGCATCACAAAACAGAAATACAGTCGTGGATCATCCAGGTAACCACAAACAGTATTAGGATCCAAGGATTCACAAACTTTTGAATGGGGTTATTTTAATAATTTCAGCAATTTTTTGTCTTGTGGACTATATGTAAACATCTTTTATGTAATATATCTTACTCAGGACAGTACTAAATGAAAAAATAACATGCATTTATTATTATCGCTCTTATTTTTTGAAAATTATTCACATTTTCACAGATTCTGAAAGGGATTCCTAAACTTCCACATGCCACTTTATTGTTGACAAATTCTTTAAAAATGTGTAATTCTTTACAGTTAATCCAAAACACGGCAGCAAGATAATTTTTAACGAGCTGAAAAGAATGCAAGTCACACCTCTAATTATTAGTTTGCACTGGCTACCAATAGCTGTTTGCATAAAATTCAAGGCATAACCACCACTGGCTCTCTAACCCTTTACCTAAAATCATTACTTTAGACTTATTTGCCCTCTAGAAGCTTGCGTTCTGCAAGTGAACATGGTTTTATTGTGCCATCCCAAGGAGACACAAAATCTCGTTCACTGACTTTTATATTTAATGTCAAGCAACACCGCTTTGCAACACTGCCCAGCAACATAACCCCTTATATCATCACCTTTATTTTCTTCTGTGGAACCTAAAAGAAAGAATTTTAAAGACTGTTGGTAACCAGGCTGTTTTAATTAACTTTGACATGAACGAAAATACTAAGTTTTTCAAATCATCTTTTTTTTATGTTCCATAGCTTATGTTAAGCTGTTGTAGTCTAAATGTTTGTATGAAATTCATTTTATGTTGAATCGAATAAAAATATTTATTTATAAAGCAACTTATTGTTTTGATACTTTTCTCATTCAATACAACAACGGCTTTAATTTGCATTTTGTGCATAGTTTTACTGCCTGATTAATTAATTGCCACACCACATAATTAATTTGATTGCATATTAAAATTTTACTATGTTTATCTATCCAGAGAATGTACGAAAGTGGAAATTATATATCACCTTATACCAGTATATGGCAATATATGGAAATATCACTCATTGATGTAGGGCAATATATGTCATATATTACATTTCTGAATGGGGTCATACCGTGGAAATCAATGGGATTCTAAAGTAAGCACTAGAATATTCAACCAATATTGTTTCATATTTATTCATCTAAAGAACATTTTGAGCAATGAAAAGGTTAATTATAGGTTCTTCATGGAACCATAAATTCCAATAAATAACCTTTATATTTAAGAGAGCAGTTGCAGAGAATTGCATTAACAATCAAAACGATCAACCATCATTTGACAACCACAAAGTGTCACAATACTTTCAGGAGAAAGGACCCTACCCCAGCCAAGCAGGATGTACCAGTGCAGGCGTTTCTTCTGTGAACGCAGTGAGAGGTTTATGAGGCTGTGCAGATAATGTCCTTCCACCAGCAGCCAGCTGTAATTTGCCAGGATGCAGTAATTAGACAGGAACAGTGCCACTTTGCAGCCAGGCTAAGGGAAACCCCGGAAACACAACATATCAGAGAACTTATCTGTACATATCTTTATGATGAATATTTAGGATGTAATGCATTTATGTCTGTGTTGTGTGGTTGTTTATGTGTACCGGATGAGAGTTGCAGTGGTAGTACTCCTGTGAGTAATGCAGCGCAGCATCTCTGATGAAGATGAAAATGGCTCTCAGGATGAAGGACAAAAAAAGCTGCATGTGAATAAAATTACGAGTGCAGTGCAGCTTCCTGGAGGAGAGATGGGGGTTGGGATGAAGAGAGATTTAGAGAGATGAGACTTTTTAAACGAATAAAACACAATGTGCGTAAATTAAGTGTGGCATGTGGGATTTTTCTAGACTAGACATTTTCTAAACTTCTGAATGTAAACTTCAAAACGTCAAACATCTTTATCATCACAAAGCCAGCACGTACAAAGTAACTGCATTGTGGAACTTGGAGCACAAAAGGCAGAATTCTTTGGCTGATGTCACAGAGTTTAGCAGAGCGACGCTTTAGACTTAGACAAATTTGCTGTCGGGATACTTTCCATCTTCCATGTTCTTGCTCAGAATGACAGCTATTTTAATTCTAACTTCTTTTTAGATGATTAACAATTGTTATCACTAACAGAACAAGCACTGGAGGACAGTTTCTCTGCGCTTCAGGATTTCTGTGAGTGCTGCAGAGTGTTGCTTTTAAAGGGGTCATGTGATGCTATTTCATTTTTCCTTTCTCTTTGGAGTGTTACAAGCTCTTTGTCAGTTTTGGGTATAACACGTTACTAATTAAAGTAAGTAATATATTGTTTAACTTTTCTTAAACTTTTTTTTGATATTCGGATATGTTGTTATTCAGAGTATTTCTATTTGTTAACTAAAGAAGGTTACATTTTTTTATAAAATGACTCAAATTAAAAGAATAAAGAGTTTAATTTCTATTAAGGTTAATAGGGATTTTAAGATGTAGCCTAATTAGAGATTTGAATAATTAAGTTTTTTGAGTAACCAAGTTACTTTTCAGATAGAGTAATTAGTAAATTAATTTAAATACAATATTGATGATGTAATTAGTAATAGTGATTAATTACTTTTTGAAAGTAACTTACCCAACACTGCTCTTGGTGCATAAAGAAGATCTGATAAGTTGCAAAGGCTGAAGTTTCTAATTTTTTATAAAAGTTAAGACTTGTCCACGCCCTCCCAAAATGGCTCATTCAAACACACCCCCACATCTCTATGTCACAATGTGGGAAGATTTGCATAACATAATTTTAACACAAAGAAAGAAGGCGTAATTCTCGCTGTAGTGTGGAGATGCTGTGTGTTTCGTTGTGAAATAAAAACTACTTTGTTTGGCCTTCCAAAAGAGGACGATACCTGCTTCATCATGCCTAGAGCTGATCTGTGCTGGTCGCTGAGAAAATACATCAACTTCACACGTGGATAGTTACATGTGGTCACGCTTTCGTCGAATCCGCCAGCCGCACCATTCTCAATACCACCGTCCGACTCTCACTCAAGCACGCAGTGTATGACGCTGTGTGACACATTTTTCTGTTTCCTGAACCTACAGAGCAGCCTACAATGTGTCTGTGGCTCAAAGGCTGTTCTATAAAGTGGGGACGTTCCAACTTTGCATTGACAGTCTGGGCTTCTGACTCACAGCCTATAACGTTAAGTAATTTTTTTATTTTCAAAGAATTTTCCACTGATGATTAAAACGCGAGTTTTAAGCAGTGTAAAGTTGCGCTTGTTGTTTGTCGTTTCTCCGATCACAAATGCAGACATGGTTTATGTTTACGCAGCGCGATACACAATGCAATGCATAAAAACACAGTATAAGTCATTATAATCAGTAGTTATGTCCCCACTAGATGCAACAAATGCCTCGTTTGTAATGGGTTTTATTGGTTTTATTTCGCAACTCTGGGAGATACAGCATGACCGTTAAAAATGTTTATGGAATGGTTTATGTGTGTTTAACGAACTGTAATTTCCTATATTTTGTTAATGTGAAAGTGTAATATTCCTATTTGCTGTTTTTGTTCTTTATTAGTGGTGTTTCGTAAGGTGAGGATGAAAATGATGCCATTGATTACTCATCCTCATCTCAATTCAAACTCGTACGTCCTTTGGAACACAAATTAAGATATTTCTATGAATTCCGAGAGCTCTCTGACCCTCTACAGACAGCAATGCAACTGAAATGTTCCCAGGTCCAAAAACGTAGTAAGGACATTGTTAAAACAGTCCATGTGACATCAGTGGCTAAACTTCAGTTTTGCGATGCTACAAGAATACTTTTTTATGCAGACGAGTTACGTCTTCTGACATTTTAGACAGTATTACAATGCATATGCACACTTTCCCCTGGGTGTAAATAAAACCTATTACACACATTACGTTCTTCGGTATTCTCCAAAATGGCGGAAGGCTTATGTTTTCTTTGAGCAAACAAAAAAAAGTATTTGCATAGCATCGCAAAACTGAAGTTGATCCACTGATGTCACATGGACTGTTTTACAGATGTCCTTACTACATTTCATGACCTGCAAACATTTCATTTGCATTGCTGTCTATGGAGGCTCAGATAACTCTCCGACTTCATCCAAAATATCTTAAAGGGGTCATATGATGTTGCTAAAAAGAATGTTATTTTGAGTATTTGGTGTAATGAAGTATGTTTATGTGGTTTAAGTAAAAAAAAAAAAACTAATTATTTTCCACATCCTGTACATTATTGTTGCTCCTCCATGTCCCACCTTTCTAAAATACATCATTTTTAATCAAGAGCATTGTGATTGGCCGAGTGTGTGACGGAAATGTTACGCCCCTTAACCAGTCCCTCCAGAAAAACGCGATTATGCGATCGCCTGATTTAATGCATAATCAGCCAAAGGCCGCATATTTATGCGGGGTCGCATTTTTTCAAATACGCCGCTCTTTTGCCACATAAATTGCCGATTTCAGAAAGCAAAATATGCGGGGCTAGCATGATTTCATAATCCCTGTGTTTTCGTTGCAAAAAACTCACATATATATTAGCAGAAAGTTGAAAAATGTTGCGTTTCCTTCACACAAGTAAAGCGCCATTTTCCCCCTATTGCCATGGGAACCTTATGAAGTGACGTAAGTACGTGACGTGAAACATCATCTGCAAACCCCGCGGCTGTAAATACAACTTAACCACTGATTTCTAGTTGTGTCCTCTTTGGAAGGCCAAACTGTTTTTTCGCTTTCACAATGAAACAGTGTCTACACTACATGTCAAGGGCAGCAACAGTGAGAATCAAAGTTACGGCTTCTTTCTTTGCATAAACATTTTGGCAGTATTATGCAAATCTTCCTACATCGTGACGTAGACATGTGGGGGGGGGGGTGTTTAAATGAGGCATTTTAGGAGGGCATGGACGAGTCTGAACTTTTATAAAGAATATCTCTTTGGGTTTGAGACTTCAGTATTTGCAACTTTAGGGAGCTTATCTATTCACAAACAGCTTGTAACACTCAAAAGAGAAAAGAAAACTTGAAATCGCACCATATATTATAATTTGTTTGCTAATGAAGGTCTGGGTTTGGAATGTCATGAGGGTGAGTAATTTATGACATCATTTTCATTTTGCGGTGAACTAACCCTTTAAAATATAATTTAGTGAAGTATTTTTTTTATTTAATTTAATTTTTTTCACGCAAAAAAAAGTATTCTACGGAACCCCGCACATGACATGCAGGAATAAATATTAGGCTTAATCGTGTGCACGATTTACTAATTCGTTCCCTAAGTGTACTAAAACATGCACACAATTACTATTGCGTTCCCTCGATTTACTATTTCGTTCACTCGATTTATAAATTGTGCGCATAATTTCCTAATTCATTCGCTCGTTTTGCTAAATCATGCTGATGATTAAACAAATCGAGTTTACGCAATAGTAAATCGAGGGAACGCAATAGTAATCGTGTGCACATTTTAGTACATTGAGGCAACGAATTAGTAAATTGTGCGCACAATTTATTTATTTTTTTCTTGCATGTCTATATATGAGCGGGGCTCCATGGTATTCTCATAGCTTCATAAAATTAAGGTTGAACCACTGATGTCACATGGACTATTTTAATGATGTCCTTATTAGTCTTTATATATCTATGGAGGATCAAATATTAATTTGTGTTCCGAAGATGAATGAAGGTTTTACAGGATTGGAACTACTTGAGGGTAAGAAATTAATGAAAGGTTACCTATCCATTTGAAGGACGTTGAAGGAGAAACCTAAGTCCTATTTAAAGTTCAGTGTGGCGAGTGGGGCGGGGCCGAGAGGCGTGGGAACGAGGAGTGAGGCCAGGTGTAGTGATTTGAGATGAGCTACACCTGAGCCCCACCGCTAGTATCGAGTCCCACGTAGGAGATGGAAGGATATAAAACCGGAGTGACGACCGTGAAGGACGAGAGAGGACCAGGCCTGGGACATTATTTTATGTGTTTGGCTTTTATTTGTGCGCGTCAGTCGCCGTGAGGGGCTGACGCGCTGTTTTGTGTTTATTTTTGTAATTAAAGTTTCATTTTGATTGTGCGCCGGTTCCCGCCTCCTTCTTCCCGATGAATATGGAGATTTGTATATCATTACAGTGGTGCCGAAACCCGGGAGAAGGAGGGACGCGCTGCTGAAGATCCCTCGCCGCTGTGGTGAATCCGCGGTGCCCTCGAGCTGGCGAGGTACGTGCCGCCATTGACGCTCGAGGCGGTGGGCTGGAGCGAGTTGCCGGGGACGGACGAGCTCGCTGCCGACCGCCCACGACAAGGAGGGGCGGCTGCCGTCCGTGAGGGAGCGGAGGAGTCGGCGCCGTTCGCCAGGGGGCCGGAGCCTGCCGCCTCCGTGACGGAATCCGGAGGGGCAGGGAACGGGGGACTCCTGCCGCTGCCCAAAATCGGAGGAGCCGTCGCCGTCCACTGGGCGGCGGAGGAGTGTCGTGCCGTCCGCCGAGGGCCGTCCAGTGCCACCGCCGGGCACCGCGGAGGAGATCACCCAGCCGGTGGGGGGCCGAGCAGCAGTGCGTCTGGGAACCGGATTTTTTTTTTTTTTTTTTTTTTTTTTCCTCTCTCCCCTCTCTCGTCCCTGTCGCTCCTCCTTCCATCTCCTTTTCTCTCGCCTCGTCTGTCCTACCCCCAGGTTCCCGCAGGTCCCCGTGAGCGGTCTCCCCCGGAGGGAAGGGGGGGGGGGGAGTAGAGCGCAGTCTCGGGAGTACCCCCCGGCCTGCGAGGGGCGATGGGGGTATGTGGCGAGTGGGGCGGGGCCGAGAGGCGTGGGAACGAGGAGTGAGGCCAGGTGTAGTGATTTGAGATGAGCTACACCTGAGCCCCACCGCTAGTATCGAGTCCCACGTAGGAGATGGAAGGATATAAAACCGGAGTGACGACCGTGAAGGACGAGAGAGGACCAGGCCTGGGACATTAGTTTATGTGTTTGCTTTTAATTTATGCGCGTCAGTCGCCGTGAGGGGCTGACGCGCTGTTTTGTGTTTATTTTTGGATATTAAAATGAGTTTTGATTGTGCGCCGGTTCCCGCCTCCTTCTTCCCGATGATTACAAAGGGAACATTGTTACATTCAGAATATCATAAGGTATTGTATGTCTCTATACAAAGGTGTGAATTTAACTTTGAATATCATTAATAACATTCGCAGATATAGAACCATGTATATCCATTCAAAGAGAAACTGAAACACACCTATACTTCTCTCTTTCAGCATTAAAACAAATATTTCCCACCACGAGAGGCTCTGGCCTGATCGCTTAGATTTTTTTCCTTATAGTAGCAGAAACAAGTTAAAATACTATGTCATTTTTGGTCATATAGATAAGAATGAGACATTATTTTTCGGAATAATGTAACTGTAAAAGTTTAACAATATAACATAATAGTATAGGCTCTAATTCTTCCCCGTTTCCTTGAGCTTGTGTAGATATGTTGCACATGTTTTTATTTTGTTTTGTTAATAAAGTATGTAAATTATTTAAGTAAAATATATTTTTTCAGGACTATTTATTTTGTTCCTTTATATGTTGTTTTATTCTGTATTTCTCCCTGAAGCCCTGCATGTGATGTGACGATGTGGGAATCCTTATGTTGTAAATAATGTCTGTGCTGCTGCTGTTTGCATCCCCCGCATTGTATGCCCACCTGCTATGTTTCCATCCAAAGTTACAAATTAAACTTATTATATATATATATATATATATATATATATATATATATATATATATATAGTTTCCATAGTGAGTTTAAGAGAACAAAATTGTCACTTCCAGATTAATTTGCACTAAATATCACAGAAAATGTTGATTTGCCTGAGTAGGAGAACGCACTGACTGTAGGCCTATATGATGAATTTTTGTATAAAATTAATTACAAGCTTCAGAGCGCGCAGACAAAACCTGGTCATGTTATCTTATTTTCAGAGCCTGCTGTTTGGGAGATGCCGTCCCATCTCACGAAGATTTATGCGAATAGGTAAATGTGTTTAAATCATAGCTAATGTGCATATTATCAGTTGTGCACTTTTAGAATGTGCATCTGGGCATTTACATTAACTGTTTTTTTTTTTTTATGCAGTATCCCAAAATCCACAAAAATGGGTGTATGGAAACATAGCTATTGAAACTTGGAGACTCTTTTTACTTGGGCCAAGTAAGGAACTACCTAGAACACCTTACCAACTTCACAGCATGTTTTATTTTTGTTTACTTGTTGGTGTTATTATTACACTTCATATGCTCTTAATGTAAATAATCAAACATACACACACACACACACAGTCTGTTACCTGAACACACACAACACTGTGAGGGCAATGCTGAGTGAGACAAGAGAGATGGCATATCCCGTAGAATACATAATCTTCACATAAAAGAAATACTCATGTGAGACCTCCTAAGAGAAGAGACAGATCAATTTACATTATGTAGCATTTACATTTTTCATATATTTATTGTGTTTCTGTGTTACTGGTTTAGTGAAATGACGATAGGAAGCTATTGTTACATGTGCTGTTGGCCCTTGTACATGCATTTACTTCTTTAACTTCTGTTTTTCTGAAAGAAAACGAATATAGAAACAAAACATAATATGATTTTTGATAGTACCAAGTCAATGGGAATTTGAAAGCTGTCATTGAGCCCATGGCCACAGGCGAGTTCGTACGGGGGAAAGACTTCAGACCACCCATTCTCAGTGCAGTTTTTCATCACCGCTCCTGTGGTCAACACACATGAGACAAACATCAGACAGCACAATTACAGCCCGTCCAACAGTTATCCCTAAGAACAACCCAGAGTACTCTTCACTGTAAAATACTTCATATATGAAATATAAGTCCATAATCATATATGGCTCCAATAATCAGTCATTTTGTTGTTCATTATAAATAGAGCAACTTTATCATATTTGATACATGAATATCTATTTTATCAAAACTTTGCTTGAAGAGCCTGTTGCTCACAATCTACTCATGCTTCTGTCATCTGATTGCTAGTTCTGACTTTTTTTAGCAAGAAAAACGCCTTTTGGTATAATTGTTAAAACATTTCCCTTTAGGTCATGGTTCATTAGCTGGGAAATTTACAGATATTTATAAAGTAAACTTAAGGGTAACATTCATATTATTTGTAATATTTCAAGATCAATCCTCAAGCAACTTGTCCTAGTTTCCTTATTTGGTCATGTTCCTTTTCTTGTTTAGTTAATTAATTAGCCCCACACCTGTTTACCCCAGTTTACGTTCCCAGTATTTAAGAGTCTGTTTTCTCTATTATTCCTTTGTCCGCTATTGATGTTAGATTATTTGGATTTGTGTTTGGATGTGCCCATTTTTCTCCTGTGGATCATTAAAATAACTATTTTGATCTCTCCTTTGTCGTGCGCTTGCCTTATACACCAACATGTGTGACACAACAAAGGTTTACTTCATTATTCATGCATATGTTCATCTCTCTCAGGCATCATTGTATTTCATTGCATAATTTTACCCCCACAAACATTATAGCATTTTGATAAAACTAGGCATTGAAATATCATCTTACTAAGACATACCTTTGGAAGATATAGCATGCCAGCTGATATTTAAATGCATTTTATGTAAGTACTTTGTTATAGTGTTAGAGATCTTATTGATTTACATTACAAGCTATCAGAATTCCATCTTACTTTTTGGGCATATAAATTTAAGCAACTTCTCCAAATTACATACTTGTGTTATTTTTTTGTTGTTGTTTGTTTGTTTGTTTGTTTGTTTTATGCCACCAGATTTAATTTTCTTTCCTTGAGTATGAGCTCCATATTCTCAGTATATTTTACACTATATGAACCTTAAAATCATTACATAAAAAATAAAAGACACATGCAAATTTTGTTGAATTTTGAATTGCATTTTGTCTTAAAGGTTCAAATAACTCTTCCATTTAAAAACTATTTATTATTTGAAAGATTTGAAAAAAAAAAAAAAAAAAAAAAAAAAAAAACAGAATGCACCTGACCTTTGACCCGAAGGAAACTGGGGCACGGCTGTGACACAGTCTCTCCTACTTCAGCATGAGGCCAGCAGTTCAGATCATCCCATAAAGCACTGCAGCCTGGAGGGGGAGTACAAAAAAATTCAGAGCGAATCTGAACAGTGTGATAACTATAAGTGTATCTAATTATTGATCTGCACTGAACAAAATTATAAATGCAACACTTTTGTTTTTGCCCCCATTTTTTCATGAGCTGAACTCAAAGATCTAAGACTTTTTTTATGTACATAAAAGGCCTGTTTCTCTCAAATATTGTTCACAAATCTGTCTAAATCTGTGTTAGTGAGCACTTCTCTTTTGCCAAGATAATCCATCCACCTCACAGGTGTGGCATATCAAGATGCTGATTAGACAGCATGATTATGACTTGAGTGGGCAAATGCTCACATTCAATGGTGTCTGATACTTTGGAGAGGTGTTTTCTTCACAGATGAATCCCGGTTTTCACTGTACAGGGAAGATTGCAGACAGCTTATATGGAGTTGTGTGGGTGAGCGGTTTACTGATGTCAACGTTGTGGATCGAGTGGCCCATGAAGGCGGTGGGGTTAAAGTATAGGCAGGTGTATGTTATGGACAATGAACACAGGTGCATTTAATTGATGGTATTTTGAATGCACAGAGATACCGTGACGAGATCCTGAGGCTCAATGTTGTGCTATTCATCCACTACCATCACCTCATGTTGCAGCATGATAATGCACGGCCCCATGTTGCAAGGATCTGAACACAATTCCTGGAAGCTGAAAACATCCCTGTTCTTGCATGGCCAGCCTACTCACTGGATATGTCATCCATTGAGCATGATTGGGATGCTCTGGATCGGTGTATATGACAGTGTGTTCCAGTTCCTGACAATATCCATCAACTTTGCGCCTTCATTGATGAGGAGTGGACCAAAATTCCACAGGCCACAATCAACAACCTGATCAACTATGCGAAGGAGATGTGTTGCACTGCATGAGGGAATTGGGGGTCACACCAGATACTGACTGGGACCCCCCCCCCAAAAAAAAAAAAACAGTAAAACTGCACATTTTAGAGCAGCCTTTTATTGTGGCCATAAAAATGCGATAATCAATAATCATAATAACCACACTGTCTAATCAGCACTTTGATATCCCACACTTGTGAGGTGGATGGATTATCTCGGCAAAGGAGAAGTGCTCACTAACACAGATTTAGACAGAACAATATTTGAAAGAAAAAGGCCTTTTGTGTACATGGAAGAGTTAAGCTCATGTAAAATGGGGGCAAAAACTAAAGTGTTACGTTTACATTTTTTTTTTTTTTTTTGTGCACTAATGGATTTAAATGTAAAAAATACTGAATATTTTGTGTGCACACTTGTACATGTGTTAGTAGTGCATTTTGTGAATGTAATTTTGTTAGGCATTGGCAAATCATATTTTGTAAATATGAATTAGATTATGAATGTATGAATTGCTGTTTGAGAACAAGATTTACAGGCTACAATAGCAGTGGGATAAAACATTGACTTTTTGGATGACTATTAACTCAATGACTATTTGAAAATTCCTTTACATTAACTTATGCAGACCAGTGATGTTTCAGAGGGCACCATTTAACAAATTCCTAAGTTAGAAAATCATTATTTTTAAAGCTTGAAATAAAACATTGTAACAGCCACATTATGTACTATTCCAGCTTATCAAACCATACAGAGTAGATGTACTGGCAGTTGGTTGAACAAACAGCTGGTAAGTAATAACACCAGCTTCTAATTACATGCAGGTTTGGCTAGATCCCTTAATTTCTGTGAAGACAAACCTTAATGCAGCGACACACAACTCTAGAGAACTGTGCTGCCAACTTGTTCTATTCCACCATAGCTATGATTCATGCACAAAGCCCATTAAAATGAGTTAAAACATCTCAAAAGGTAGCCCAGATGTAAAAGTTTCTAAAGTTTCAAGACCTGGAAATGCCATGTCGATTTTCTATATTTATAATAAATATATAATTTTCTAGCTATGCCAACACTGAGACAAAAATAGAGGTTGTAAGTAAAACAAAGATTATTGGAGTATGTTTAAAAATAAAATACTATTCAAGTCTTTCTACACTAAAATTTAACATTCAATCCAATGTGTTACATGCTGTTTATTTGTAATTTGGTGTAAATACTACACCAAATATTTCACAGTGATGGAAAAATCAGAAACTAAAGAAGAGTGGAAGCTATTAAAGTTGACTAAATATCACTTAGTGTTAATGTAGGTATCCAGACAGGTGTCATTATACAGTATGTTACTGGATTAACCTTACGTCCCAAATTTAGATTCATAAACTAGATCAGGGTTATGTTATTAGCATCAATATACTATTATACTGTAGCTTTATTTCTATTTTTAATTAGTTTTTATTTTAATTTTAGCAATTTATTTTTGTATCTCTCTCTCTCTCTCTCTCTCCTTTTGCCCCTTTTGCTGTCTCTCTCTCTCAGTCTGATGAATGACCGGAAAAGTGTATGGTTTGTAAATGTTTCTCTCTGTACTTTCTCTAATGAAAAATGGAGAGGAGAGGTTGTGAGTATCTGTACAGCGTTGTAATGTTATTGTGATGTGCCCGTGTTGACAGGCCTGTATTGACTGTTTCCTGTGCATGTAAAAGGATGGACAGTATTTTGAGGACAAAAGGATTTCTGCTAACAGAGTAAGAAACTTCAAGACCTGTTCACGCTGACAGTTTTATTGCTGGGTGTCTGTGAGTGGCCTAATGTTGTTCCTTCCTACGTATGGAGGGTATTCCACAAAGCAGGTTATGGGAAAGTGAATTCACAGAAAAGGCCGTGTGTCCACCAAAGTGTTTTTTAGCCAGCTGCTAGCATAAGAGAGTGATTCTGCTGTGCAGTGTTTTCAATTGAGATGCTTTGGTTGCTATGATGTGAAATATCAGCTAAAGTAATATGACAGAAGTATCATGAGTGAAAAGTTTCTCCAAGGATTATTTTTCATAAAAAATATTGTGGTAGTCCGGGAATTCCATTTGGTGAAGACTCTGAGACAAGCAATATTAAGTTCTCCATTGAAGTTCAGCTGTAGTAGTACTGTCTAGGTTGGTAAACCGTGATCTCGGGGTGTTTGCACTTTGTGGTGAAGTCTGTGTGTTTCGCGTCTGCACTGATTAGTTTGTTTGCGTCTCTGTTAATTGCCATCAGCAACAGCTGTCACTCATTACTCATCCCCTATATATTTGCTTGTCTCACGTCTTGTGTTTGTGAGATCGTTGTTTAATGTCTTTTACCCTGTTTGTCGGCTTCAGTGTTGTCTGCGTTGGATGTTCTTGTTTTCCCAGAACCTAATCCACTCTACGCATTTCCTCTCAGCCACAGACACTTACCTTCGGCTCTATTCCCAGCAGTTCCTGTGCCATCCTCTCCTGCTGCCTTCTCACCGCCATCATCCGGATTCCTCACCTCCTCACCACCATCTTGGATTGTCGTCTTCCCAGCATCATTGTCTCTTCTTGTTTGTTTGTTTGTTTATTTAATTTTCATTAAACCTGTTAACTCGCATTTGTTTCCAGTATTTCCTTCACTCCACCGTCACAGAACGATCTCACCAACATGGCAGCGAGCACCAACACCCTCACAGACTTCATGCACCACAGTGTGAAACGAATGGATCAGCAGCAGGAGAGCATCTCGAACACCGGACGCACTAAGTGCTGGTGGCACAGGTGTCCGAGCTCACCCAGCAGATCCATCAGCTCACATCTCCCACTGCGCCCATCACACCGCCTGCGCTGCCCGTCCCCCGTGAGTGCCAGTGGAACGAGGCCGCTCAGTGGGATCGATTCCTGCATGGGTTATCCGACTGTGTTCAAAAGGAGATCTACCTCCTTGAGCTGCCCCCCACACTTAACGGACTCATAGAGTTGGCTCTACGAGTGGACGCACGGATTAACTGCCTGGGTCGCCAGCATAGTCCAACACGCCATACCATCTCTCCTGCCAGGGGGCGCTCGAGTCAAGAAAACGCAGTCGGTCCCGTCGACGACCACGAGCCCATGCAGGTGGGTAGAGCTCGGCTGTCCCGGAGGGAGAGGGAACAGCGGAGGTCCCAAAGACTATGCTTATACTGCGGAGGCTCAGCTCATAACATCTACTCATGCCCGGTAAAAGAGCCAGCCGGGTAGTAAACTTGAGGCCACTATCAGGTGGGATCTCCACTGGGAAGTCCTCAATTACATCATCGACCCTCCTTCCGGTGAAACTGCGGTGGAGGAATCAATCTCACGAATCTCACGCCCATCTGGACTCTGGAGCCGAAGGTAATTTCATTGATTCTTCACTTGCACATTACTTGAACATTCCTGTCCTTCCTGTGTCTCTCCCCATCCATGTCACCGCACTCAACAGCCAGGAACTGCCTTACGTCACTCACCATACAGAACCCATCACACTGCTCACGTCTGGAAACCATCGCAAAACCATATCCTTTTTTCTCATGGACTCCCCTGTTGCTCCCATTGTGTTAGGTCACCCCTGGTTAACAAAACATAATCCACGAGTGGAATGGGGTTCAAACACAGTCACATTGTGAAGTGAAAGTTGTCATGAGTCTTGTCTGGTTTCTACTTGTCCTGTTGTCCCTGTTTCTGTCTTTCAGAAATAGAACATGGTTTTGCCAAACGTGCCCGTAGAGTATCTGGACCTGAAAAAAGT
Source organism: Carassius gibelio (assembly GCF_023724105.1). Taxonomy (NCBI): domain Eukaryota; kingdom Metazoa; phylum Chordata; class Actinopteri; order Cypriniformes; family Cyprinidae; genus Carassius; species Carassius gibelio. The sequence continues at coordinate 5,121,555 of NC_068404.1, read as the reverse complement.
GTTCAGTAAGTCCCGTGCTGCTTCTCTTCCTCCGCATCGTCCCTACAACTGTGCCATAGATTTATTGTCAGGTAAGTCTCCGCCTAAGGGCAAGTTATACTCTCTGTCTATTCCTGAGAGGGAGGCCATGGAGAAATACATTTCTGATTCCTTAGCATCTGGGTTCATCCGTCCTTCCTCTTCTCCAGCCGGGGCAGGATTCTTTTTTGTGGGTAAGAAGGATGGTTTTCTGCGACCTTGCATTGATTACCGAGAGCTGAACAACATCACGATAAAGAACACCTATCCTTTACCACTCATGTCTTCAGCTTTCGAGAGGTTGCAGGGAGCATCTGTATTCACAAAACTGGATTTACGTAATGCTTATCATTTGGTCCGCATCAGGAAGGGGGATGAATGGAAAAGCGCTTTTAATACCCCTAGAGTGCACTTTGAATACTTGGTGATGCCATTTGGGCTCTCCAACTCGCCCAGGGTTTTCAAAGTACTCGTTAATGGCGTGTTGAGAGATATGGTAGATCAGTTTATATATGTTCACCTGGATGACATACTGATTTTTTCTTCATCTCTCCAGGAACACGTTCAACATGTCACACGAGTGCTCCAGAGGTTACTTGAGAATGGGCTTTTTGTCAATGCGGAGAAATGCGTATTCCATGCACAGTCCGTTCCCTTCCTAGGATATATCGTCTCGTCCGAGGGAATACATATGGACCCTGACAAGGTTAAGGCTGTTATAGATTGGCCATCTCCAGATTCCCTTAAGGCCCTACAGCGGTTTCTGGGGTTCGCCAATTTCTATCGGCGTTTCATTCGCAATTTCAGCCAACTAGCCTCACCTCTGACAGCCTTGACCTCTCCCAGTACTCCGTTCAGGTGGTCGGACGCAGCTGAGGCTGCATTCGCCTCACCTCAAGAGCCGCTTCGTTTCGGCTCCCATCCTTGTGGCCCCTGATCCCACACGGCAGTTCGTGGTGGAGGTCGATGCGTCAGAGGTGGGGGTAGAAGCAGTGTTGTCCCAACGTGCTGCTTCGGACGATAAGGTACATCCTTGCGCATTTTCCTCTCATCGACTATATCCTGCTGAACGTAATTATCACATTGGCAATAGAGAGTTGTTGGCCATCAAATTAGCGTTAGAGGAGTGGCGTCACTGGCTGGAAGGTTCAGGGGTTCCTTTTATTGTTTGGACCGATCATAAGAATTTAGAGTATATTAGAACTGCCAAAAGACTCAATTCCAGGCAGGCTCGGTCGGCACTTTTTTTCGGTCACTTTGAGTTTATTTTATCGTACTGCCCGGGTTCCAAAAATGTCAAACCTGATTCTTTATCACGTCTTTTTGATCCCTCTGCCGCCCGGTGACCCCCGAGTGTATTTTACCTAAGAAGTTAGTGGTCTCAGCACTCGTATGGGAGGTCGAATCGAACGTCAAGACGGCCTTACAAGGGGTAACGCCTCCGTCCGGTTGTCCACCGAACTGCTTATTTGTGCCGGAGGAGTTAAGGTCCGAGGATGTCCAGTGGGGTCATTGTTCTAATGTAGCTTGTCACCCAGGGATAAGTAGAACTAATGGGTTGGTTAGACAATGATTCTGGTGGCCACGTATGGCTCGTGACGTCCAAGATTTTGTTTTGGCTTGCTCAGTTTGCGCCAGTGGTAAGTCATCTAACCAACCTCCTGATGGGCTTCATCAACCACTATCTGTCCCTTCGAGACCCTGGTCCCACATCGCTCTAGATTTTGTTACTGCCCTCCCGCCCTCTAATGGCATGACGGTCGTTTAGACAGTAGTGGACCGGTTCTCGAAGACGGCACATTTCATTCCCTTGCCCAAATTACCTACAGCCAAGGAGACAGCGGTTACTGTTCTAGATCACGTCTTTCGGCTTCATGGCCTCCCGGTAGACGTGGTTTTTGACAGGGGATCTCAATTCATATCCAAATTTTGGAAAGAGTTTTGTAAATTGCTAGGAGCGTCAGTTAGCTTGTCTTCGGGTTATCATCCCCAAATTAACAGACAGTCTGAGCGAGCCAACCAAGATTTAGAGAGGATGTTGCAATGTTTGGTCTCCAAGAATCCTTCTTCCTGGAGTCAACAACTCTCTATGGTGGAGTACGCCCACAATTCTTTGCCAGTGTCAGCTACGGGCCTTTCTCCGTTTCAGTGGAGTTTAGGTTACCAGCCACCAGTGCCAGAGCCCGCGAGACTCTGCTCCGGGTGAGGGAGCGCACTAAGGCCAAAGCCGATCGCCACCGGTCAAAGAATCCCGTTTACGTCGTGGGTCAAAAAGTATGGCTTTCTACTAGTAACATTACTCTGCGTTCCGTCTCAAATAAATTAGCTCCCAAATGTATTGGCCCATTTACTATCACCAAGATCATTAGTCCGGTGACAGTCCGCCTAAAACAACCTCCAGCGTATAGAAGGATAAATCCCGCCTTTCATGTGTCCAAAATTAAACCTGTGTTTTATGCACGTATTAATCCGCCTACTCTGGTTCCCCTGCCACCGCGTCTCATAGATGGGGAACCGACTTATTTGGTTAATCGTATTCTGGAATCGAGACGGAGGGGACGAGGATTCCAGTACCTGGTGGACAGGGAAGGATACGGTCCGGAGGAGAGGAGTTGGGTACCTGCTAGGGACATATTGGATCACTCCCTTATTGATGAATACAATCAGCAGGTAGGCCCTTCTGGGAACTCCAAGAGGAGCTCTTGGGGGGGGGGGGGTTGGGGGGTACTGTCACGGTTGGTAAACCGTGATCTCGGGGTGTTTGCACTATTTGGTGAAGTCTGTGTGTTTCGCGTCTGCACTGATTAGTTTGTTGGCATCTCCGTTAATAGTCATCAGAAACAGCTGTCACTCATTACTCATCCCCTATATATTGGCTTGTCTCACATCTTGTGTTTGTGAGATCGTTGTTTAATGTCTTTTACCCTGTTTGTCGGCTTCAGTGTTGTCTGCGTTGGATGTTCGTGTTTTCCCAGAACCTCATCCACTCTACGCACTTCCACTCAGCCACAGGCACTTACCTTCAGCTCTATTCCCCGCAGTTCCTGTGCCATCCTCTCCTGATGCCTTCTCACCGCCATCATCCGGATTCCTCACCTACTCACCACCATCTTGGAATGTCGTTTTCCCAGCATCATTGTCTCTTCTTGTTTGTTTATTTATTTCATTTTCATTAAAACCTGTTAACTCGCATTTGTTTCCAATATTTCCTTCACCCCACCGTCACAAGTAAAAGCAGGTGTGATGATTGGTCAGTGTGGTATTAGTCCCACCTCTCTTCCATTGTGATTGGTTAGCTGACTAAAAAGTGACAGTGATGAGCATTGCATTTTACCCAAAGTTGAACATTCTTCAAATCTCGGCAATAAGAAAAAACGCTGAGTTCTGTAAAAAAAAATTGCTCTTCTTTTTTACATTGTACACTCCTACCGTTTTAAAGGGGTCATATAATGCGATTTCATTTTTACCTTTCAAGCTCTTGGTGCATGAAGAAGATCTGTAAAGTTGCAAAGACTAAAGTCTAAAATCCAAAGATATATTCTTTATAAAAGTTCTCAGGGCTCATCCACACACCCCTAAAATGGCTCATTCTAACACGCCCCCACATGTCTACATCAAATTGTGGGAAAATTTGCATAATGCCACCCAGATGTTAATGCATAGAAAGAAGGCATACCATTTATTCTCGTTGTAGTATTGTTGTTCCGCCACCGACATGTTGTATAGACACTGTTTGTTTCACTCTGACACACCATATGTTAAGGGGCATAATATTTCCGTCACATGCTTGAGGTATTCAGCCAATCACAACGTACTGGATAGCTGGCCAATGAGAGCACACCTCGCTTTTCAGATCGATGAGCCTTGTAAAAACATTAATGTACAGTATGTGTTAAATAATGTGTTTTTTTAATCTTAAACCACATAAACACATTTCATTACACCAAATACACCAAATAATGTTCTTTTTAGCAGCATCACATGACCCCTTTAAAAAATGCTGTGCTCTCATTGAAAAGCAACTGTAAAATTATACTAGCCTGAGGAAAAAATGCTTTGGTGTGCACATGACCTACGTAAGAGAATAACCTAATATTTCGGTTTGCTAGCTGAGGTAACTGTTAGCGACTGTTAGCAGCTTTAGCAACTAATTCTCTGAATGTAACCACAACTGCCCAGTAGGTGGAGATATTCACTAAGAATGCAAATCGTAATTATACCAAATAAGAAGAAAGAAGAAGTAATGGCACTTTTCTTTTTAGTATAGGTTTCCATGGTGTCTCTTGGATTCAGTGCTCTGTTGAGAATCAGGACTGTTCCAGTTCCCACACATGATCTTTGCACTCGACCACTTATCTACTTACTTGATGTGTTTCCTGTATTTGGCCAAAGTGTTCAAGTGGGCATTAAGACCACACATGTGATTACAACTTTTGATTACCTGATGGGACACACTAACAACATGCTGTTCTAAATATGCAAGTAATGTTTTTACTGAGCTAGCCAAAAACTAATTTTGGAAAGATTTTACAGAGCTTTACTTATACATTTGAATTTAAAATACTTTGCACTTTAAAATAAAATTCTAAATGTCTGTTCAAGTAGTCCTTGTGAAACAAACAACACATTTTAGTATTGGTGGTGCTTCTATGTTATAAAACAAGCTGCAAACAATTTCTGAAATACACTTATCTCCACACCAATAAAATGTGTAACACTTTACACTTAAGTGCCAAAATATGTGTAAGACATAATTAATTTGACTTACACTAGAAAGGTTCCTATGAATTCTCATGATTTGTGGCACACGAGTTAGTATTTTCATAGTCTTGCACTCTGTGGTCAAACGTGTGGGTACTGGGACAGGTCTTAAGTTTCAAACTCCGGGTTGACTGAACTAACTCCAGACAGCATTTTTGGAACTAATAGATAACTATGAGAAACAAGGTTTGCATTAATCAACCCCTCAAGGGTTTATAACCTGGACGTGTACCTGGAAATGAGCTAACATTTTAGCACTTCTGGGTTTCATCAACCTGAAGTCAGGGTTTTTAATTTTTTTTTTTTTGTGTGTGTGCTAACAACTGGCTAAATGGGATTACAAAGGTTGGCAGGGATATTAAACACCATCACTTTAAAATAGTTTGTTTATAGCCTACATTTAGTTTTTTACTTCTGGCAATTGTATTTAGGCTTTAAATTTCATAAAAAAAGTTGTGTTCATTTGTGAAGATTACCATGATGAACAAAAAAGTGTATGAATCACAAATTTGTGTTGATGACATATTAAAATGAAAAAAAAATTATGTTGGGATTTAGTCAAGGGAGCTAAGGTGATGTGAACTACTGTGTTTGACTACAAAAATACGTCATTACTCTGCTGCTTATATGCATAAAGATAAATTCTTCTCAACTTTGACACATTGCTGGACATGCCCACATTACGCCAATGGTCACTGTTTTTCATGTCACTGTAAATCGCCAACTGTCATTGAATCTGGCTGCTTTGTCATTCCAAAGCACTGTACATGTAAACAGGGCATTAGAGTTTATGATACTGTCACTTGAACGCACACAGACCTTCTCAACCGTAACAGCAGATGCTCACACTCACATTACATTGTATCCTGAGGAGGCAATAGATGTGCCCAGCAATTGTGCGTGTACTTACTGCGCTGGAGGCCGTTATATATCTATAATCTGATAAGGGTGTGATTTATGGAATATGGATTATGGAGGCCATTCTCTAAACTTCCCTCCTGATATCGCATTACACCTCTTAGGAACACACATAAACACTCATCATTTTGTTTGTCCACATAAACGACAAGTATAAAAGGGCATTAGGTGTCTTGATGTGTATGAAGGAGGCTTGTGGAAAACACTCGAGGCATATCAGCAATATCTGCCCTCTATATGAACTCAATCTTCTCATTAGGTGTGTGTGTATGAGAGAGATTGACTGTAATGGCTTGCCTGTGCGTGTGGAACCGGTCTCTGTCAGGTTCTCTTGAAAGATGATGTTGTAGCAGTTTTCCTCCTCTCTGATTAGCATGACGTCTAGATCACATTCTGGAGGAACGGCACACACCTTCACCGGTGCACACACACACACACTTATGTACTGGTGTTAAATACAAAATATGTACAGCAGACAAAGAACTCAGAAAGCAAGGCTTCAAATTAAGAAATTAAATATATGCACTACTAGTCAAATGTCTGGAATACGTATGTTTTTTACAAGCTTGCATTTATTTGGTCAAAAATACAGTAAAAACAGCAATATTTCTGAAGGATCAGGTGACATTGAAGACTAGAGTAATGATCCTGGAAATTCAGCTTCGCATCACAGGAATAAATAACATTTTCAAATATATTTAAATAGAAAACTGTCCTTTTATATTAGAATCATACTTCATAATATTACTAGTTTTACTATTTATGTTTGATCAAATAAATGCAGCCTGGGTGAGCAGATGAGTCTTCCAAAAACATTTTAAAAATGTTCTTAATTATTTAAAACTTTTCACCAGTAGCATATATATATTGTATATATATATATATATATATGAATTGCATTATATATACATAATCATTTTAGAATTATAACATGAACGTTAATTTTGTAATGGCAATCACACTAACATAAATTTGGACAAGTCAACTATATAATGGAGGAAGATTTTAATTTAAAACCTGACGTTTTTAGTAAGATATTAACAAAGCCTCTGTTTTCATGACAGAGGGATTGTGTAAATTTAAAGCCAGTTGTCACTCTTTGTGTTGTTATTTTGTCAACAATATCTCAATAAATCTATCTTGACCAGAACAACAGTTTGAGATTTATATTAGTATTTTTTCTTTCATGAATCAATAAATAAATTGCAGCTTTCCACCTACGTGACAACTTGCCCCTCTGTTAACTGTATAAATGCACATTAAATAACCTTTGCGTCGTATAAGTTTCTGTATAACAAAGGAAACTGCTCTAAACTCACGTGAGAACAAGCGTGAAGTAAAGCTGCGAGAGCAACCAGATGTAAAACGGCAGAAATCTTCATTTACAAAACTTCTGACGGCAGAGCCCGATAACAAGCCAATAATCTCGATAGTCTTCTGATGGAAAGATCTCCTGGCGCTCGGTCTCTCTGAGGGAAAGTTTCATCTCCTCCCGCGCATTCCCTGACGCTCGAGCGGTGAACAGCGATGAATGTCCGGTCAGTCCACAAGCGACTGGTGAGACATCTCCTCTAAACATCTACCTGACTGACTGACTGACTGACTCACTGACTGATAACTGCCCTCAGATGCTTGCGTCTCTCAGCGCAGCCTCTGATGGACCCGTAACCATCTGCTACACTCATTTATTGCGCACAAAGAAAAATGTGACCATGCATGTGGGCTAGTTGTGAACCTTCTTGCACGTGCACTTGACAGATAAAACAAGATATAAGCCCCTTTCTTAAGGGTAATTATACAATATAGATCATTAGCTAGATTTTTACATTTTTAAAAGAGAACATAGAGCTGCTTTCCCTTCACAGTTAAGGCGTTATGTGTGGAGGTTGTTGCATTTTTATTTTTCATTTTTTTGTGTCTTGCGCACCTTCACACTTTGACATCAGCTTTTGTGTTGTTTCTATGTGGTTGCTAGCCTATAGGACCATGAATACATGGAAATCTATGGGATTTTTTTGTTGTTGGTATCATTTTCCAAAACAATGATTGATTGTATCCATTTTTTGCAAAGTCTTTAGTTTTCCTAGGTAATTTGGCTACATTTACACTGTTGTGAAGGGAAGGGGTCATGGTTTAGTGCGGGATTTTTTTCAAATACCTTGCAACTCACTTTCAATGCATATATATATATATATATATATATATATATATATATATATATATATATATATATATATATATAGCAACAGCACATATAAGCAGCACTGCTTAAAAGATCTCAAACCGCCCAGTCTTAAGTCTAAGTTCCAGATTCACTACCAGCCACAAACCCTCTATTGGCTTTAAATAATAATAAAAAAAAAAAATAATGTCAGGATTTAGCTACTAAAGACACACAGTGGAAATGTAGGGATGAGAAGATGTGAACAGTTATTTTTGCAGCTGACTCTATGCACATGAGTTTCCATTTCAGCCTCAAAATTTAAATAATGATGTATTAAAAGAGTTATGGCATTATTCTTTTTTTTTTAAATATGTTCTTTAAGTATTACTTATAATGTTAATAAAGTAAAAAAAAATCTATAAAAATTAAATAAATACATTTGGAAATATTTTTTTATTTTTGTTTAAACCATCATTCTGACCCTCTCTCAGAAACAGGCTGTTTTTAAGGGGCGGTCTTTTAAAGCCTGTCAGTATTCGGCCACTGTTATGGGAAGGTTAGGATGATTCCTAGAGCTTGACGTGGAAGGGGTGACCCGAAACGTGATTACTACAGAGGGCCCTGCATGGTGTTCATCACAGTCAGACTGATACCGTTTGCATTAGTGGCAGGAATCTTTACATCAGTATGTCAGTAGCAGGAGACAGGTGACTATCTTTTGAGCGAATCATTGAATCATTCACTCAACCATTTTGTTCACAATCACTTCTTCATTCTGTGTTATGTGTTTGATTGTCCTTTGTTTCTAAGGCACTCAATATTAACTTGTTTTTATCAAGCAGTTGTATAAAAATAATCAAAATCACAATCATGCTTTTGTGGTGCGAACATCAGCAGATAAATGACAACATGAGGTTTTAGTCCCGGTTGTCTTTCATTTTGACTCATGTCAGCATTTCATTTCCTGTGATACAGGATGTGCTGAGCTTTACTGAAAACACTTAGTGTCCACAACAATTACCATTCGATGCAATAACTTATATGGGGAGAGCTTAAACAATCATTTAATTAATGATTAAACAATCTCTTCTTCTTAAGTAGCGATGAGTTACTTATATCCCTCATTTAAGCAGAAAACCCTTATTGCTCTTTACAGCCTTTAATAAAAATCTCTGCTTTCCAATATTCAGAAAGAGCAAACAGTGGATCGCTGACAGCTGGAAGCTGTATTTCTCTGCGGGTTGCCATATTTGGAAATACAGGCACATTTGGAGCATATTATGATATAAAGATGTTTATGTAAGCACTCAATAAGTACTGCTTCGACTCTAAAATGTAGGACAACAGGATGTTCTGGAAAAAGAAAAAATCGCTTTGGTTGGTTTTGGTGGAGAGAAATTCACCTGATGTCAAAGGTTTGTTTCAGTCTCATATACGCTTCCCAGGTCCCACACACACACTCACAAGGCCTTATGCGGAAGTCTGGAGATTAATGTCTGCTGGTGCTTATGTAAACTGATGTGCTGTCTCTCTTTGATCAATGATGTTCTTTTTATTGACTTGATAACGAGATTATTCTCACCAGATAAACGTGTGTCTGTGTGAACTTGTTTTCACCATCTCTGATCTGGTGTTCTGGTCCCTATGGTAATGCCATCCCATAAGGGGGAAGTTGTAACCATCCCGTTGCCTCCTCTGCACCGTGAATTCTTCAAAAACCCCAAAAAGCTATGTTTAAATGGTTAATGTGTACTGGCAAGAATTTATAGTTAACTCAAGTATACCTACTGTAAATGCAGTTTCTATCCAAACTTGCATGTCATGTATTCCAATATATTAGTACATATTTGTGACGATGTTGCTATTTAGAAGATTTAAAATATATTAACTTTAAATTTAATGTAGTGTAAGCATAAAGTACTTTACATGTGCTTCAGTGTTAGGGTTAGGGTTAGGGTTACACTTCAAAATAAGTGTACTACTGCAAAGTAAGAATTAAGATTATGCAAACATCATGTTCTAAAACTTACTTCAAAGTAAAACTTTTAATGTAACATCATTACAAAGTGCACTTTTTAAAATTGTACTTAAGTGTGTTAAGATCTATAGTCATAAAAAGTAAAACTGTTTTCAAGTACACTTAAGTGGCCTTTAATTTAAATAATATTATCTGCGAGTATGGTTTTTTTAAATATACTTTTAAGATACACTGCTAGTGTGCATTCAGTACAATTTAGCAAATTTATTTTTCACAAAAGATTTACATTATATTACAAAATGCGGAACACTTTGTTGATGTCACTTTACCTAGATAATTTAACTAAAAATTAAAATTCTGTCATCATTTACTCTTCTTCATGTTCTTCTCATGAACACAGAAGATATTTTGAGAGATTTTTTTTGTCTATAAAGTGAAAGTTTTTAGCGCCTAGACACCACCGACTTAGATTGTATAGACAAAAACAGTTGCAGCATCCTCCCGGACATCTTCTTCTCTCTTTTGCAGAATAAAGAAAGTCATATGGGTTTGGAATTTTCATTTCGGGGTCTCCTTAATGTGACATGTAAAGCACCTTTGTGAACTTGTGGAGAATTGACTTCACATGTCCACCAAAATAACATTTGATTGCAAGTCAAAGATAATTAACATTTGAACATAGATTCTACTTTATTTGGTGTTTTGTTTTCTAATACAACATAATTACGTGTGGCATAAGTGTCCAAATGCTTTTGAGACCTATCTATTCACACAAAGTTGACAAACAAAAAACATCATGATGTTGTCACATTGGTGAATTAATTTTATGGTGCGATAATTTTCACAGACAAGATGAGCTCTCATTGTAAACATTGTTGAAGCCATGATCGTAACTGTCATGCCTTCATCATACCTAACAAAGTATCTATAAATAGCCAAGCAGACATCAAAGGAAGATTTGAAACGTTGCAAGGCAACCTCGGGGATAATTCACCAGCAAACCAAAGAAAATTACAACCAGTGTCCATAGTAAAGAAACATTGTGTCAGTGTCTCTCTCTCTTACACACACACGCACACACACACACACAAACACACACTTCTCGCTGCAGTGATTCACAGCATGGCTGAAAGCTTTGTGGTTTTTAGACAGTCTGCAACTGCTCAACATTGTGTGCTGCATCGCAACTACTGTACTGTACACATTAAAGAAAAGCTCAGCATGTTTCACTCTCTCTCTCTCACTCTCTCTCTCACACACACAGACACACACGCGCACACACACACACACACACAGATGTGATCAGTTATCACAAATAACAGTTTAGAGGCCACATTAAGAGGTTAAAATGCTTATATCACTTTTTTACTTGTATGGTATCCACAACTATTTTATTTATTCAATTAGCAAAATAATATTAAATACAATTACTCATGTTTTTTCCAAAAGTTTAATTTTTTCTGTTGAAAACAAAAGGAGATATTTTTGAAGAATGTTGGAAACCAAACAGTTGATGGTAGCCATTGACTTCTAACCACTGAAATTTCTTTTTCATATCTATTCACACTGCAAGTCAATGACTACCTTCAACTTAGTTACATAATTAGTAATTAGCACTAACAAACATTTCAACTCAGCCCACATTTTCCTTAAAAAGTCTGATTTTTTTTTTTGGGAGGATTCCAAAGCAAAAATGTGAAGCTTCATGTATTATATGAAAGTGTCAAATTTTCTGTTCAACTTCTGTTCAAATTTTAACTCTGTTGTTTTTGTTTTTATGTAAGTCACAGTTATGGTGATGCTTCTTTGTCTGAACTTCCCATTTGTATATACACTGCAATATAATATTTATTTTTTTATTCCCTTAAACTTTAGTCAAGTTCTTAAAGAGATGATTATTTCATTATATTTAGGGTCATTAAATTACTATAATCTTAGCATATCATTTTGTTGGAAGTTAAAAGAAAGACAAGTGAATCTCTATTTAAGAATTCTTGACACCTGTTGTAAAACTACATTTTCTAATGTTTATGGTCTCTAGGTTTGTTTATCAGCACACATATCTTAACGGATCAGTAGAGTGAGTATATCAGTATATCACTCTGTGTCAAATGACAGTAGGGTTACTGAATGTACAAATGCAAATTTCTGCAAAAAAAAAAAAAAGAAAAAAGAAAAAAGAAAGAAAGAAAAAGTCCTGCCTTGATGAACATCGCAGTACTTGTAAAAGTAGATTTCCTTCTTGCTTTTTCATTGTCTGAGCACAAAATAATCACCCTCACTAATCTATACAGACTACAGTAAACTATGTTTTAATTTATTTATATTTGAGCAGCCTATTTCTAATCATATATATGTGTCTTAAGAGCACCAGTCACATGTGCGGTGGCCACATGACGTGAAGTGATGCTGTACATTGAACAGCTGCCTCTCTCTAGCGGCTGTAAAAGGCAGCAGAATACCGCACAGTGTTTATGAACTTAGAACTTATAAAAAGGACAATAAAAAAATGGTTTAAACAGTATGGCAAGCCGTTTTAACATTTAATTTATAAACTGCATCTAATTTACGTTACTAGTACTTATTTTTTAGATACTAGTATCTTTTCCATTAAGTACTAGTACTTATTCATTAACTACTAGTGTTTCTTCTTTAGCTTCTAATGTCTTTTGTAAATTTACTAGTACATATTCATTCGATAGTAGTACTTATTGATCTAATACTAGAACTTATTATTAGATACTAGTATTTATTTAGTAGGTATTAGTACTTATTCATTAGATACTAGTACTTATGTCAGAACCTATGTTTACCTCCCCCATGTGCTCCATGTTATCCTTGTTTGGTCCTTCCTGTTCCCATTTGTTTCCAGATTAGTTCTCATTTGTTCCCAGCTGTGTTTAGTTAATTATCCCCGGTCCTCTATGTACTAAAGTTCTAGTCAGTTGAGTCTCTCTCTGCCGGGTCTTAAACATCAATGTCGTGTTCCAGCCCGCCCTGTGTCTCCCCTTCTGAAGCTCATTAAAATCTCCTTATTGATGTACTCCACGTGTCTTCATTCCTCTCTCCTCCTGTAAGCAACCGTGACAACTTATTCCTTAGATACTATAACTTATTTATTCGATTCTAGTACTTATTCATTAGACACTAGTACTTATTTCAATAGAGACTAGTAACTATTATATTTTTGCTAGTAACAAAAAAAAAATAGTAGTAGTTATTCATTAGGTAATACATATTGTTTAGACACTAGTACTCATTCATTAGAGACTAGTACCTATTAGATAGACACTAAAACTTATTTACAAGCTGCTAGTACTTATTCATGAATTGTACTATCATAAGTACTAGTACCTAATGAAAAACTACTAGTTTCTATTAAATAGGTACAAGTATCTAATGAATAGGTAACAGTTTCTAAAAAATAAGTACTAGTATCTAATGAATGCTTACTAATAATTAAATAGATACTAGTCACTATTGCAATAATTACTAGTCAGAAATTAAAAGATGATAACAAAAACAGAATAACTACAACTCCCTGTTCACTTGGAGATATCTTCAACCTCATGAAGAAAAAAAAACTACTTAGAATTTATTTGGAGTTATCTTAATTCAAACAGGTCATTAACTAAACATACCTTTCAACCGTCCAATTAGTCTTTATGGCATTATATTGCATATATATATATATATATATATATATATATATATATATATATATATATTATATATATATATATATATATTGTGACGAGCGTTCCCGGAGGAATCAGCGTCACCCTGGCAACCAACAGAAAGCACCTGCACGTCCTCGTCACCGGCTGATCGGTCACAGCTTCTCCCCATCAGCCTGCACACTCTTAAGTAGCACATGTTGCACTCAAACGACGGTCTCGAACAGAATGCAACGCTGGTCTAATCCCTCTCTCATTTCTTCGCAGAAAGCAGCGAGTGACCGACAGCCCACCCACTTTGGAGCACGTCAGGACACCCACTTTCACCTTGATTGGCACCGAAGAGCACGGAGAGCATACGGGAAGCACCAGCCACCAGAAAGCGGATCAGCACTCTTCACCAGGCACCCTACACTGTTCAATAAATCCACCCTCCGGGGCATTTAATTCACGCACCTCTTGTCGAGTGATTCTTCACCCCATGACAAGTGGTGGAGAATGCGAGCAAAACAGTGAAGAATTACCGACCGAAGATCACCGCCCAAACTCCAATTTTTTTTCCCTCTTTCCCAGTTTGTGTCACCAGCACCAAGTAAGGCGGTGCGTGCATCCCCGCGATGGAGGACGTCTTACAGCGCCTCGCTGAAGTGAGCATCCGCCAGCAGCAAATAGTGGAACACCTCGCCACTAGCCTGGGCAGGACGGAGGATGAACTCACCACCGTCCGGGCTTCGGCAGCCCAGCGCGTTCCGCTACCTGAGCCTCGGGCACAAGCCACCTGCCTGTTACCCAATATGACAGCCGATGATGATGTGGAGGCCTTCCTTCAGGTCTTCGAAAACACCGCCCACCGTGAGGGATGGCCCAAGGACGAATGGGCACGTGCGCTGGCACCCCTCCTCACCGGTGAAGCACAGAGGGCTTACTTCTCGCTCCCCTTGACGACCGCCGACAACTATGCTGAAGTCAAGCGAGAGATCCTGGCGAGGCTTGGCCTTTCCCCTGTGTGCGCCGCCCAGCAGTTTCACGAATGGGAATACAAGCCCGGATGCCAGCCCGTCCCCAGGCAGCTGAACTCAGCCACATCGCCCAGCATTGGTTGCTAGAGGGAGACCCCACCCCAACACAGGTAACGGAACGAGTGGTAGTCGATCGCCTCCTTCGCGCACTACCTCACGCTCACCGACAGGCCGTCGGCATGAGGAACCCAAGTAACGTCCGGGAACTAGTGGAGCCGATCGAGCTGGGGGATGCTGTCCATCACAGAGGGCCGGGGACCGGCTGCCGCCTAGCCCTCTCCGAGGCCAAGTATCTGGGCTTCCAAGTTGGCCCAGGATCTCATCCGGCCGCAGGACAAGAAAGTCAAGGCCATCCACGGCGCCCCAAGACCCCAGACAAAGACCCAGGTACGAGCCTTCATGGGGTTGGCGGGTTATTACCAATGTTTTATCCCCAACTCCTCCTCTTTAGCTGCCCCCCTGACAGAACTGACCAGGAAGGGGCAGCTGGAGAAAGTATGTTGGACCCCGTTGGCGGAAGAGGCCTTCGCCCAGGTCAAAGCGGCACTCACGTCCTCGCCTGTATTCCGCGCCCCACGTCGCCCTGGCAACCAACAGAAAGCACCTGCATGTCTTCACCACCGGCTGATCGGTCACAGCTGCTCCCCATCAGCCTGCACACTCTTAATTCACGCACCTCTTGTCGAGTGATTCTTCACCCCGTGACAATATATAATGGCTACCTTTAGGCTTAAAGAAGACATATAGCAGCAACAAATAAAATGTAAATATATTATAATTAAAATGTATATAAAAATGTATGTATGTGTGTATATATATATATATTCTTATATGCCTAATATTCTAATATGTCATTTCATTATTACATATATTGTTGAATATATCATATATTTGTAATTACGAATTTAGTATGTCGTTGGAGATTAGTATATATAAAATATCCCTAAATGTAATTTTGAAAAACATGCTGAAATTATTTAATTAATAATCAAGTACTTTACATGTTCTTTAGTAGACCTAAGTCAACACATCAAAATATGCATACTTCTTTAACACACTCCAAAATATTATTAAAAGCACTAATATGTACCTGTATGTACAATTTAGAGATAAATAATATACAAAGATTTACCAGCTGAAGGGGCACCAATAAGTACTCATACTTGGTCTACATTACATTTTAGCAGGGTTGGGATAAAGACTGGCATGGTCCCCCTGAAATATGACTGCCATCCCCACTGGATCCCCCAACATCATTGGACTAGAGTACTGTCAAACTGACAATGCCTGTATGCCATTGGATCGGAGCACTGTCAATTGCTGCCTGATTGATGCATGCAAAGGTTGGACCCCCCTTATCCCTTCAGAACTGCCTTAATTCTTCGTGGCATAGATTCAACAAGGTGTTGGAAACATTCCTCAGAGATTTTGGTCCATATTGACATGATGGCATCACACAGTTGCTGCAGATTTGTCGGCAGCACATCCATGATGTGAATCTCCCGCTCCACCACATCCCAAAGCTGATTTATTGGATTGAGATCTGGTGGAAGTGAAGGCCATTTGAACTGATGATTGATTCTAAACTGATTCTGTGCTAGTGTTATGAGCGCGGGTAAACGAAGGCTTGAATGAAGGGCAATTATCACCAATGACGTCATTACGTTTTCTTCAACGGGTTTATTGAATCAAACTGTCCTGTGCAAAAACTGATGCAACTGGATCTTGCCTCGAGAACGAGTCAATCTTTCGCTCATTATCTGGTTTGGATCAGTGTTCATCTTCAGTTCTCTCTTCACAGCAGTTCAGTCAGTGTACTGTTTGAGTACATGAATTACTCCGGGATATTGGTTGGTTTGGACTCAGAGGGAGTGTCAGCCACATTAAAAAAGTTAACAGCTTAAGTCATTTGTGGATTAATGCGTATTGGAGACACAAACAGTTTAAAATGGTTCAATTAGATTTGGTGAACTGGTTCAAAAAGATCTGGTTACATCGAATGATTCGTAGGCGAACCGGAAATGACAAACTGCTTTGTTTTGAACTCTCTCACAGCAGACACGGAAGAAAAGACAACGCTGAAAAAAGTCGTAGTTTTTGCTATTTTTAGACCAAGATTTATTTTCGATGCTTCAAAATATTCTAACGGACCCTCTGATGTCACATGGACTTCTTTGATGATGTTTTTCTTACCTTTCTGGACATGGACAGTAGACCGTACACATAGGTTCAAGGGAGGGACTGAGAGCTCTCGGACTAAATCTAAAATATCTTAAACTGTGTTCCAAAAATAAATGGAGGTCTTACGGGTTTGGAACGGCATGAGGGTGAGTTATTAATTACATAATTTTCATTTTTGGGTGAACTATCCCTTTAAGCTAATTAAAAAGCTGGGGAAGAAAAATCTAACAAGTGAACAGGTATTTGTTCATTAAGGAAATCTCTGTGAGTGTGATTCATGCACTGTATAGTTTTAATCAGTTTATTTGTGATTCAATACAGTCCTGCTAATATTGTTGGCCCCTTTAATGAATTGCTTGTGCTTCTCTTCATTTGTAAGTCACTTTGCATCAAAGCATCTACTAAGTGAATATTTCTAGTTGGAATTGATGAGAAAAACAGGATGCAAACAGGAAATGGAGTTCACCTCAGAAAGCCTTTATTCACCCCCCAGAGCAGTGTGGATGGATGGCTGCACTTTTTTGGGCTTTTGTGCTTAATTGAATTAAATCATGTGCACTTCAAATTTTAGAAGTATTTTTTAAAAGCTGTACTTGCAGAAAAATTATATTAAATGACATATAAGCCCATATAAGTGTATTTAAAAAGAGACACTTTCATGACTATGTTTCTTAACACACTTAAATACACTTTTAAACAGTGCACTTTGTAAATGGCAGATTAAACATATTAATTTAAAGTATACTTTAAATAAAGTATTTTTTTCTCAATTTTCTGTAAATTACTTCTGAAAACGTCAAGTTTAAGCTTTCACTAGTTTTATGTTCTTAAAGTATGTTTTTATAGTACATCAAGCTCTTTTATAAAATAAAAAGAAAACAAATGTAATCACTTTAAATATAGTTCAAATTATTTGCTGTTAACAAGTTTTATTAAGAAATATTTAGTACATTTGTTTTTACACCCTCTTATGTGTCTTTCCATCTTGTTTCTTTTTCATGTTCTGTGTATATGTTATGTTCACAAAAGATACATTGGATTTGGTCTGTAATATGTTTTATTAAAAAATTTTTGGAGGAGGAGAAGTTCTGCAAATGATCGTTCTCTTTGTTTCTTTAACAGATAATCCTAAATTAAACATGCAGAACATGGACCCAGTGTTACTATAATACACATGAATGAAACTTCTTTTTATTGTCAACACTTCTGTGTTAGAAATGTTTATTTTTAGTATATACAGAGTGATTTAAAAGTCTGACTGAATAAAATGCTTCTGTTTTGTCTTTTTTTTTATTTATTTTTTATTATAAACTACATAATTTTATATTATCCAAATACCATTCATTTGACAATTTCTAATAAATCGAAAAAAATAATTTTTAATTGGCTTTCCTACCTGTCTGTCATCATATGTATTAGCATACATCGTTCGCTCAGACAGGATACGTCATCAGCATGTTCACACACACTGTGCAGACAGAGCTAGAATAGCAAACATCAACAACCCAGTCTTCCTTCCTGGTATTGTAGTACTTTTAATGTTTTCTCACCAGTAAATGACACATCCTTGCAACACCCGGCTCTGCATATGTTGCAAGTCTCGCTTAGTTAACACACCTGATTCAGATCATCAGCTCATTAAATGTGTGCTACATGCATGAGCTGTGTTCCGATCGTTATGCTCCCTACACAGTGTTCATTGCTTCCTACTCCCTGAGCAGGGGTTTACTTCACTCCGTAACATATTGGGAACCGCTGATGTAGGCTATTCATATTGTAATGTTGTCTCTGGTATTCTGTTCTGTGAGCTTAAATTTGTTAAATGGGCATGGCTTTGGATGGCGGTTGCAGGGAGGGTGGGACGTTTGCCTTCAGTGCTATCTGATGGTCCTTTCACTTGATGGTCCAGATGGATGGAGATCTGGATGGTTGGTGAATGGCCACCTTGTTCCAACAAGATTGAGATGTCAGCAAGGAGGTGGTCGAGTGGAATATTGGTCTGGAATATTGGGAAGTGAGATGGTAGGTCCCTTTAGGGTCCTGACAGAGTCAAAATTACCTCTCCAAGATATGTGAAGCTCCTAGCAGACCATTTTCTGCTTTGGTATAGAAAGAAGAATTGTACCTTTGAAATAAAATGATTTTCATGCAGGATAACACATGCTGAAAAAAAACATTGATTCCTTGATTGCTATGGGCATAAAAAGAGGGGAAAAAATGGCTCCATCATCACCTGACCTCAATCCTATTGAGAACCTCTGCAGCATCCTTTAAATGAAGATCTATGAGGGTGGACAGAAGTATAGCTCCAAACAACAGCTCTGGGAGGCAATACTGGCATCCTCAAACCAAAAACTGCCAGAAACTATACAAGGACTTACAAGTTCAATGGATGAGAGAATTGTTAGTCATGTCCAAGAAGGGTGGATATATAATTTTTTTGTTTGTTCGTGTGTTGTTGTTGTTTTTTATTTAATTATTATTATTATTTTTTTTTTGTGAAAAGGATCTGTCCCTGCAGCACATATGACAGATTTATATTTTGAGTTCATTATAACCCATTGAATGTTTTCAAACTGCATTCTGCATAATTATTTGGAACAACATTTTTTTGTTTTTCAAAATATAATTAAAACTGCTCACAATATCAGTTCTTTCACATGTAATAACATTCTCATTGTAAGATAATAGTTGAGGATAAAATGAATAGGCTACTTAATCATACTGACTGATTTGGAAAAACAAACAAAAATGGCATTTGCATAAAAATTTGGAACGGGTGTATTTCATTTGTACTTGGGAAATGTCAGATGGCAGTTAGTAAAGTCACTGCTCATCAGACTGCAGTGTGTGTTATGTTGGATGCAGTGGCACAGAAGAGCTCTCTCTTATACCAACAGCGCCACCTACTGTCCTGCTGCGACAGGCACTGCATCAGCCTGTAGAGCAAACGGGACAGTGGTACAAATTATCCCTTTAAATGTTAATCTTTAAATGCACAATCAAGCGATGTTCACTTGCAGAACGCAAGCTTCTAGAGGGCACATAAGTCTGAAGTAAGGAATTTAGGTAGAGGGGTACAGAGCCAGTGCTGGTTTTGTATGCAAACATCAATGCCTTGATGCGAGCAGCTATTGGTAGCCAGTGCAAACTGATAAACAGAGGTGTGACGTGTATTCTTTTTGAATCATTAAAACGCTGCCGCGTTCTGGATTAATTGTAAAGGTTTAATAGAACTGGCTGAAAGAACTGCCAAGAGAGCATTGCAATAGTCCTGCCTGGACAGAACAAGAGCTTGAACAAGGACATAACTAGGAGCTAACCACACACCCTATTCATAAATAAAATCATCAAACTAAACTTCATAAACAGAATTATCATCATACAAAAATGAAAATAAATAAATAAAATAAAGAAGAAGTTCATATTGTTTCAAGAAACCAGCTATCCGACATAACCCTGCTGAAAAAAACAATAGAAACCATTACAGAATTTGTAATGGTTTTAATGGTTCTTATTGGAATTCTAATGGTTTTAATGGACACTGTAATGGTCTCTGTGGGTCTCTATTGGTAATTTGCTTTCTTCTATTGGTGGCGTGTATTGTCTATTGGATACCATTAAGGACCAATAGAACACCTTTAGAAACTTCTAGTGGTATCTACTGGACACCAGTAGAAACCATTATGACTCCAATAAATTTAGTGGTTTCTTTGGAAAACTGTAATGGTCTTAGTGGGTAGGCTACTGCTGAAAAAAAATGAACACACAAACAATAGAAACTATTACAAAATTTGTAATGGTTTTAATGGTTATAATGGGAATTATGTTGGTTGTAATGGTCACAGTAATGGTCCCTGTGGGTCTCTATTGGTAAATTGCTTTCTTCTATTGGTGGTATGTATTGTCTTGGATTGCCACCATACGTCATTTGGAAAGGTTATTTTTAATTCATTTAATTTTTTTTTTTTTTTTTTTTTTTTTTTAAATCAACTCGACTGGTCATGGCCTTCAAAATTGACTTGAAAAGTTGGTATTTGTTTTGTCTGTCGGATTTGGTCCAAATTTAGCCCAAAAATAGATGTGAAATAACAGTGAAATTCTGCGTGACTTCCACGTGCTGTAATGTGCGCGCGCGCAGAACTGGAGCGGAGGACGTCACCATGGAAACGAGGCGGCAGCCCAACCGTCAAGCAGCTGATCGCTGACACTCAATGTGGTTTCACTTTTTTTTTTAGGTAAGTTTAGTCTATTAAATTACACAAATAGTACATTAAAGTGTTCCTGACACTTTATTTCATGTAAATTATACACTTTCGTTTAATATTTACTTCATAGAAATGGTTTAGCGTCGTCAGAAAAAGGCCGTTAGCATCTCAAAGGTAAGGCTAACTACAAGAGGTAACGATAGACATGAGCTCTTATTTATTAAGTTTGGGCTTTTAATGTCATCTTGTGTGTAGATGAGCTCTCTCTCTCTCTCTCTCTCCATATAGATCAATGGATGAATGGAAGTAACCAAATTAATTTAACCCTAAAAGTATGCACTGTTTAATCCTAAAATGTGCACTAACGTAACCGGATAACTTTACATCACTTACATAGAGCGTGAAAATGGACTGAAACCTTCAGGTTTTGATCTTTCATGGTAAACACATAAATACAAACTTGTTCTGTGATTTCAGAAGTGCCAGAAAAAAACCTCTATGACGCAGGAGAAGTTCCTGATTTTAACATTTCTGAAGGGAGCTGCTGACAGAGAGGATGAAAACATACACATTTTGATGTCCACGCTGTAGGAGCATTACTAAGTAAAACTAAAATATATATATATTTATTGTAAATGATTATATAAATTATATATTATGTGAATTATTATTTTTCTTTTCTGCATTTCACCTCTGCTATAGTATATGCCTTATACCTGGCATTGTATAATAAATATTGTTGTCTCTGTGACAGTGCTTATGTTCCTAGGTTCTTCCATGCTGATGGCTGTGCTCTAGTCATATCTCCTGTCGAAGAACATTTTTAGACATTATGAACCATGAATAGTAAGCAATTCGTCAAACATACACCATTCAAAAATGTAAGGGTCAGATTTGTCATGTATTTCAAAGACATCTTTTATGCTCACCACTGCTGCATTTATTTGATCAAAATACAGTTAAATTGTGAAATTACCATTTTTTTAATAACTATTTTCTATTTAAGTTTGTTTTAATAAGCGATCAAAGCTGAATTTTCAGCATCAGTCTCAAGTGTCACACAATCCTTCAGAAATCATGCTTTGTGAAAACAAGAATAAAATTGTACAAAATATTCACATATAAAGCAGTTATTTGAAATTGTACTAATATTTTACAACATTACCATTTTTATTTATGATCAAATAAATGCAGTTTTCTTAGTGTACATGAGACTTATTTCAGAAACATAAAAAAATCTCTATCTCCAAGCTACACACTCTCACACAAAAGTGACTGTTAAAAATCATTTAAACTTTGTGTCAGTACATCATAAATAGGAAAAGGCATCAGATCACCGTCTGTGATTTGTTGTTTCGTGCCGCATCCAGTGTAGAGAACATCATTGATTATAAAAGGCTCTGTTGTATTTTGTTGTTCTGTCCAGTGACGACACAGTGTTAGAACTCTTGTTAAATATCATTACATATGATGTATGTATGATCCCATTCAGCACTGATAGATCTTTTCTATTTCAGAAACTGAAAATCATTGATAAAGCACAAGGTTACTGTAACATATTTAAACAAAATTAATAAGAATTAATAAAAATGCATCTGTGACTTAATATTGCTTCTTATTCTTCAGTGGAAAGTTCTCATTAAACACAGCTTTTTTCTCATCTTTGTGCATTTTCAAACGTTGTGCATATTTCTGAATCATTTTTTTTTTTAACTTCATAATATTGGTTGTCTTCTCTTGTTTCAGAGTTTAGCTCCAACCCCAGTTAAGCAGACCTGAGCAGCTGATCAAGGATCAGCAGAAACTCTGCAGAACGGTGGTCCTCCAGCCCAGGACTGGACACCAGTGTTGTAAGTCATTCTGTCTCTTTATAGTGCATGCTCAGAACATATTGCAGGAGATCTCATCATTGTCTCTTAAGGTCCACTTACATGCAGAGTTTTGCTCCAACCTGCAGTGCACCTGAGCACATTAATCGAGGTCTAGCTATTAGTGTTGTCACAGTACCAATTTCAGTACAAAAGCAAAACACAAAAACATGCTAATTATTATTTTTTTTAATTATTATTATTAGCCGCACTTATGCTAACAATTAACTACTCTAATAACAGTGTTCATTTCAATCCGACATTCAAATTACAGTTATATATATATATATATATATATATATATATATATATATATATATATATATCCTGATAAATACAGGTGCTGGTCATATAATTAAAATATCATCCAAAAGTTGATTTCACTAATTCCATTCAAAAAGTGAAACTTGTATATTATATTCATTCATTACACACAGACTGATATATTCCAAATCTTTATTTCTTTTAATTTTGATGTTTATAACTGACAACTAAGGAAAATCCCAAATTCAGTATCCCAGAAAATTTGAATATTGTGAAAAGGTTCAATATTGAAGAGACCTGGTGCCACACTCTAATCAGCTAATTAACTCAAAACAACTGCAAATCCTTTAAATGGTCTCTCAGTCTCGTTCTGTAGGCTACACAATCATGGGGAAGACTGCTGACTTAACTGTTGTCCAAAAGACGACCATTGACACTTTGCACAAGGAGGGCAAGACACAAAAGGTCATTGCTAAAGAGGCTGGCTGTTCACAGAGCTCTGCGTCCAAGCACATTAATAGAGAGGAGAAGGGAAGGAAAAGATGTAGTACAAAATAAGTGTAGAAGCAATAGGGATAACTGCACCCTGGAGAGGATTGTGAAACAAAACCCATTCAAAAATGTGGGGGAGATTCACAAAGAGTGGACTGCAGCTGGAGTCAGTGCTTCAAGAACCACTACACACAGACGTATGCAAGACATGGGTTTCAGCTTCGCATTCCTTGTGTCAAGCCACTCTTGAACAGACAGAACCAGAAGTGTCTCGCTTCAAAAAGGACTGTACTGCTGCTGAGTAGTGATATATCAGACCCAAGAATGCAGAAGAGCTGAAGGTCACTATCAGAGACACCTGGGCTCTCATAACACCTGAGCAGTGCCACAGACTGATCGACTCCATGCCACACCACACTGCTGCAGTCATTCAGGGGAAAGGAGCCTCAACTAAGTATTGAGTGCTGTACATACTCATACTTTTCATGTTCATACTTTTCAGTTGGCCAAGATTTCTAAAAATCCTTTCTTTGTATTGGTCTTAAGTTATACTCTAATTTTCTAAGATAATGAATTTGGGATTTTCCTTAGTTGTCAGATATAAATAAATATATCAGTCTGTGTGTAATGAATGAATATAATATACAGGTTTCACTTTTTGAATTGAAATTAGGATATTCTAATTATATGACGAGCACCTGTATACACAGAATGACTAACTGAACTGCTTTTATAGTTTTAATAATTAATTTATTTGTAATGAATAAAGGGATTTTACATTTGATTATTAGTTTTTCTTACTTGAATGCTTTTGTTCGGATGTAAAATAAAAAAGTGAATTATTATTAAGAAAAGAACTGCAGGAAAAGATGCAATGTTGCTCAGTGATTTTGGTTTGGAACCTTTAGAAAATAGAAAAGAGTTGACTTTGCCAACTCTTTCAACTTCAAACGGGTGTAGCTCAGTCATTTTTTATATATATATATATATATATATATATATATATATATATATATATATATATATATATATACAGTTATACATCATTTTGAAGGACTTTTTAATGAGAAAATAACCTCAACTGATTTTTGCTCATTGTGACTAACTTTGCCAGCACAGGTCACATATGCTACTTAATTTCCACTTGAGAGTGGTCAGATTTAAAGTCTGAGATTAGTCCATCAGTTCTTGAATTTCAATTTTTGTGTGTGTGTGTGTGTGTGTGTGCGTGTGTATGTGTGTGTGTGTGTTCAAAACAAGAGTGTCTGTCTCAGAAGCTGAAGAAAAAAGGTCACACCTTATAGGAAATAAACGCCTCCTAAGTGTATGGAAATACCTGGCTGAGGAGATCAGTGACATAAACCAGATAAAACTGTCAGTGGTAAGTGTTTGCATATCCATATCAGAATGGAATTGCTACAACCTCTTATCTAATATGACTCGAAGTGAATAGAGACTATGTACCATAAAAAGTAGATAATGTAATTATTCAAGCATATTTGTGAAACTGGACCACAAAACCAGTTACAAGGGTAATTGTTTTTATTTTATTTTTTAGATTTTTATTTCAATAATAATACTAAATAAGTTTTCCATTGATGTATGGTTTGTTAGGAGGACAATATGTGTCTGAGATACAACTATTTGAAAACCTGGAATCTGATGGTGCTAAAAAATCTAAATATTGTGAAAAATATTTCAAATCCAGGGCAAAGCATTTTATTAATAAAAAAATAAGTTGATACATTTATGGTAGGGAATTTACAAAATATATTTATGGAACATTTTCTTTTTTTAAATCCTAATGATTTTAGGCATGAAAGAAAAATCAATAACTTTTTTGAGACTGCCATATAAATATATGTATGGATAATCTCACATACTGGTAATGTGGTACATTGTCCTAATAAATTGTCCCTTTTTTTTTTTCTTTTTTTTTTTGCAGGTCTGAGACAGCTACAAGCCACAAAAACAGTTCATAGTTCCTGCATTTCTATAATGCATTAATGAATAACAATAATTAAAATAAAATGTAATGTCAAGGTTTTGTGTTAATTCCAGCTATGTTGAGTATTCTGTGAATAATTTTGATTTTAGGTGCATATTCTTAATTCTTTGCAAAACAACCTGAACTGTTTGCTATTGAAAGGTTGGTATGAAGTTTAAATAAATAAAAACATTATATTCTTGACAAAACCTGTGTACAGTTTGTATTAATAATTTAAATTATTTACTTATTAATGGCCTAATTACCAGCTATCAGTTAAACATTCAAATCAGAACCAATATAAAACTGCAACGAAAACTATTAAATATATGCAAATAAAGACCAGTACAAAGTTGCAATGGAACCATCAGAACCATTACAAAACCAACGGAAACCATTAAATTTGTTTTAATAAATACCAATACAAACTTGTAATGGAACCATCAGAACCATTACAAAACCAACAGAAACCATTAAATTTGTTTTAATAAAGACCAATACAAACTTGTAATGGAACCATTACAAAACCAACAGAAACCATTAAATTTTTTTTAATAAAAACCAATACAAACTTGTAATGGAACCATCAGAACCATTACAAAACCAACGGAAACCATTAAATTTGTTTTAATAAAGACCAATACAAACTTGTAATGGAACCATCAGAACCATTACAAAACCAACAGAAACCATTAAATTTGTTTTAATAAAGACCAATACAAACTTGTAATGGAACCATTACAAAACCAACAGAAACCATTACATTTGTTTTAATAAAAACCAATACAAACTTGTAATGGAACCATCAGAACCATTACAAAACCAACAGAAACCATTAAATTTGTTTTAATAAAGACCAATACAAACTTGTAATGGAACCATCAGAACCATTACAAAAACAACAGAAACCATTAAATTTGTTTTAATAAAGACCAATACAAACTTGTAATGGAACCATTACAAAACCAACAGAAACCATTAAATTTGTTTTAATAAAGACCAATACAAACTTGTAATGGAACCATTACAAAACCAACAGAAACCATTAAATTTGTTTTAATAAAAACCAATACAAACTTGTAATGGAACCATTACAAAACCAACAGAAACCATTAAATTTGTTATAATAAAGACCAATACAAACTTGTAATGGAACCATCAGAACCAATACAAAACTGTGATGGAAACCATTATGTGCAAATTGTGACCAATACAAACTTGTAATGGAAACCAATACAAACCAATAAATCCTAATGGAATATGCCCAAAACACACTACGTAATGGAAACCATTTGGTAATGGTTTTAATGGTTAATTGCTGATGGTTTGTAATGGTTTTGTAATGGAAACCATTAGAATTTCTGTAATGGTTTCTATTGTTTTTTTCAGCAGGGAAGGACCAGGTGACGACCTAATTACGTCATGACGTAAAAGAATCAGTGAGTCGCCTTGAACGGATTCCTTTGAACGAACTGCTTAAAGTAACCGGTTCGCCATGATGACTCGGACTTCACAATAGTGGAGCAGCGCGGCGGAGGATCCCCACCCGTGAGCATGGCGGTGTGTTAGTGTATTAATGAAGACCGGAGAGAGCAGACGGAGGCGGAAAACACTAACATGCGCCCCGATCGATTCACATAATCAGATTTTAACGGACTGTGTGTTAATTCACCGATGCCAGAGGCAGTCCGCTGGGTTTCTCCACGCAGTCTTCGTTTACTTCTATAGGATGGTTAGCTGAGCAGATAAAAGGCACAAGTTATTGGTGATTGCACCTATCCAGCCGTTCCCCGGTGTGTGAGTTATATGCGCGCGCGGGCCGCCGGTGCTCCGTGATCATGAAGCGCTGCTGCTGCGGGAAGCGAGGCGTGTTTATGTCCGCGGACAGACCCGTTTAAACGCCCTAAACATGAATGCCATTGTCATCTCGAGTGCCGTGTGAGTTTATTTTGATTCTGTGATCCGTTCAGACCGGAGAGATGCGTGAGTATAAAGTGGTGGTCCTCGGGAGCGGCGGGGTCGGTAAATCCGCCCTCACCGTGCAGTTCGTCACCGGGACATTTATTGAGAAGTACGACCCGACCATCGAGGATTTCTACCGTAAGGAGATCGAGGTGGACTCGTCGCCGTCGGTGCTGGAGATCCTGGACACGGCGGGCACGGAGCAGTTCGCGTCCATGCGGGACCTGTACATCAAAAACGGGCAGGGTTTCATCCTGGTCTACAGTCTGGTGAACCAGCAGAGCTTCCAGGACATCAAGCCCATGAGAGACCAGATCATCCGAGTCAAGAGGTGACATACCGGGACCGATAACCGTCTCGATGTTGGTGACATGCCAGTGCATACGAGGAAATGATCTTAACACATCTGACAGCATGCTCAGAATCGGCCCCTGTGTGTGTGTGTGTGTGTGTGTGGGCCTCCACAGGCCTGTTGCTCGTGCTTTGATGTGCCGCATCCAGTTCTGTCTGCATGAAAGATTCATGCTCAACTGATGCGATGCACTTCACTGCTGCTCTAAACCAGATCCATGCTTCAGATTCTGCTCTCATTCATTTAGGAAGGATTGCAATGACACTGCGATGCATATTCTTGTGTGTTTGAAAATGAATTAAACCGTAGTAGCCTTGTGGATTTTAGCCCATAGCTCACACAGTTTTTAAAAGCCTCTAAAATTATACTCAAAGTTGACAATATGCACATTTGCTCTCATCTTCATTTGTCTGAATATCCTTCCCTACTACCATACAATAAAAGTCTGTAATATAGTTATTAGAGTAGAATAAGAGTCAATTTGTGTGTAAATCAACATTTTACACTTTTGATGTTCTTTCTAGCAAGACATTAGTGTCATAGTAATTAAACATTTGTTTAGTTATCACCAAAAGACGTTCTATTTTGTATAGATCATTTAACCGTTACGCTGGCTCAGAAGGCTTTGCATAATCGTTTCATGAAATGCCTTAAGTCAGCTGCCTAGGCTTTCGGATGCAGCCAATGATTCTGTGTAAATTTTGTATTCGAAATATAATTTTGTGTTTGTTTGACTGGGTTCAGTGCCATTGAAACTAAAATGTAAGCAACAAAAGTGACAGAAAACCATGCTAATGGAATTTTGTTTAAACTGAAGAATTCCCCATGGATCCGTTGAGGTCCCACTGAAAACCAATGGAATTCTGGATTCCATTAGTATCCTTCAGGCTTGGCACCCAAATCCAGGAGCAATAAATCACCAAATCGTACTTCACTTATCAGGGACAGTAAGTGAACCAAAGATGATAATAAGTTTAATAGTTGGGGGAAGAAAAGTGATTCCATTAATCCTTCTTTAATCCTTCTTATCAGTTTAACTAACCTCCCAGTCACCCTGAAGCAGAAATATATTCATACTGACCTGCAAACAACATGTCCTCCAGCACACATTCCCACACAAATAATATACACCTGTACTCTCATACAGAAGGATGTTTCTGCCTTCAGAAAATATCAAATAATTGAACGGCATAGATATTGTGCACAGTAAAAGCCATGCATCATGAGGAGATCGTAGGAGTAAGAGACGTCTGTCACAGCTCAGTTTGCTCTTGTTGAAGGGTGAATGAGAGACAGGTAATCAAAGAGCAGAGAAGGGGTTCGTGCCATTTACAGAAGTGCATGACTACAACAGATGATTGTTATAGCAAGTGTAACTGCTATAATGGCTCATATTTATACAGAAAAATCAGTTATATATATATATATATATATATATATATATATGATAGGAACAGTGTATATAATGTGTTGAACTTAAATTTACCGTAAAAAGTATATTAATTGGTATAATGTTAAAACACCATCCAACAAAAATACTCTAATAAATAAATACCTACAAAGAACGATTAAAGGCTAATTCTATCAAAACTTTTTTTTTCAGTTTATTAATAAAATAAAGTGTGTGTATATATATATATATATATATATATATATATATATATATATATGCTTTTTTTTTAACAGCATTTTTAAAGTTTTTGTTTTTTTGTTAAACCAATCTGTAACTTGAATGATAGTTAGCATAATGCAGCTCGTTTGGACTATTCCTTGAATTCCCTTTCTGGATGATAAAACCAGCATGATATTTGGAGATCAGAATATTGTAGAGATCTGGAGGTTGGTATTTTTGATATAACCATAGGAAGCTTGAAACTAGCTGAAAAACCCAAGCACTGCGGTGGCCAATTCTGCAGTCAAGCGACTCTAAAATGTTTCTAAAATGGTTCAGTAGAGACATGTGACCCATTTTTGGTTCATGACCCACAAATCAAGTCAAGGGACAGCACACTGTCATTCTGAAAGAACTTTTAGAACGTGATGTCATTAGTGGTGTGTTAATAACGGGGTGTGTTTGAAAGGGGTGTGGCTTCAGTAACCCCACCCTCCTCATCCTCCCTTGACCATGATTACTGGCTGTGGGTGAAGACGTTCTTCTTTTGCCTTGAGGAAGACTGTACGGTGAGAATTCAGACGTGAGGTGCAGGATGTATTCTATACATCACTGTAATCCCATTTTGATACGGTTTAGATAATTAAACACAGGCGAGGCAATACAGATTGTGACTGAGACTGAGCTTGAGAACTGTTTAAAACTTGAAATGCTCTTAATGTCTCTTATGTCCTGTCTGGTTGTTTCCAGGTATGAGAAGGTCCCGGTGATCCTGGTGGGGAATAAGGTGGATCTGGAGGGCGAGCGGGAGGTGTCTGTGAGGGAGGGACAGGCTCTGGCCGAGGAGTGGGGATGTCCCTTCATCGAGACGTCTGCCAAGAGCAAGACCATGGTGGACGAACTCTTTGCCGAGATCGTACGGCAGATGGACTACGCGGCACAGCCGGATAAAGATGATCCGTGCTGCTCCTCCTGCAATATACAATAACCCCCTAACACACACAAACACACACACACACAGAACTCACATTACAGTAGCTTTGATAGACCTTCTAGTGTCAACGGTTTTCCATCATGCTGTATCTTCAGACTGACAGTAACTATGAGGATTTTTTTTCTTGTCACTTTAAATCCTGACTGACTCAACCACAGGAAGAGCACTTGCCTTAGGTTTCACATTTCCTGTTTGAGCAGGAACCTTCAGTGGCGATGAGCTGGACTTTTGTGTTCTTTTATGTGCTTTTATCACCAGGTCAAAGAGAGAGAGAGAGAGAATAAGAGGGTTCTTAGCCATATGCTTGATATAGCCATATAATCACTTAATGAAGACTTTCTAATTGTCCATTTATTTGTGAATAGATCCCTCAAAGTCATCAGCATCTCATTTGAAACATTAGAAGAAGAAAAACAGGTGACTTCAGCTCTGTTCCAAAACCTAGTTAGCCGCCTATTTAGACAGTATGTTAAAGCCTAAAGTATGCTCCCTGTGGTTTCACAGAATGCATTGCAGTGAGCTCTGAAAACTTGTGTTGGATGAGATTCTAAATATATTTGAATTTCATTCCACCCCATAATATTTTACTGAGAAATTAGTAAGATTTGTTCGATGTGGTTTTATCCATTGTGCACACAAGTATCACGCTGTTAGCATAACGCCATGCTAATGTCCAAATAAAATCGAAATCACAATATGGGTTTGTGCACTTATCAAATCACAAACCTGCAGTTTAAATGAAAAAATATATGTTGGAAGTTTCTGAGTGAAATGATGGTCAGTGTTTTCAGTAGTTTATAAAACATTTATAAACCTGCAGCCAAGAAAGGAGGAGCTTTAAAGTCGGCATGAAACAGAAGTTACGATTGTATTGTAAAAAACAAACAAACAAAAAAAACATCGGGCGGGGCTTGGGTTTATTCTTTGGGAATAGATCATTGTCATTTGCTGTTGCTGCAGTCTCTTGTGATTGACAGGTTGCACACTCGCTGATGTTGCTGGCTGCACAGTGGGAGAAAAGTTTGATTCAATTAATTTAAGCATAAAAGTGATCGTGCACATGGGGAAATAGTAAAATAATCACTGCAGTAGCAGTATACCATAAAATTTCAGATTTTCTAGTAAAAGTACAAGTTTGATAGGTTATTATTTGATAATGCTTTGTTTTATTTTATGTTGTTTTACAGTAAAACAGCATTATTTACTATAGTAATCAATTTTGTGTTTAAAAATATAATCATAAAAATCATTGTAAAAATAATAGCTCGCTTTACAGTCATATTGATATAATTGCTATGAGTTTTGTGGAATTTACAGAAGGAAATATACACAGCAATCACAATTCTTAGCAGAAAAAAACAATACTGTTCGACAAAACCGTTCAGTCTACAAAACCCATCTACACAGAATGTAGTAAATACACAGTAATGGGACTCAGTAGGTTTTGGAAAAGGGCTCTTGTCTTTTATGCTGCTTCCATTTCAAGTCAGATTTAGAAGATGACTTTCAGAAAACAGCGACTCTACCATTAGCTCTGCAGTGAAACAAATGTGAACAAAGAACTCTTTTAGCAACCAAATTGGGGACACTGTGCTCTACACCACTAGCAGTCGTTCTACTGTTGAGTATGTACAGAGAGAACCGTTTATCTTGTTTTTTATGTTGCTAAACAGGTTGTAACATGCAGTGTTGGACCTTTGACTCATTGATATATTTGAATTGCTTAAAAGTTGAATGTTTGACTGTGTAAATCTTTGACTGCCACCATGTCTGCATCATGAACCCTCCACCGTGAGTTTCAATAGACTTCCAGTTGCGCTTTTCCAAGTGGGAATGTTAACTTTCCAAGCGACTGGAATGCAGTGTAAGTCCCTGTCTCTGATTGGATGCGGACACATCTGGACACATTAGTATCTCGTATGGCTCTGTATGAATAGCTCTTTTTCTGTCTCTCTCGTTTGTATCACTCTCTTTCTGGCGTGTCTCTTCAGCATCTCAGCCCCTTTTTACACTCGTTCTCAATATTCGGTCATGCTCGTGTGGGTCATTGATGCTGACGATGATGGCTGTTGCTTGACTGTATATCCATTTGTCCAGAGGTTGCCAGTTTTGGTTGATATCCTCCCCCTGGCCGTGCTTGAGGTTGGATCTCAAGGCTGAACATACAGAGATTACGGAGGTGTGTGAGCGTGTGTGTTTGAATAGAGAGCTCTGAGTCAGTATTGATTTTATATTTTTTTATGTGGTCAACTCTTCTGATTGACTGAATGGTGACCCTCTTTTCTTTTTTGTTTTGTTTGGCACCTAAATAAAGTGCAACTGACACTTACAGACACTGCGGTGTGGTTTCTGTTTTAAAACCAACACGCTTACTGTCCAAACATATGCCCGCTTTATAAATAAGAAATAGTTGAGCAGAACATGTTACGCTGAAGGACAGACGTGTGTCCTGCAGTTTGTCTGAATATCTTCACACACACACACACACGAAATGTTCTGTCTTCCATCAGGCAGGTTTTGTTTGTTTGATGTCTGTTAAACTATTTTGTTGTGAGAGATACAAGTTAGTTACGTAACATTTAGCAGATGCTTTCCATCTAAACTGACTTTGAGGTGCCATAGAGGTTTTTTCGTCATGATAAAAGTTTGACACATGAAGACACAAATAGAGTTTTTGAGATGAAGCTGCATTTCTGCAGCTAGGTCTGTAATGGCAGTGTTATTGGAGTATCACTGATATACTGTTATAGTTTTGCTAATATTTTGAAATAGAATTATATATATATATCAAAAGCTTAGGCAAAGCTATTACCAGACTGTGTAACCTACAATTTACTTATATTTATCTTTTTTTTTTGGGCTATGACCGTAGGTAGTGCTGTCACTGACAGCCCAGTGTGACCTGAGGGTGAGTGGTTCTAGCGTTCATTGAATTGCTGGTTCTGACAGTTGTGACTGCCATTGGGCATGCACTCCCTTTAGCATGGCGGCGTGTGTATTTCGTTCCCCATAATGTTGATGACGTATTGTGTCGTTCCCTGTTCTCAGGGAACAAAGGTTACATTTGTAACCTGAGACGTTCCCTTTCGAAGGGAACTTCGACAATATGTCATCGACATTATGGGGAACGAAATACCCACGCCGCCATGCTAAAGGGAGTGCATGCCCAATGGCAGTCACAACTGTCAGAACCAGCAATTCAATGAACGCTAGAACCACTCACCCTCAGGTCACACTGGGCTGTCAGTGACAGCACTACCTACGGTCATAGCCCAAGCTATATGATACCACAGAAAACCTCCATAAACATAGTTTAGTGAAAGGTCTACCTGGGCCTGCTCAAGGGCCTAGGACCACAACTTCAACTTCTTAGAAGGGGTCCCTTCTAGGGAATGTGGCTAGGGAACCCGAGGGAACCCCAGCCAGTCACTATTCAGGGGAACGTGCCATCTGAAATGCCACCAGGCAGGCCTGACCTGGAGTCACTACATAAGACACTACAGACTTCCTGTCTGTCCGAAGACAGAGCCTCTGGACACTTGCCTTTAGGAAGGCATCCAACCCGAGGAACTGCGGAGCAGGCAGTGAACCACTCTGCCCAGATCTCAGAGACGGGATATCCTGGAGAGTATGACTCAGCATAGTGCTTTACAACCCTTGCCAGCGAGGGGAGTTTCTCTACTCGATCCACGGATCTACCCAGTGTTTGTGTTTCAAAACACTGAAGAGGCCTGTGAGGACCTAAGGACTGATCTTGCTGGGAGGCCTCATGAGAGGCCTACGACTGACTGACCAGACTCAGGAGACCACATACTCATATTGACCCTCAGTGAGGGGAGCATAAGATCTACCTGGTAGGCAACCAGGCTGTAGCAGGATAAAGAGGGTCCAGGAGGGAACCTGTAGCATAGAATAAAAACTTGAGCCGAGCCAGGGCGCAAGCTCACCTTCGGTAGCTGCCTGATAAGGACTGCTAAACCAAAAGTAAGCGGCCACTAGCTTACAAAACCCAGCACCACTGTGAAAATACTCTCAAGGAGACCTTGAGAGGCCTACTACCTGACAACCACAGTATGTGGGGGCTCACCTTCAGAGAGGCCTGGTGAAGCCTACTACCTGATAACCACAATATGTGGGACTTCACCTTAAGAGAGGTCTAGAGAGGTCTACTACCTGTTACCAGATAACCACCTTAAGTGGAAACTGAAAGTATGAAAAACCATCACATCAAGGAGCTTACTTTCAGGGAGGCCTGGAGAGGCCTACTACCTGAAAACCATAGCTGATAGTGAGCCAGACCAACTTCAACCTATCGGTCAAGCAATTAGCTCAACGGGCTGAGTGGAGCCAGCTCTAGAGGCCCAAACATCTCTGTTCGGCAGGGTCTGACGAACTGTCACTTCGCAGAGCGATAGATGGCCTAACCCTGCCAGACTGATCCTACCTCAGCTACCACCCTGCATTACTCTATCACCCCTGAATGCAGAGAAAGGGGCGGGCCTTGGCCAACAACTCCCATTTAAGGGAGGAGGCTGAAATCTAGGGGAGGAAGCCTAACACATAATGAATGTGTGGCAGCTATACTTAGCAACACGCCTCCAATATCCCTAGCATAGCCTAGGCCAGTTACAGAGGCGGACCGGATGAGGGCCGACCTACAAGCATAGATCTACCTGAGGGCTCGGAGGAGCCACAGCCTACTTGATTGAGAGGCTGTGAAACACTCAACCTACTGAAACCTTACAGAGCTCAGGGAGCGAGTACTCAGGATACCAATGTCACAAACCAATAGGCAGGACATCTATCTGAAGATCTTATCTGAACGCCAGCGTCAGTCTAAACCTAAAGCAAAAAAGCTCTCCTTTTTTTTTTTTTAGGAAGACCAACTACTCTACCCCTGGGTGGCTAATAGCCCTGAGGCTAAACAGAAATGAGCGGTGGCCCACCATGCATATAAAATGTTATTACAGGAAGGCCATCACATACTCAGCACGGAAGCCAAAT
Organism: Carassius gibelio; assembly: GCF_023724105.1. Taxonomy (NCBI): domain Eukaryota; kingdom Metazoa; phylum Chordata; class Actinopteri; order Cypriniformes; family Cyprinidae; genus Carassius; species Carassius gibelio. The sequence continues at coordinate 5,086,096 of NC_068404.1, read as the reverse complement.
CTTCTTTGAGCTTCTCCCTAATTCGTTCTAGCCACCAACTGGGGGAGGCTTCAGGGCCCTAAAGTCCAATACTTTAATTGCTCCTCTAAGAATGACCCCCTAGGTCTATACAGGGAACAAGGTCTGTAGAGAAATACAAATCAGTGTTAATTATACACACAGAATTTTAAAAACCAAAAAGTTCACCTGTGGCGTGCGGAGTGAAGACTCGCCAGAGAGTTCTCATTAAATTTGGGGTCCAACACTTTTACATGCCTAAAAGAGGCGCTCACATCAACCAGTTGCTACGGCAGGCCATCAGAACATAGTTCTCATCATAAGGCCCATCCCCAGGGCTGGTGTAACGTAAACGCCTGGGGAGTCCAGAAGAGGGAGAGGGCTGGTACAAAAGGCCCTCCAGGGAGATCAAACTCTACTTCCGCTGAGCGTAGCTGCGCTTGTGCTGAATGACCTCCCTTAAGTCCCTCTTTTTGCCGGAGACCAAGACGGACCAGGTCCTCCCGCCTGCCTGGGCTGGGGCCCGGATCTCAGCGGTATACAGGTATTAAATGCAGCTGAATGTGCCTTTGCCTCCCTAAACTTTCCAACCACTGCCTCAACGGAAGTGCCAAAATGTTTAGCAGGCGAAACTGGTGAATAAAGCAGAAGAGATTTTTCTTTCTCCCTGATATCAGCCATGTTGAGCCACAGATGCCTCTCTGTGGCCGCCTTCGATCGGCCGATCACGGCAGCAGTCTGTTAAGTGGCCCGGAGAGACAAAGCTGTGGTCCGGCGCAACTCAGCGACCGCCTCAGGGGACAGCCCTGCCCCCTGGTCGAGATCCTGCTGCAGGTCAGCTTGGAAAGGCTTGGAGCACTGCCATGGTATGAAGGGCAGCACCAGCCTGACCTGCTGCCGTGTACGCTCTGCCATTCAAGCGAGCCATGATTTTAAGGGGCTTGGATGGCAGAGTCTGAGCTTTTAGTGTCGACAACCGCCCAGATACGAGATAGTTCGCAAACGTCTCATCAATGGGCGGCATCGACACAGAACCATACTTCCCGATCCCCTCAACATCAGCGAAATTACCCCGCTGATGTCAATGAATACGGGCAGAGTACGGTTTCTTCTATGCCCTCTTGATCTCTGAATGGAGATCAGGAAGGAATGGAAGGCTCTGCTGAGCTGGTGGTCTATGTTCAGGGAGAAACCGATCATGGCAACTGAAGTTCAACCAACTCTGTGTACACGGGGCAGGATGGCTGACGAGGTTGAGGATCTAAATCATCCTCCTCAGCCATCTCTTGCCCAGCCCGAAGAGCACTCGCTGCAGTATCAGTAGGAGAATCGTCTCCGTCATCCACCTGCAGCTCACTCTCGTCAGCCGATGACGCATCTGAGAGGTTAACGCCCCTCTCAAGACTGTCAGCGAGCTCCGTCTGGGAGCCCCATGAAGCACGTCGCCACTCTGCCTCGGCACGAGCGGGACCCAATCCGCGAGGACCAGATGCTGAACTCTCTTCCCTCGAGAAGAGAGCCCGACGAGATCGGAGCGTTCTCATAGGAAGACGCTCACAATTTGCACAGGACGCTCCCTCAAGAGCATCCTGTGCGTGCTCTTCACACAAACAGTACACACACATCTCGTGAGTGTCACCCAGCGACAAATATCTTGGGCACGGGTCAGCACAGGACTTGCCTTAGATGTGTGTTTCATTTTCGCTGTAAGCAGACATTTAAATCAAGCAAAACAGTCCCTGAAGACGAAAAGAATAATGTCATGGTTTCAAGGTGCCCTTTTTATATATCCAGGTCGCACGCTCATCATTCAAGCTGATGATTCACGGCTGTCGCCGGTCAGCATGATTTCTGTGAGTTGATATTTGATTTCAGACACCTGTCATGCCTGAGGCGTTCCCCATAACGTCGATGACGAAACGTTTGACTAGTAGCTTACTGTACCTTTAAAATATAAGCCATACTCTATATACTAAAAAATGGTTGAGTATGGTATCATGCTGCACTCATGCATAAACTGGAAAATCTATGTGAAGAGTGGGCTGCTGTTTTATGGGGTAAATATTTTCCGTCGAACCTGGACTCTCTGCCCACTCACTGGACACAGGAATGCAGGGAACAGCAGCCAAGAGAGGACATGGGAAATGGACAGAGGACATAAGAGCACAGCAGTGAGGGGGAGATTCACACACCAGCATGAGACTTATTGCTGGGTGCCATGGAAACCACATGGCAACACATGCTGCCAATTTCACACTCTAATTTGCAGTGATTTGATTGGCCAAAAATAGTTGGTGGGGGAAGATACGGACACACACCATCTATCAGCATCCATCAGGACGCATGTACACCTACACTTAGCTGTCTGTCAGATGTCAGATGCAGCATACTCACTGTGATCCATGGCACACATGTTCAGGAACAATCTCTCCTGAGAAACCTGCTTTATAAAAGCCATAAAGACACAAAACTGCCCACAGATTTAAGTTTTTGTGTGTATGTTCATATCAGGTTTAAAGGTCCTTTGATGATCAAGGCATGTGTTCATTAGCCTGAACAGGTTTATTTTGCAAAAATGAATGCAGGATCTATATTATACCACTTTTTTGCTGTTTAACTTTATTTATTTAATCACTTAAAGACATTCAACAGGTTTAATTAACCAAGAAGTATCCAAGAGAAATTAAGCATTGGCAAGGAAACACTCAGGAAGAGGTAAAGGAAAAGCAGAACATGTCTAGATCCAAATATGCAGGCGACCATTAGACACCTGACTGACAGAGAAACAGGGTTGATTATATATTAGGATTAAATTAATCATATGGAGCTAAATTATTAAACATTTTGATCTAACTATGATTCATATTAACAGTTTCTAAAGGAATTTAAAGGAATAGTTCATCCAAAAAAAGAGAATTTGCTAAAATGTGCTTACCATCTTTTAAGATGTAGATGGGTTTGAAATTCAACATTACTGCTTGATCACTAATGAATCCTCTGCGGTGAATGGGTGCCGTCAGAATAAGAGTCCAAACAGTTGATAAGAACATCACAATAATCCACACCACTCCAGTCCATCAGTTAATGTCTTGTGAAGTACAAACTGTGTTTGTAAGAAACAAATCCATAATTAAGATTTTTTACTTCATACCAATGCGAGTCCATATCCATAATTTTGCTTTCTCTGTTCGTCTAGTCTGAATCAGGAGAGAAATCTGCACAGTTCAAGCGCTATTTACAAGGTAAATCAGTTCTAAACATATATGCCAGTGAATGTGAGAGGGAATGGACTTTTTTATAGGAAGTGTTGTTATGGATTATGGACTCAAATTTTCAAAGTTTGAAGTTAAAAAAATGCCTTGATGGATTCATGTAAAGCCACGCATCTTTTCACAAGACATTAACTGATGGACTGGAGTGGTGTGGATTACATTTACGCTTAATCACATTTAGCAGACGCTTTTATCCAAAGTGACTTACAAATGAGAACAATAGAAGCAATCAGACCAGAACAACAACAGTACTTGCTTTAAAATACTTTTAAAATACACAAATTTTGAAATAAATTGAAACTAAATATAACCTTACTTTTAAAGAAGATTTTAGTATTTTAATGTGACAGGCCACATTTTTATGGCTTTAAGTTTTAGCAGTTTATAATTTTTTGACCCCATTATGTAGAAACGGTCTAATGTAATGCATATAGGCTCATTGTTTTTTCTGTGAGTGACTATCTTACGAAAAATAACCATGGTTTTATTATAGTAAAACTGTAGTAACCCATGGTTTTTTGGCGTATTGACTGCCATTTGTAAAACCATTGATTTACTACAAATACCATGGTTAAACTATGGTTAATATAGCAAAACCATGGTTAATTTGTGGGTACCATGGTTTAACTACAGTAACCATGGTTTTTTGGTTTTATTTGTAGGAAAACCATGGTTAATTTTCGTAGACTGCGTTACGGTGCTTCTCTCTGCAGATGGCAGCGTCTGAGCGCACATCTCGTGGCTGCGAGCTCTCGTGTTTTGGTCGGGTCTGTGCTGTGCTGTGCTGTGCTCAGTCAGTGTAATCTCTGTCTCTCCAACCGGCAGACATGGCGACCTCGAGGACGCTCGTATGCTCCACAACACGCTGCGTCTGAAACGACTCCGCAGCATCACCGTCGCGCTCGGCGCATTCGTGGACAGACGCACACTTGCACACAGCGGATTTATAATCGGGGTAAGCGTTTGGATTCTTCTTCTCATTCACAGAGGTGTTCTGTGCTCGGAAGAGATTAAGGGGTAAATCTAGCCACAGATTTGAGCCTGAGAACTGACGTGACATTGCTGAAGCACCGCTCCGTTATATTTCCATTCTGCACCGACGCGTTCTGCCAGGTTATTATGAGTCCATTCACTTGATGAAGACCAGTGCGAAAGGCATATCGAAATAACCTATTTCTCTACAAGGACATTGACATTAGACGTCAATTGACCTGTTCTGCGCTTTGTTCAGTTACACCGACTGTGCGCGCGCGACGCGACGCTATGGACGCTCCAGTTCTGTTTTACAGTCTGAAGCCAAATGAGCTGTAAATATGACATGTGTGCATTTAGTATCATCTGTTCTAAAATAGACAATAGAACGTCGATTTAGAATTGAAATGGTTTTCATTCATTTCTTGCACCTGATTGAACGCTGAGGTGAGGTGACGCGCAGCCGCGACGCGACGCGCAGCCGCGACGCGACGCAACGCGTGTGGAACGCGCACTGAAATAATAAAGCGCTCCATACACGATCCATTCTGAAATCTTCCACGTTTAGTTCATTTTAAGGTTGAAAGAACACGAAAGCAGTTTATTTGAATTGTGAACTGTGGATGTTATGAAGGTAAACAAAGGCGAATAAATTCAGGGTAAGGTCCGTTTTGTGTTCCAAGTATAAAAGGATATCAACTTCCCAGCGTTTTTTCTCAGCATTTGGTCTCTGTTTTCTTGATTAAATATTGTGGCTTTTTGTTAAATCATAATTTTAGCTATCCTGATGTGTTATGCATGTGGCATTTGATTTCCCAGTCAAACAAAAGACACCAGTGTCTGAAGATGTACTTGCATCACCATCGGTGCCGATGATTTTTCCAGGGCTTTTGGGGCATTCCTGAATGGATGGAATTTTTTAAACACTACTGGCGAAGCACTGGCTGTGTTTCTCCTGGTGGATTTGGTTTTTGCTGGCACTGGTCTGATCTTTCATCCTCCCCCTCTGAATAACCCCTGAGAGCAGATCCACGCTTTATTGCTTCTCTCCGAGGTGTTTTATTGATAGTAGGGCTAGCCTATAAAACTAAACACCCCAGTTAATATCACAGGTTTATAATATCAGTCTATTTTTACCATGCACTTTGATTTATTTAAATCTACTTTTATAAACAGCACAGATATTAATTATATTGTTCATGTACATAAAAACAGTGGAGAGACTAGACTTTATTAATAAAGTGCAATCTTTATTTTTATCTATCCTAAGATAAATTAATCAAACCTCTCTTTTTATTGATTGTAGCCTATAAAACTAAACAGCCCAGTTTTTATCACAGGTCTGTTTTACAAATCACTTTGATTTATTTAAATCTACTTTTTTATAAACAGCTTATTATTAATATATTAATTATATTGTTAATGTAAATGCAAACAGTGTAGAAACTAGTGCCTGTATTTAATTAATAAAGTATGAATGTTTTATTTATTTATTTTTGTCTATCCTAAGATAAAATAATAAAACCTCTCTGGCAAGTAAATTGGCCTCAGGCACAAAAATAAACAACACTGTCATATTACTGTCAGGAAGACAAAAAAAAACCTATTTCCTGGGGTTTCTTTTATATATACAGGGATATATGAGCACAGACCAGTGAATATCTTGAATATTGAAGATCGCTTAGATAAAGGTTATTGCGTATGAGAAGTGCAGGTCACATATGGTTATCGGATCCACAGAGATCAGTGTTTGTTGTTTCATATTTTCCTCTTGACTGCACCCTCTGTCAGTCTCTCAGCTTCTCCCTTTCTCTCTTTTCCGGTCTCTTTTCCTCCCCTCTGTTTCTCATGCTGACCCTTGGTTTAGAAATAATGACATCAGTGCTCTGGCATGTGTGATAAACACTGAAAATGATGGGAACAGAGATGGTGAGAAGTTGGATCAGCGTAATTGGCTCATTGAGCACAAAATCTACAGACCAAAAAGACTGTAATTTTAAGCTTCACATAGCTGTCGAGAACCATCAGTGTAAAAGCACAACTTCTGCATTTTCATATGTGCAATGAGTAATTATCACTATCCTTATGGGACATTTGGCACAGACAAAACCTGATCATACACACACAGTTTTGGTCAGAGTGTGATGTGTATGTGTGTCTGTTGTGTGCAGGCTGAGCCAAGAAGACCATGGTGGAACAGGGCCAAACATCGTTGGCGGGACAGAGGTTAGGGGCACCAGAGACTCTGGGGATCAGCACCCTGGAGCCCGGACACAAACCACCTGCTATGCCACCTGGACGCCTGGTGCCCATCAGAGTCGTGCTGCTGGATGACTCAGAAGAGATCTTCGACATATCAGTGAGTTCATATATACAATAAAACTCTGCTGTTGTGTAAAAAAAAACAAAAACACAGAGACTCTTCTTGCTGGATATAAAAGGCCTCTTCAGACCAACATGAATGATCGGTACGATTTTGGCATTCTCAGAATGAAGTTATTTTCCTTGTTTAGGTTGAAAAAAAGAAATTTGCAGTGATATACTGTTAGCAAACATCCTGATGCCATTCAGACTTCTGAGAGCAGCATATGTAAATAGCAAGCTTTCCTCTAAGTAATACGACAAATACATGACAAAAGTGACAGGGGTGAGAAAGCAGCAGTTAAGAAAGCATCTGAACATGGCCTTGCACCAGCTCTGCAATTTTCATGTAACAAGTTGTGTTTATTTATATAGCGCTTTATACAATATATTGCTTTAAAGAAAGCTACTTTATAGTATTAAACATGAGTAAAATAGTATCAGTGTCACTTTAAATTATAATAACATCTCTTTTGTAAGGGAATAGTTCCTTGTCAAAGAAGTTGGAGCGCTAGAGCCACACCTAACTATTACATCATCACCACGGAAGAACTTTTCTGGAAAGTTTTTTACTCCCGATACAAACTCCAAATAAACACCATTTCGGTCTAATTTTGGACAAAATTAAGTTCATTCTTCGATTTCAGTTCCAGTATATCATCAACTTAATGTGTAAAAATCGGTAGAATGGCTAAATAAACTGTGTAATGTATTGGCTTTGAAAATGTTTAATTACTTTCATCCATAGCGCAAGCTGAGGTTTATGACAATTATTGTTTTAATAGCAGATGTCAACAAGAGAAAGAATGGGCCTTAATGTTGAATTTCTTTATATATTTTTTTATTACTATTCATACCTGATAGCAAAAGGCATTTAGACACTGATTGCTGTCTGTCATGGAGAACATGCTGGCACTTGATCTGATTGGAGGAATATTTGTCATTTTCATATTAGAAACATTCATAAGCATCTCTACTGAACATGATTGTGATTATTAATAGATTTTGTTGAGCTGGTTTTATTAGCTGCAGGTGTGAGTGAGACTTATTTGTGAAGGAATGTTAGAGTGTTTCATGAAGGTGTTTTGCTATTCTGTGGATAAATATAGAGCATGCCTTTGCAAACCAAATCTAAAATTATATGTTTTTTTTTTTTCTTGTAACCTGCAACACTGCAGGACTGTGAAACCACAGAGAGCTGAGAGGTATTGTTCTAAGGTTTGCTTGGCTGGGGTTCAGCTGCTCTGGGTTCAACACACACACACACACACACACCTAGGTGAATATGACTTTCTTCTTTCAGATGAATTCAGTTATTTTAAAAATCGTCTTTGATTTTTCAAGCTGTTTGATGCCACTTAGCGGGTGTTCCACTGCATCGTTCATGAGAAGTTTAATAAAAAGCTCATCCATTTAAAAAAAAAAGAGTCTCACAGGGCTCCAGGGTGTGAACAAAGCCCATCTGTAGTATCTGTAGTGTAGAATCGATCTGTTTTTGAAGAAAAAATATCCATATTCAAAATATAATGATGATCAAGCAGCATACAGCCGTTTGTACATTTTGACCAGTTGATGGGAAAAACATTCTTAAAATCCATTCCAAACTCTACAATAATTTGTAATATATAATTATCCACGGTATTTAGAAGTGCCCACGATAACAATATTGTGCATATTCATTACCGTGATTTATCGCAAATACCGGCACATGTTTAATCCAAATAAAAGTGTGTTTTCAACAAACTAACAGAAGTAGATTTGTTTTCTTTGTTGGAAACTTTTAAATGACAAAGTGTAATTGTTGTCATTATAAATATAAATATGTCCATGGCCACGGAGGAGAATCATAGATTGTGGGTCACATTCAACAGTCACAAACTCACTGTAATTTTTAGATTTATTTAAACAAATAACAAGCAAAATCAAATCCCTATGAGCATGTGAACAGTTCTGTAGCATTTTAAAATGGTGGCTTAATGTACTAAGACACTGATGCTAAAAGACATGCAGATGAGCCAGAATATCAACGTGACATTAAACGTAAAGCGTTTTCCTCTTTTTAGAATACTTTAATGAAGAAAGTGCTTGTGGATTAAGACAGTGATATTTCCTAAAGTTCATATTTTGAGTTTATCTGTTTTCTGCACATATTATGCTTTATTAGTAAGATGTATATGTTCTGCCTCAGTGCATTAATCGCATTCTTTTTATGAGAGGAAAATACTTAACGTGTAAATAACGTGTAAATTGCTTTCACATTTTGAGCATATTTGCATATCAGCAAACACTATTTGCTTTACGAATTTGTCTTTATCACTGTCTTGGTACATTGAGCTACTTTAAGCATTTTAGAAAGTCTCCTGTTCAAGTTCTGCTAATTCACAAGCCTAGTGAGAGTCATGCCTGCAAAGAAGGTAATGTTAACTATTAAACCAACAAAATCAAAACTTTCAAAAACACACAGCAATGAGATTCTTTCATTGAGTGAGAGTGAGTGGGTTTAATCAGTGACGTCAACAGATTTCAGCGTCTTCTCTGCGACCTCCTTCTTTCCCTTGGTGTTTTTACACATAGAAATGGTGAAAAAACATATTGCATTGTCCAGTTTTCTCTCTGAATGATGATCTAAGTTTCTATTGCAATTCTCGATGCAGCATGAATGACATGCAACGCTTAACATGTCAACCCTCTTGATTTTGCAGACTTTGATGTAATATCATTGGGTCCGTAAGATGTTTTTATGTTTTTGATAAAAAAAAAAAATAATACTACAAGCACAGTAATATTATGAAATAATACTGTATTTTAAAATAACTGAAATCTATTCAGTATATGTTAAAATGCAATATATTCATGTGATATATAAAAGTCAATTTGCAAAAACGGTAATACTTTTTTTCAGTATTTAATGTAATTCGATGCATCCTTTGTTGAATAAATGTATATACAGTCGTTGCAAAAATATTGGCCCCCTTGGTAAATATGATCAAAGAAGGCTGTGAAAATTATGCATTGTTAATTCTTTTGCTCTTTTATTTAAAAAAAATCACAAAAATATATCCTTTCATTGGATAATAAGAATTCAAAATGGGGGGAAATATTATTATGAAATAAATGTTTTTCTCTAATACACATTGGCCACAATTGATGGCACCCTTTTATTAAATTCTTTTTGAAAGCTCCATTTGCCAGTTTAACAGCTCAAAACTGTCTCCTATATAATGCCTGATGAGGTTAGAGAACACCTCACAAGAGATCAGAGACCATTCCTTCATCCAGAATCACTCCAGACCCTTCAGATTCCCAGCTTCTCCTCTTCAGTTCACTCCTCTCATTTTCTGTAGGGTTCAGGTCAGAGGACTGGAAGGGCTATAGCAGAAGCTTGGTTTTGAGCTCAGTGATTTCTTTATCTGGCGGTATTTGATATAATCCATGATGCCATGTGTCTAAACAAGATGTCCAGGACCTCCAGCAGTTTACAGTTTACCAGGTTACTTTTTATATCTGTGTTCACCAAACCCATCTTGAGTGTTTGCTTCTATAAACCTCATTTTTTAGTTTCATCTGACCATAGAAGCCAGTCCCATTTGAAGTCGTGTCTGATAACTGAATATGCTTTAGTTTGTTTTTGGATGAGCTAGGAGAATCTTTCTTGTAACCCTCCCAAACAACATGTGTTGATGTAGGTTCTGTTTGACAATTTTTTAAAGGTTTTCTGAACTATTACAACCACAGCTGATCCTTGGAGAGTCTTTAGCCACTCAAACTCTCCGTCTCACCAAACATTAAAAAGATATAGACACACGTCCTCTTCCAGGCAGATTCATAACATTTTATGTTGATTGAGAATTCTTAATTATTGTCTTGATGGTGGAAATGGAAATTTTCACTGCTCTTGCTCTTTTCTTAAAGCCACTTCACTAATTAGTGAAGCTCAATGATCTTTTGCTGCACATCAGAAATATATTTTTTAGTTTTTTCTCATTGTGATGAATGATTAAGGGAATTTGGGATACATTTTTGTGAAAAATATATATATATATATATATAATATATATATTATTTTTACAGACTCCAGACTATTGAAGGGTAGTGTATGTGTTGTTTGTTGAGATGTATCTAGATTTCAGGTATGCTTGCCTACACTGTAATTCATGGCAGCCATAGAAGGGGCCGGGCCCTATCATACACCTAACGCAAGGTGCATCGCATTTTTTTTTTTTTTGCTAGTTTCAGTCTGATAACAGTTCTCATTTTCCCGTCCTGCACCGAGTTGTTTAAATAGCAAATGCATTTGCGCCAATTTGTTTATTCATGGGCGAGCTGGTATAAAAAAAGAGGTGTGTTCAGGTGCATTATTGGCACATTGCTATTTTGAGGAACTGAAAATAGACTGCGCCATAGACCGACTCTAACCTGGTCTAAAGTCTGGCGCAATGTTTTTTTTTTGTTTGTATTTTACATTTTGTAGGTTTTTTTATGTTATTTTAAAGAGCACATTAGTAATATGCACCTATAGGAGGGTGCACAATGCGCGTACATTTTGCTTATTAAACACACTTATTATTAGTCATTAAGAGAATAGGGACAATCCGTTTAGACCATGTGTCCGGGCGTGCCAACCGTTTTCCCATTGTGCGCTTTAGACCATGTGCTTAGATCGTTAAAATAAGACACGTTAAGTTTAACACTGCAATTTGATGAGTTTCATTTTAATATGCCTCTGGCCATAGAGCTTTTTAGATGGATGCTGAGGCTTTTAGGTCGGGTACAATCTGCGATCTCTGGCCCAGTTCATTCACTGCCTTTCATGGTTAAAATACGAGAGTTTTCTGCCATCTGGCAACCCGGGGTGTTGAAATTCTATTGGGTAAACTGGCAGTGGGTGGAGTCACACAGACCAAAATAAAAACAGACATTTTGACACAGAACACACATTTCAAAGTAGATTAACTGGCTTGCAGTGTTGCTTTTTTTGAGAAACAAGTGTGAACCTGTTTCCTAAATATCTGCAACCATATTATGACGTTTAATGCTTTAGTACAGTCAGAAATGACATAAAGTACCTTGTTTTGGCTGTTTAATAGTAATGACTGCCATATACTGTCTTGTGCATGACATGTTTTTTTTAATTAAAAATTAAATTACATTTATGCATTTATCAGATGCTTTTATCCAAAGCGACATACAGTGCATTCAGGCTATCGATTTTTACCTATCATGTGTTAATTTTGCTCAAGCATTGTGCCAGTGAGATTCCCATCATGAAGGCTCACCCTTGACTGAAGTGTGTGTTGATTCTTGATCACGTGTGCTGTGTTTGTGTGAGAGCTCAAGCTCTGTCTGAGTGAAGATGATGAAAGTCCCTGATGAGGGTGTTTTTCTTTCTTCGTCCATACTGTTTCGATCAATATCTCCGTTAGTGCTATAATGAACTGAATAAACACTGGTCTGAGACTGAGTCATATTCACTGACACATCAAACTGACACACAAACTTCCAGTGTCTCTTCCTACTGACCTTCATCTCGCTAGTGAGGAGATACACATTTTAGATGTGAAACTAGGACATCTTGCCAACAAATACAACCCTGTTCATACACTCACACGTAGGTGAGAGAAAATCTTAAAGAAGCAGCTGTCAGAAAAGTGCTTTTAGGGCCAGATTTACACCAGCGCAAACCGTCTTTTGGTGTTAAAATAGTACAGTCATGTTTTACTAAAGATAAAAGAATTAGTGCTGAAAAGGCTTGGACACAGTTATTTTTTTTGCCTGACCTTTAGGGGTGTGCACGGATAGTCGAACATTCGAATATTTATTCTACTCCAAATATTTTTAAAATAACTATTTTCTGTCTGACTATGTTTTTTAAATGTATTTAAATAAATTTATGTCTGTGATGTAATTTTTCTGTGATGTAATTTTCAGAAACTACTTACTTTTTACTCCGTTCTTCTTCAACTTTGATGAATAGAAAGTTCAAAACAACAGCATTTATTTGAAATAGAAAACATTTGTAACTATATAAATGTCTTTTCTGTCTCTTTTCATTTTGACATCACATTTCTTGTTTACTAGCTGAATAATGTGATTCTGTTGTTTATATAAATGTTTGTTCATGAATATTTTGCTTAATATATAAAATCATGAAAGCAGAACAAACTATAAAAAGAAAAAAAATAGGCCACTTTCTTGAGTTATTTGCTGAAAGGCTGCAGTTGACATCATGATTAATGGCGCATTAAGTGCAACATTATTTTAATAGTTTAATAGAAGGAGTTTTGATGCAGGCTTGATGCAGTTTTTCTCATATATGGAGAAGTTGGGAATACAGGCCTTAGGACTTAAAAATGTGCATAAAATATAGACTGTTAAATCTGCAGTTATTAATGAAGCAATTAACATACTGCAATGATGAAAACTAAAAAGGACACTTCTTCTGTTTATTTTTATGTCGCCTTCTACAGTTTTTGGGTGATTAGGTAATTCAGCTGTAAATTCACGCTATTAGTTAAGCAAGAAGTTGAGTAATTTCAAACAGATGGTTAACTGTTTTTTGGGGAATTTAAATATGATACCAGCCGTGTGGAGCAAGAGTGAAGTCTGCATGTTCATAACGTGTTTGGAGTGAAATATAATAATGTCACAGTTCTATTGTGTTGATTTGGTCATGTCTCAGGGAAGGACTAACGTTCCTCTCTCTCTTTATTTGTCATGCTCTGAAACACAAAGATCATCTCATGGGCCGTGATGAAAGCAATGCATCTTGTTTTTGACCACAGTCATTCTGACTCTCAGTTTGCTTTGCACAGTATAATTTGATGTGAAAATCCAGCAATTATCTCACATTCTTTGGGTCAATATCAATTTAGGGTGCCTTTTTGTGTCTTGTACATAAATAACTCACTTCTCATGATAACTTAAACATAAAAATAACTATGAAAGGGTGTGTTATATTAGGCTAAGTTTTTATATTCATAACAAAAGCATTACTTGGCTCTTTAGATACGTTTTCTATATATTTTTTTCATGTTGTGTAAGAGGATATGTGTAATAGCGCTATGTTCCATGAACTGCTCATTAAATTTGAATGATAGTAAAATACTGTCAAATCATAAAACATACAGTTTTGTTCTCCTATTAGTGTTTCGTTAAATAAGAGATTTCTCAGTGTGTGTATTGATCATTTGGTTATAAAAAATGATATTTGCATTTAATAAAAAAGAAGAGTTTGTCCATGTCCCTGTATGGTTGTCGACCCTGTCGTATTGGGGAATCTGCCCCTTTAAGAGAAGGCCATCCCCTTTAGTGACATCAGCACCACAGATTTTTAATCTCTTCAGTGGCGGGAATCTCAACAGCTGAGGTGAGCAAGTTGGTGACTTTTAAACTGACAAATTTTCTTTGTCTGAGTTTGCTTACTTGCTTTGCCAAAGCTTAACATGTCCACCCTGTTGGCATAAAATATGACAGAAGTGATTTGAATACAGTATTTTCAAAAGATCTAAGTTTATACAAAATTATCTTCAACATCCAGACTAAATATCTAGCTAGTCATAGTTTGCTGTAAGCTAATATTCTAATTGAAGCTCAAAAGAAAAATGTCTACCTTGTCGGCCACTTAGACTCGATAGGGAGAACATTCACATGACAGGGTGGACATAGCATTCATTTGTAGTCAATATTGCCAAAATTCAAACAATGGGGGGGGGGACTCGGGTTGGGGTATATCAATGTGATTGAGGATGTAATTTATTTATTGTCATTATATGCTTTTTTCGAAGTTGAATAAATGTTTAATTGTCATATTTTTTCATGCTTTGTGTGTTCTGCATTAAGTTTCAACCCTGTCATGTGCTGATCCACCCTGTCATCTTGATATTTTACAAAATTCTAAATAATAATTCAATCATATCTATATAATTCAGTTTTTTCCGTAGCAAAGTGTGGGGGCAATAATATCCAAATATCACAGTTTTATCCAAATAAGAATAAAAATACATGTGCAAATTGTATGAGCTTCTTTAAAATCACATGGTTTACATAAAATCTTTTATATGTTGATAATTCGAAAGTAGACAACTAACCCTGTTTAGGAAAGGGACAAAATACATTTCGGGAAATATAATTTGCATCTTAATTTTGCAATGAAAACGTAATTAACAGTAATATATAAGGTGTATATTTCTTATGGTTTTTTATATATATATATATATATATATATATATATATATATATATATATATATATAATGGCCCATAATTATCTAAAAAAATTGTGTGGGAGCTCAGCTAATGTGTTTCTATAGTACTTCAGTGTTTATTATATATGACATGACATAAATTGAAATTCAGGGAAATTAAAAGTTTTTGAGTATTTTGAGGGTTGAAAGGCAAGTTTTGAATTTTTTCTGACATACTTTCTGCCAACATTACATACATAACAGATATTTCCTGGGAATCTTTGCAATAATTGATTTTTACAATGTGTTTGTTCATGGCAACATTTTAAATTAGCTTTAAAAAGTATATCTTGCTGGAAATGTATTGCTACACTGTTAAAAAATTACTGTAAATTTTACAGTAAAATACTGGCAGCAGGGTTGCCAGCCAGTTACTGTAAATTTTACAGTAATCGTACTGTAATTTAATTTACAGATTTTTACTGTATTCTCAATTACAGTAAAATTCTGTAAATTAAATTACAGTAAGACTACTGTAAAATTTACAGTAACTGGCTGGCAACCCTGCTGCCAGTATTTTACTGTAAAATTTACAGTAATTTTTTTATATTTTGTATACTGCATTTTTACAAAAAATATATTATATACTGCATTAATACATTGTATATGGCATTTAACAATTATTTAAATAGCAAATGCACACATTCAAGTAGTTTACTGTGCAAAGCAATTCTTTGAAAAAAAGTATCTGTGTATTTGCTATATTTAAAGTATGTAAAATGATAGCATACAATATATTTTCTCTATTGCTGACTTTAACTGCATAAAGTGTTATATAATGCATAACTTAATTCACCAAAAAATACAAAAAATAACATTTTTAAAATCTAAAAAAAAACAGGTCAAAATGTTATATATCACTTTCAAATTAACATAAAAAATGACATAAAAAGTATATTATTTTGAACATTTTTATTTATTTTAAAATTATTTCATTTTTTTTAAATGGATTTGAAATTTTGGCATGATTTCTTTTTTATTACTTGGAACATATTGGCCATCATGGACCTAGACACAAAGAAATATTCAAACTGCGTTATAACCGAAACATGACCAACATGGTCATATTAAAGCAGTTCACCCAAAAGTGAAAATTCTGTCATTTCTCACCCTCATGTCATTCCACACCCTTAAGACCTTTGTTCATCTTCACAACACACATTAAGATATTTTTTATAAAACCTGATGGCCCAGTGATGCCTACATTGCTAGCAAGATTATTTCCTTTTCCAATGCCCAGAAAGGTACTAAAAACATATTTAAAATAGTTTATGTGACTACAGTGGTTCAACCTTAGTGTAATGAAGCAATGAAAATACTTTTTGTGTGCCAAAAAACAAAATAATGACTATTCAACATCTCGTGATGGATGACACTGCTTCATGAAGCTTTGAAGCTTTATTAATCTTTCAGTTCAAATCAGAGCATATCAAACTGCCAAACTCACATGATTTCAGTAAATGAGGCTTCGTTATGTCATAAGTGTTTTGAAATTTCAATGGTTCATGTGACTTTTGCAGTTTGATACACGTTCTGAGCAAATGATTTGAAACAAAAGATTCGTAAAGCTTCTAAGCTTCATGAAGCACTGTTTTGAGATCGCCCATCACTAGATATGGTTGAATAAAATCGTTGTTTTGGGGGGTTGGCAAAAAAAGTATTCTCGTCGCTTTATAATATTTAGGTTGAACAACTGTAGTCACATGAATTTAAATGTTTTAGAGGCTTTCTGGGCATTGAAAAAAAAATGATCTTGCTAGAAATGCAGGCTTCACTGAGCCACATCTTAATGTGTGTTGTGAGGATGAACGAAGATCTTATGGGTGTGGAACTACATAAGTAATTATTGACTTAATTTTCATTTTTGGGTGAACTAATCCTTTAAAAACCACAAAGACATTTTCAGATAGAAAGAATAGACCAATATTGCCAAACAAGTCATACAAAAAAAAGTGATGCATGACTGACCGGAAGGAGCCGCGCACTTGCAGAAGTCATACAAACTTTCCATCAAACAGATAAAAATCAACCAAATAACAATTATGCTCCAGATGAAGTTCAATCCCAGGATTCAAAGTGTGACTAGAAATATTGAAAAGAGCAAAGAGGACAATACATTAGTTATATTACAAAACATAATAATACTTTCAGAAACAAATAGGGGGAGGACAGATACAGTTAGTGACAGATACAGGGATGAGAGGTACAGTCAAAGGCAGATAGAGAACAATAAAAGGAAGACGCAATCTTGGTGTGTGTGTATCCTTACATTTCAGAAATTCCATTGGAATTTGCACAGAAGAGTGGCAACATGTGGGTTGACTGCCACACATTTTCTTCTGTATCACTTGTCCTGTTTTTATTTCGATGGCACTTTTCCCTTGGCTTTGGATCCTCTCTCTGGATTTATGCCCACAAAGCACCTAAAGGGTCATGAAACAGACAATATGTAATTAAGATCGGTTTTAGGACCTCCAAGAAAGATGGAGATGTCCACTAATAAAAAAAAAAAAAAAACATGTTTAACTCAATAGCTTGCTGGTGTTAAATAGGGAGACAAATATATTCTCTTCTCGAGTTAAGACACATTGTTTTAAAGGCCTCAACGGAAATAACACTTATAACATAAAATAACATTATTAAAAGGAATGTTCTGATATAACTTATCTATAAAATGCTGTTTCTGAAGTTGTTAGAATTCAACCATTACCTTTGAATGAACTCCAAGGTACACACTGCTTCCTCCTGATACTCAAGATTAAACTAGTAATAAGCAGCAAACAGAGTGGCAAGGCCGGACAGGAAACTGGGATGAGTGCCCTCACACACCACCTCGCCTTCAATACTCAGCATCCAGTGCTCACTTTCAAAGTGTCTCCTATAACAATCAATATCACAATAGTAATTAATACCTATACCATTTTATTTATTATTATTATTATTATTATTATTATTTTGTATTTCAGATTTTTACATTTACATTATATACTATATTTAGTAGGGGTGGGATAAAAATTAGATTCTTAAATGTATCGCAATGCATAAGCAGACGATTCTGAACTGATTCACAAATGTCAAAAATAAATTTTCTAAACGTTAATTAATGTAATGTTGACGGAAAGTAAAAGGCGGATCTCTGAAACGCGGAAGTGCATGCCCAGACAGTCTGTGACATGCACATATTTCTTTTACTGTCTATGGTGTGTATCCACTGGCGCAGAGCAAGCGTTTTGAGACCTATAACGTTACTTGAGCGTTTTCAGTCCATTTAATGGAAGTTGAGCTTCCATAGTTGTATATGGTTTGTGGTGGATCGATTATGCAGCAAAATGCCTCCTAATGTGAAACAGACTGCAAGCACTTTGTTTTTTTCTTCCTGAACCTTCTGGTTGTTCGTTCATTTGAAATGACTCGAAAAAAGATTCGTTCATTTTGCTGAACGAGACTCAAAAGTCCGATTCTGTAAAATGATCCGAACTTCCCATCACTACATAAGATTCAAGTCATAGACGCAATAAGTCAACTCGTTTGTTTATTGGTCAGTGTCGCGCATGATCAGTTCATTTGTTCAAGTGTCACCGCACTGATAAGGTGCCTTTGTGCACCCTGTGCCAAAATACACACAAGATTTGCTTGCCGACATAAATATTGACACATATCTATAAATAGCATATTTAATAATTTCAAGGAAAAAGTATTTGGTCGCCGTAAGGTAATAAATTAGGCTAACTATACAAAGCAGACTTTATATCAAACAGATTTGTTAAAGTTTTCACATTAACGTTACCTGAAGTTAGCAAAGGCTCAAAAAAACTCTACATCTCACGTTAACCTCTTGGAAAAGCACCACTGAGCATTTATATGACACACCGTGAGCGGCCCTGACTGACCGCGAGGCTTTAGAAACGCGTTTTATTTCGGCGCCCGTGTTAACAGATGACTGCCTGTGCAAAGTTGTTTTACTTCATAAAATAATCACGACGAAGTGTGCTGATAAACACGAAGTTATCGTGAATATAAACTATAAGCACTGAAACATGTCATTCATAACGAAGGATTCCAGAGATTTTCTGCCCATGGCCGCCGAGGGATGTATGAAATCCTACCGCGACCGCGCTACTGAAACCCCGCGCAATTCTGCCTCGCGCCCCGCGGACGGATGATGCTTGAATCTGGGGTTACCAATATAATCCGCGAATGTAGAAGCATTCATATACTATAAACTACCAAACAATAAATATAAAAAACTGAAGTCACTTACCACAGTTGTGAATCACTCCTCTTGCCTTTAACGTTAACCTCCTCGACCGTTGATGCGGCTCTGAAGATTTGAAATTTACAGCAAAATTCTGTAAATTTGAGTCAGACCTACACGTTACCCCAGAATGCATTGCAGTTTACAGCAATATGCTGTATTATTAAAAAACAGTCCGCGGCTGTAAAATAATGCTGTAATTTTTACAGCAATTCATTACAGTGTAGTCACTGGCATTTATTTATATATATATATATATATATATATATATATATATATATATATATATATATATATCGGATCCATAAGTACACTTAAGTCACTTTTTATATCATTAATATTATATTATCTGCAAGTTCATTTTTTTTCATACATTTTACATATACATAATACATTTTAAGATTTGATTTGAAGTGGAAATACATTACAATTAAATGTACTTCTTTTTCACAGGGGAGATCCACATGAAAATGCAGACTCAGTTTTAATCCATTCACAGGTTGATTTTATCATTTTGCCCAATCAATGTTGGACAGGACTAATTACTAATTTTATTAAGGTTTTCTTTTTAAGAATGTAGTTGTAATTGCATCTTGTTTACTTACTTCATTTATTTCAACAGTGTTGCATTTGCAGTGTGTTTTCCATGTGTGTGTGTTGGTGTGGGGTTGCGTGTGTGTGATGTGATCTGTAATGACATATCGTTAAGGCAGATGCAAACATGGCAAAGGCAATCTGTCCTCCTGACACAATAGAGCAGTGACTAAATCAGACCATTTACTGTTTTCGTGTCTGTACACGATTCTCTTTGGAAAATGTCTCAGATCTTGCAAACCAAGAGGGCTGAACAAATGTTTCAGGGTGATTTTCCACCGACTGAACACTGGTTTCTGCAGGGCTGAGTTAATGAATAGACTACACACACACACACACACACACACACACATGCCTGTGGCATTTTCACCCGCTTCTGTTGTCTTGTGACCTCTCAGTAATTGACTTGGCTCATGTAAACTAGAGATAATGGGTCAGTTCTGTTTGTAAAGTGAAAGACAAAGACATAGAGAGACACTGTGACTAAAAAAGGTTTAAATATTGTGGCTTTTAATCCATGTCTTGCATTAATGTCATCTATGTGCTAGTGTTATATATATATATTCACAGTCCTTGTCTTCCGGAATTTTTTATACAGTATATGGAAAATAAAAAGTGCAATTTTGTCATTATACCAACTTAAAAGTTTTAAAGTGTCTTTCAAATCATGTTTTAAAAATATTGTCCTTGGTTGACCATTTTTATGCTCTCCAGTTTTTAAAGGTATGCTGAAGTGTACTTCCTTTCACTCAGAGAAACCATTTCATGAAGTCTTTAAGATATAAGTGCATAGACCACGATAATTACATTCACTCTCAAATATTTTCCATATGATTTTTGTGCGTGTTCATTTTACCGACAGGGACCTGAATAATAATAGCCAGGCAGCTATTTTAAGAACTATCTCTTTGTTTTCCACCCTCTTCTGCTATTCTGTTCAGCTTTCCTTTCTGATGCTCTTTCCCTTGTGACATTTCTTGTTTTTTTTTTTTAGCAATTATGAGCTCTGTCTCTTTACCACTTTCTCTCTTTATGATGTGTCTCTTTGGAGTGAGATGAGGAGTTACTAATCTTGCCCCCTGGTTATGATAACCATGGCAACCGTGCGATCTTCCGTGGGAACCAGATGGAATGTTCATCGAGATGGAATGTTTCAGATCTCTCTGTCATTGCTGCAGATATTCGCTCAGACTTGTGTTTCCTCAGAAGGGGGCGGGGCTAAATGTGGTACTGATGATGTCAGAGTATTGTTAGGGCAGTCAGTCTGAGCTGTTGTAGAACAGGACAGATTCTAACAAGCAGTAAATTCTATTCATTCTCTGTTCCTGTCCTAAATATTTGATGACCATCAACAATATGCTCCGTGGGTTATTTGGAGTTGATTTCTCGTGTTGCACTACACATGTCCATCAGATTTCATTTGCCAAAAATTCTGTTCTGATTGTAATTTTGAATGTCTAGAATGCTGATTTTTCCTAATCAAAAATAAGTGTGCTTGGTATAACTATTCAATATTAACTAGTTGCTTATTAGCATGTACATTTCTAGCAAATTGGCTGTTTATCAGTACTTATAAAGCACATATTAATGCTTTATTCTGCCTGACCTTATTCTAGATCCCTTAACCCTAAACTTAACATCTACAACGACTGCCTTGCTCACTATCAGTAAGCAGCAAATTAGAAGTTTATTGATGGAAAACTCTGTTAATATTGAATATGTGTTCCCTAATCTAAAGTGTCACCGTCTCTTAATTCATATCCAATGTGAACTAATAGTGTACATCAGATCTTTAAAGAATATATATATTAAACTTGGTCTTAAAGAGAGACACTTTCATGACTGTTTCGTAAAAAACTTAAGCACACTTTAAAAAATGGCACTTTGTAATGTCCAAATAAAGGTTTTTCAAATAATGTTTTAATACATTTTTATCATTCTTTAGAGAAGTACTTATATTTTGATGTGGCGACTAACACACTAAATGCAATAGTTCTTTTTGAATGCTGTGCTTCAGGTTCTTTAATAGTCCTCGTTTGCAGCACCTTAGATTCAGAAGCAAAAGAGTTTAAGAGGTTTTGACCTCAAGCCTAATTCGTTCTAACTAGTAAATCATCAGTGTGTTTTGTTGTTAACAGCACCGAGCATCGGGCCGGGTTCTGTTCGATATGGTCTGCTTGCATCTGAATCTGATTGAGGGCGATTACTTTGGCCTGGAGTTCCAGAGCCACCACAGAAAAACGGTAAGTCAGATTTAATTTTTTAATCCAAATACAGTCATAATAAAAAAGAAAATTGGACAATTTTCCACCATTTATCTGAGCAATATTATTAAACAAGTAGATTTTTGTTGCTGTAAGAGCTCAATCGTTGTTGTTAATATGTCAGCGAGTTTCTGAAATGCAGTTGTTGCGGTGCATTTGTGTAAGCTGAGGCTGTGTTTAAAGATCTGTGTGTCAGTCAGACTCATCTCTGCTGTGTGCTCTACTCCACAGGTTTGGCTGGATTTACTAAAGCCCATTAGAAAGCAGATCACACGTAAGAGGCCTCACTGCTGTGTGTGTGTGTGTGTGTGTGTAAGAGAAAGAGTTTAGTATCTCTATGATTTCCAAAAGACATACTAGTCTCTATTTTTAAATGATCTGAGTCTAACACATTCATGCTAGGCTTATATAAAGTGTGTGTGTGTGTGTGTGTCCAGGGCCCAAGCACACCGTCCTTCGGTTTGTTGTGAAATTCTTCCCTCCTGATCATTCGCTGCTGTTGGAGGAGCTGACCAGGTGAGGCCATCCCTCAGCTCATTCCCTGAGGCTCTCTCGTGTCTCTCACATGTGCTAATATCCCTGTTTTCTCTCAGGTACTTGTTTGCGCTGCAGGTGAGGCAGGATCTGGCCAGCGGACGTCTCACGTGTAGCGACGCCAGCGCTGCTCTTTTGGTCTCTCATATCATCCAGTGTGAGTTATGCTGACTGTGACTGTGTCGGGTTAAAGTGATACAGCCTTAAATACACTATAGTGAAACATTCATATACTAAAATGTATTTGAAATGCATCTATTTCATGTTAAGTATACTACAAATACATTTGCAAGTTTATGTCCTTAATAGAAATACCCTGAAGTAGTACTTTTAGTATACTAAATTGGTATACTTAAAGTCTGCTCAATTGGAATGACTAGTTTTGTTCTTAATGCGTTTTATTTGTGTGTGGAAGCAGTGCTGATGTCCAAAGTAACTAAAGTGGAACTATTGCACTTTAAATATCTTGTATTTAAAGACCGAAATTATGCAAAGATCGTACAGTCCTCATCAATAGTGACATTAAAACACATTTTAGGCTTAATATTAAGAAATGTCCATTGGCACTGTATTTCTAAAGAACATAGTTATCTGTTGCTTTAAAAAATGAATACAGTTTGTTCCCTATTAATTTATAGTACTATGTAGTATAATACATAAGTGCAAACGCATACTGTAATCCAACTGGACAATCGTTCAGTAAAAGGTCATAAAGCTATGGCCATGTATGTTAATATTTTTATACATCCTGTTCATTCTCTTTTTCTGTCTTTAGCTGGGTTTCCATCACCCTGCTTTTATGTGCGGAAATGCTGAATTCTGAATAAAAATGCCTTGATTCAAAATGTTTTTATGCTCACTTGAGCTGGTTTTTGACTTGTGCGAAAAAGGGTTCATGCGAATAATCATTTTGCAAATAAATTCCCTCAAGCACATCGAAAAAGTAATGTGACTTTGCACTATGGACGATAAATCCTGACTAACCAGTGGACCGATTTCATTCCACAGCATCTCAAATGTTATACACTCAAAAAAATGTACTTTCACCTTTGCCAATTTTACTTAATCCGTTCATGTTATGATTACTTAAAAAAATGTATTTAACAATGTGAACTTGATTTAATCTAGTTCATTCAACAAAAAAGTGTGTATTGTCAGCTTTACTTAAAAAATATTTATTCAGCCAACGTAACATTGTTGCATAAAAGTAACAGATTAATGAAACCAACACAGACTTGCATCTCATTGGCTGAGGATTTCTGCAGTGTATTATGGGTAATTGTTATTCTGTCACCCTCTTGGAGAAGTGTAGCACCATTAGATAGGTAGATGAGTAATACGATTTATAGAAATGAAGTTGTTCTAATAAGTTTTAGAACAAAACAAAAGAAACAAATGGTTTGAAATGTTGCTTTGTGTTTCAATTATGTTTTTGATATAATTGATAAGTAATTGAATGGAGAGTAATATTAATCAGCTGCTCATGATCCTAATGCAAGGGGGTGGCATTCCTAAAATGGCATTATTCAAATTTTATGTCATCATTATTTAACATTTTCAGGTACAATTATCTCATTTGTTGTTTTTTGACTCTATTAAGGTTTGTTAAGTTTACTTAAACTTATTTTGTAAAATGCATTTAATTATTAAAAACATTGTCCAAAACATTGCAAATTAGTTGGGCTGACACTATTAAATTAAGCTTTGCCCAACCATAGAAAATAAGTTGAATCAACCTTAAAAAATTAAGTTGACCCAACGTAAGTACATTAAATTGGAGTAAAATAATTGCATAATGCTGAAATAAAGCAAATTAATCATGTGGAAATCCTTTCCATGATTTTTTTATGTTCGTTCAAAGAGTTATTTTTTGAGAGTATGGTCACTCAGAAATGCCCGGGCAAAGTCTGTCATCAAAGTATTTCTGTTTAATTGCCTCCCATAACTGAAAAACGACTACGTTCCCAAACAGCAGCATCCACCTCCGAAAGCAGTTGGCACATTCATCTGATGTGCAGATAATTGTGAAGTAATTTATTTTATATAGGAAAATGATTATATTCAAGGGCTTCTCCTACTTTTCTTAGTGATGTACGGTGCCAGTTTATCTGGAATAGATGATTTTGTTCTGTTGGATGGAAACGCTGCCTGTTTGAAAATGTTTTGTGCAATATTCCAATTTTGCACACATATTAAATTTGCAACTTTGGATGGAAACCCAGCTACTGTCTTCTATCACTGTCAAGTCATTGACTCATAGTGAACCTGTGTGTGTGTGTGTGTGTGTTTATTTAGCTGAGATTGGGGATTTTGAAGAAACTCAGTGTAGACAGCATCTACTTAACACCAACTACATCCCTGACCAGATGGCCCTGATGGACAAAATCATGGAGTTTCACCATAAACACATGTGAGTCTCCCAAACAAAACACTTTGGAAAATTACAGTAGATCACCGACATCTAATTGATTTCCCTGTTGAAAGAAAAAAAAAAACAGCATATGCTGATTAGGTATGTTTTGAAGCATGGCAGCCACTATATATGTGCAACTAGCTCCTGCTCAGGACCAGCTCAAGACCAATTAAGGACATTGCTTCAAAACATACCTCACCAGCATATGCAGTTTTGTTTTTGTTTTGTTTTTCAAAAATGTTGATTATGCATTTAATCTGGAAGTATGCTCTGGTAGAGCATTGCGTTAGCAAGCAAGCTAGCGCAAGGTTGCGGGTTCGATTCCCTGGGAACACATGATAGGTAAAAATTGATAGCCTGAATGCACTGTAAGTCGCTTTGAATAAAAGCTTCTGCTAAATGCAAAAATGTAATTTAATTTAAGTAATTTTCAACAATTTGTTCAGCAATTTGAAACAAAATGAAATGAAACCTTTAAAGTAGAGTATAGCATATAGCAAAAGACCAGCCAGTGTTATAACTTGTGTGTTGTGTGTGTATATAAGTGGACAGACGCCAGCAGAGTCAGATTACCGGTTGCTGGAGGTGGCGTGCAGGTTGGAGATGTACGGCATCCGACTCCATCCTGCTAAAGACAGAGAAGGAACCAAACTCAGTCTGGCTGTAGCACACGGCGGCGTCCTCGTGTTTCAGGTGCATGCGATGCAATCACACACTCTCTCTCACACACACAGGCATACATGAACAACAGCATGACATGAGTGGTGTTTTACTCAGGGACACAACAGGATCAACAACTTCAACTGGTCTAAAATCCGCAAGCTGAGTTTCAAGAGAAGGAGGTTCCTTATCAAACTAAGGGCAGACCCTAGTGTGAGTTTCCTGTAGTATATTAAGCTCTCATTTATCATGTCGAATTGTAACGTGGAGTCTCTGTCTGTCTTGTCCTGTAGGAGAATGTTAATCACGATACTCTGGAGTTCTTGATGGTGAGTCGGGACTGCTGTAAAATGTTTTGGAAGGTCTGTGTGGAATATCACGCCTTCTTCAGACTCTTTGAGGAGCCCAGACCCAAACCCAAACCGGTGCTGTTCAGCAGGGGCTCTTCCTTCAGGTTCAGGTACTCAGCTGATCAAAGGTTTTTGGTGACATTTATATATGTGAATTTGTCTGTAGCTGAAGTGTGAACCCTTAACTTAACTGTATCGCATGCGCACTTGTTGTGTACTTCAAATCTTAAAGTATTTTTTCAGCTGTACTTGCATTTTATGTAATATTAATTATATAAAAGGCAACTTAAGTGTACTTTAAGAGAGTACAATCGTTATGTTTTAATATTTCTTGTGTCATGCTTTAAAGAAATACACTTATTTTGAAGCACGTCAAGTACTTGATTTTAATTTGAATTATTTTGCTCTTGTCAAAATGTTGTGTAATCTAGTTGGACTAATTACCCCCTCTTCTCTGCAGTGGTCGGACACAGAAGCAGGTGATAGATTACGTGAAGGAAAATGAGTTTAAAAAACTGCCCTTTGATAGGTGAGCCTGATCTGAACCCTTTAAGATTTAATTAGTGTAAGGCTGTGTGGTTCATTCTTTGTGTGTTTGTTGTTCTGTCTTTCAGGAAACATAGTCGAGTGCAGTACAACAGCAGTCTGTCACCTCTGCGATCTGCAAAGCACCAAGTGCCAAATCAAGTTAGTGTCTTCACATATAAATGTTTTCAAGCCATTTCTAATTAAGACAGATGTTTAATAAGGAATATTTTGGGTTCAGCACAACTTAAGCTCACTCTAAAGCATTTGCTGCATAATGGCATTATGTTGAACAGCAAATACTTTAGAAATGGATGGATAAATGAAATTAAATATTAAAAGTGCGTTTAGAAGTCTAATGCTAATTTAAAAAGTTATATACATAAGAAATATATTCTAAACTGTACTTTAAAAAATATATATTTTAAAGTGTTCATAAGCTGCATTTTTTACTTATTGTCTACTTTTCAACTGTATAAATCCACTTACAATGTTATCAAGATTATTATATGAAAAAAATAATATCATCATAATTTAGAGGATTTTTTTTCTGTCTGTTTCGTCCCCTTCTCATCAGAACGCTGTGTTTTAATAGATGCGGCAGATTGTAGACAGAGAAGTAAACGCCCACTTCTGTGATTGGCTAATAGTTGGGTATATTTGACAGCTTACATGCTTCACAGATGGTCGCTGATGGAATTTAGGTTACAAATGCATTAATGCTCAGTACATATCAAATTATCTGTAAGAAGAGACAAAGCAATAGTGATCACGTAATAAAAACAGTTACTCACACTTGTGTTATTAAATATGGGAATACCTAAGATTAATGAATGTTCAGAAGAATTTTAATTGGCAGTTAATGTTAACTAATGAATTAACTAATGTTAACTAATGAAGCCCTAATGTAAAGTGTGAATGAACAATAAAGAATCAAAACACTTCCAAACAATATCTAGGGCATGTTGTAGTCCATATTAAAATGAAAAGAAAAAGTTTGAAAATAAATAGCCTATAAAGTCTTAATATTATTAAGTATTTGGCTGATGAATACCATAGCAAATCCACAAATATGAATGGCTATTTAAATCTATTTAAATATGTTTTAGAAAGTAGAGCAGCTGCTTTATTTATGGGGTTTCCAGAGTAAAGGCCACATTTTCTGCAGTTTAGCGCCATCTGCTGTCAGAGAGTGAATGTGCTTTTATTCAGCACGTCTCTCATTTGTTCCCCCATGTGCTTCTCATGCGTGCTTGTTTACATCAGAGCACAGATGCATCTTTCAAGCAGCATACAAGCTGTGCATTTTGACCAGTTGATGGGAAAAGTATTCTTAAATGCATTGCAAATTCTGAATAATTTGTAATATATAATTATTCACGGTATTTAGAAGTGCCCACGATAACAATATCGTGCATATTCATCACTGTGATATCGCATTACCGAATAACGGCAAATGTCTACTTGTTTGTAAACGAATCCGCATAAAA
The DNA here is from genome assembly GCF_023724105.1 of Carassius gibelio. Lineage (NCBI taxonomy): Eukaryota > Metazoa > Chordata > Actinopteri > Cypriniformes > Cyprinidae > Carassius > Carassius gibelio. The sequence goes on along the minus strand of NC_068404.1, from coordinate 5,058,167 downwards.
TGACGCAGTCTAGAGCTTCATTAATTTAAATAAAGTTAAATCTCTCTTTACTAACATTTGGATCAGAAGGAAGGCAATGCAAAAAATATTTTCCCATAACTTGGCACTGCACAGCATCTTGTTGTCTTCTGAGCCATAGTTCTAATTCGGTTTCTGCATAGATCTGCGTTCTCTAGTTACTTACAATTCCTGTGCGAATCCGTGGGCGGGGCTAAACAGGCAGTTCTGTAGAAGCAGGCGTTGATCTTCGTCGGAGGCGTTGCTAATCCACACTATTACATCATGGAACATGAGTGGAACATTCCACAAGCTGTCGCTCTGGCAGATCAGATTCAGTAAAAGCTGACTAACGGAAAAAACTTTTGAGTCCTGAAACTTACTGGATGTTTTTATAGTACAATGACCTCTTATGTTGAAAGATCAAGGGAACTTTGATTTCTCAGCTCATTACACTTTTAATTATGTATGGCCTCAATGAGAAGCCTCACACTTAATGACCATTGTCAGGGAGAGATGCATATAATGAGGAAAATGAGGATCCAAAGTCTTTAATAATCTATGTAGTGGTAATCTCATAGGGTGAAGACAGAAACACACATACACATCGACGAGACCGGACAACCAAACACTGAACTGAATGCAACTTATAAGAACAATTTTAATGACAAGACACACCTGAACATAATGAAACAATAACCATGGGACACGGAACACATGGAGGGAAAACACAACATAATGAGTCCAGGGGCATGACAGGTAGATAATTTGATAGGTATTTAAATTGATAGATAATTAGCCAATGGAAGTTTTATCATGATTTACCATCAGAGATAATATGAGAATTAGCTCTATGGCTGAAGAAAGAGAAAATGTCTGAAGCCAGAAGAACAAAAAACTAAAATAATCATAAACATCAGCATGCTATAAAAAAGGTGGAAACATTTGACTGAGAAAATCCTGAGTAGCAATGCCCAAATTGCTTCTTTTTGGTTGGATAAAAAAGGGAATTAATTACCGTGTAATCCGCTTTCTAAAACTCATTAGTACTATGCCGCTTTTCCACTACGTGGTATGACTCTGCTTGGCACAGCTCAGTATGATATGGCATGGGTCGGCTCAGCACAGTTTGCATTTCCTCTGCAGTTTAGAATTGCTTTAGAGTGGGCAGGATTATTCACATGTCATTATAGTTGCGCTGCTTTTACTGCCACGACTCCTAAAAAAACTTTTTCATTTTGCATCGCCCCATCAAGCTCTTGTTGTATCCGCTCATTGGATACGCAAAAGTACCAGGTATCAGGTACTGTACCCAATGGAAAACCCCCCAGAAGTGAACCGTACCAACCCGTACCTTGCTATACCATGCAGTGGGAAAGCGCCATTAAAGTAATTTACAAAAACCTCAGAGACGGTCATGCTGATCCATGCAACAGATGACAGTGAAGCATCTAACACTATAAAGTACACAAAGAACAGTAACACTAAAAACTACTGAATGCTCCTTTAAATTAGTATAATATGTAATGATTAAAATTAATGAATGACCGAAACAATAGACTGGGTCCTAGAGGAGCCTAGTGAATAGCCGCATTTCCACTGTTGGGCCAGTGCGAGCCAGGCTCATAGTCTCGGGCCAGTAGCACCGAGGCCAGAATAGAGCAGGGTTTCCACAGTCAGGGCCTGAAGCTCCGCTGCGCTTCACTAAAACATGCCCTTTACACGCCTCTCAGGAACAACGTCATGCAACCCCATCATCATTTCAGCAACAAAGAGAAGTTATCAGAAAACTAATAAGAATTGAATCACTGGAACGCGATCACAAAAACGAACATAATAAAATCGGGCGTTTGTTTGCATGTTTTGGTAATTTTTCAAATTCAAAAGCATCGATGTTTTACTATAGAATAAATGATACATTGATCATAATGAATTAATTTATCAGGATTCAAAATTAATCACACTGAAATAAATTTATTTATATTTTATTCATTTTTAACGCTTATGAAAATAGCCTGCTTATTCAGGCGAGTCTGTTTCTGTTTATTTGTAGCCACAGTAGCCTATACGTCACATTAAGAATGAATGATAATATCTTTATTTTTATAAAAGCTCCCGAACAAAAACATTATTATATTTTTATGATAGGAAACATGGAGCTATAACTATCGAGACGAGATTTATGACAGATAATATAAGTTACTAAATAAATACACGATTGTGATAGAGAATAAGAAGCTGATGTCTAATTTCTCCTGGTTGCGTTTACCATGTTTACTATGGTAATGTTTATGTTTACCGTGCATAGTCTTTTACATCGCTTATAAATATTTCTGCCATGTTTAGTGATTATAATCCACATCGGATCAAGTTATTTCAAACAGTCGCTGCTGACTAAGAGTGGGTTTTGAGCTCAACTTATTTTTAAAAGTCTTTAATACTGGTGATAAAGCTGTTATCCTTCTGTAATGATCCGCGGCTGACACTCTCCAGACGTGGAGAAACTCCGCCTTTGTTCATAACCCCTCCTCTAGCCCCAGCTGGCCTACTTTGGCCCAAGGTTTTCGTCGGGCCAAAAAACCTGGCCGTTGGCCCCGAGGAAGCCCCAACGAGGCACGATCAAGCCCCGGAAGTGACAGTGGAAACGCGACTGGCCCTGGCACGCACGCCCGCTTTAAGCCTGACAGTGGAAACGTGGCTGTCTTTGGCTTAAGGGCCTGGCATCCTGAAGCTTTGGAGGCTGCAGGGCAATGATCCCAGCGGTCCAGTTTATAATCCAGCCCTGGCAAGAATAGCAGAAAGGGTTCTGATGTAACTATCTGAAATCTACTATTCACACAGAGCAAATTCCACCCTTAACCAACCTGCTGGCATTACCAGAGGTTCATCCACATACAGGTGCATCTCAATAAATTAGAATGTCGTGGAAAAGGTCATTTATTTCAGTAATTCAATTCAAATTGTGAAACTTGTGTATTCAATAAATTCAATGCACATAGACTGAACTAGTTTAAGTCGTTGGTACTTTTTATCAAACGTCTTTTTATTAAAGCAGGTAATTTGACATACAATTCACTTGTACATTCTGAGAGCTCTTTTTTTTATAACCAATTCAAAAAAAATAGATAAAATAAAATACAAAAGGTAATTTAAAACTTAAAATGGTACAACATTAAAAAGGCAAAAACAAAACAAGAACACACACATATAAAGACAAAAAAAAAAAAAAAACCCCACCAGACTGACCACAATCCCCCACAATATCCCAACCCCCTATTCAACCATCTAACCCCTTCCCATTTATCTTCACCCTTCCTCATAGAGACCTTCACTCTAAAACTATTAACATTGTCACATATCGTGTGCTAGGATGCGGACTGTTGCACCGAATTTGTAGTTTTTAGGTATGATATGAGGGGTTTCCATGTTTTATTGAATAAGTTGAGCCTGTCTCTCATTGTATATCTTATCCTTTCTAAATGAAGTGTGTTAGTTAAATTCTCTAACCACATCTTAGAGGTAGGTACAGTTGCGCTCTTCCATAAGATGAGGATTAATCTCTTTGCTATTATTAAGCAATAAGAGAGAAAACGCTGTTGTGCCACGCTCAGTTCTCTGAAGGTCTCCGATATTCCAAGAATGATAAACATGGGCTCAGGTTCGATTGAAGTATTTATGACCTCAGACATAATGTTGAATATATCAACCCAGAACAATTGAACCCTTGGGCATAGAGCAAAACTATGGAGAAGTGTTGCTACGGAAGAGTGGCACTTATCACACATGGGTGACACTTCTGGGTATATGTGATGTAGTTTCTCTTTTGAATAATGAAGCCTATGCATAATTTTAAATTGGACAAGACAATGTCTTGCATTGTCTGAACAATTATGTATGTTTTCAAGACTATCTTTCCATAAATCATCTGAAATAGATTCACCAAGTTCCTCTTCCCACTTTCTTTTATAGTTTTCAGTCAATGGGGAGCTTATTAGTAAAAGGCTGTTATAGACACGTGATATCAGTTTACTTTCGTTAGGAGACAATTTCAGACAGTCGTCTATTTTAGATTGTGGTTCAGTCTCAAATTCTCTTAAGTATTTCCGAACGTAGTCCCTAACTTGCAGGTAACGAAAGAAATTATTTTTCCCCAGTTCATATTTCTTCTGTAATTGCGTGAATGAAGCAAAGATGCCTCCCACGTATAGATCACCAATACATTGGACACCCCTTTCACACCATGTAGAAAAGGCTCCATCCAGACTGGAGGGGGCAAATGTGGGATTTCTAGTGATGGGTAAGAGAAGAGAGATTGGTTTAAGATTAAAGGTGGTCTTGATTTGTTTCCAGGTACAGATCATGCTATGAATGATGGGATTGTTATTATACAGGGACTTATTAACCGCAGCTGGAGCTAGTAGGACTGCGGCCATAGAATACGGGTGACAGTCTTCCCGCTCCAGCATTAGCCAATCAGACATTGGTATTGAAGTGTCCAACCAAAAGGTAAACATCTTAATCGCTGAGGCCCAGTAATATAGCAAAAAATCTGGGAGTGCCAATCCCCCCTCTGGCTTTGGCCTACAGAGATGTTTTTTACCTATTCTGTGAACTTTGTGTCCCCACAGAAAAGGAACTATCAAAGAATCTAAGTTTTTAAAAAAAGATTTTTTTAGAAACATTGGGATGTTTTGAAATAGGTATAACAATTGCGGGAGAAAGATCATCTTTATAGCATTAATTCTCCCAATTAAAGAAATTGGGAGCGTGTCCCAAAATGATATTCTAGTCTGTAATCGCTCTATTAGAGGGGGGAAGTTTGCCTGGAATAGAGAGGAGTACTGCTTTGTCACTTCTATCCCCAAATAGGTAAATTTCTCTGGAGAGATTGTAAATGGAAAGTGATCTAGGTGTGTTAAGTCACTCATTTGGACCGGCATTAAAACACTTTTAGACCAATTAATCCGATAACCCGAAAATGTCCCAAACAGGTTGATTTTGTCAAGAAGATTAGGGATGGTAATTTGAGGCCTCGTTATATATAAAAGGATGTCATCTGCGTATAATGATATCTTATTATTTGTGTCTTTGGTGGAGTATCCATGAATCTGGGGTTCCATTCTAATACATTGGGCTAGAGGTTCGATAGCCAACGCAAAAATTAAAGGGGATAGTGGACACCCCTGCCTTGTCCCTCTATGTAAACTAAACGGGGAGGACATTGTCCGGTTTGTTAGGATTTGAGCCGTAGGATTCTTGTAAATGAGTTTGATAAGTGACAGGAACTTACTTCCGAAATTGAACCTGTTAAGAACTTCAAATAAATAACACCACTCGATCTGGTCAAATGCCTTCTCGGCGTCAAGTGCAAGTATGACAAGATCAGAGGGTGGACCTCTCTTTGTGTATATAATATTGAAAAGACGTCTAAGATTAAAAGTAGCACTCCGATTAGGTATGAAACCCGTCTGGTCCGTATGAACTAGCTTTCCCAATAGAGGATTCAGCCTGTTAGCTAATATCTTGGCAAATAATTTCCCATCGACATTAAGGAGGGAGATAGGACGATAAGCGCCTACTTCCTGTGAGTCCTTCCCTTTTTTATGAATTAATGTGATCACAGCCTCAGTTAAGGTGGGAGGTAAATTACCCTGTATCTGAGCATGTTCATATAATTTCAGCAGGTATGGGGATAGATTCTCATTGAATGTTTTGTATATTTCCCCTGGAAGTCCATCAGGACCGGGTGTCTTATTACTTTTTAGGGAGGCAATAGCGCTCCGAACTTCTGCAATTGTGAGGTCGGAGTTCAAGGAAGCACAATCTTCCTCGCTCAATCTGGGAAGTTCACATTTATCTAAAAATGCATTAATAGTTACAGAGTTTGAAGTAGTCTTTGAGGTGTACAAATCAGTATAAAATTCCAGAAACCTGTCATTGATATCTTTAGGCTTAGTAAGTATAGTGTTATTGTGGGCTTTTATCCTGTGTATCGTTCTATCGTTTTCCATTTTTCTAAGTTGTCTAGCTAGTAGTTTGTGTGGTTTGTCACCAAATTCAAAATATTTCTGCCTAGTATAGAGGAATGCTTTACTTAGTTTTGCAGAGATAATTTTGTTATATTCATACTTAAGTGTTGCTATTTTCCTGTGCAATAAAATAGAGGGGGAATGTGCATTTTCTATGTCAAGTAATTTAATTTGATCTTCTAATTCTTTTAATTTAATCTTATTTACTTTTCGCCTAGAAACTTCAAACGAGATGATACAGCCTCTTATATAAGCCTTGAATGCTTCCCAGAGGATGGAGGGAGAGGTATCAGGGTTGTCGTTTATTTCAAAGTATAAAGAAATCTGGTCTTTTAAGTATTCACAAAATTTATTTTCAGTGAGTAGATGTGAATTCAGTTTCCAAGAGGCGTGTGGCTTGTCTACATGATCTAAACACACCGAAAAGGTGAGTGGGCTGTGATCTGAAATCACTATACTGTGATATTTAGCATTTAACGTGTGCGGTACAAGTTTGGCGTCCACCAGGAAGTAGTCTATCCTACTGTAGGAGTTATGTACAGGTGAATAAAATGAGTAGTCCCTGCCTGTAGGGTTCATCGCTCTCCATATATCCAGTATATTTGTGTTATTAATGAACATATTTAAAAATTCACTAGAGGCATCTCTTGGAAGTCTCTTCGTGGAGGACCTATCAAGATATGTGTCGAGGACAGTATTAAAATCACCCCCTATTATCAAGTGTGTTTGTGAGATGTCTGGTATCAGTGAAAAAACCTTCTGAAAGAATATGGGGTTATCTATGTTAGGAGCATATATATTTACTAAGGTAAGGGAAGTGTTATGGATTTCACCAATCACTATTATATAGCGGCCCTCTTTATCAGTGATTGTTTTTTTATGCAAAAAGGGCACACCTTTTCTCAGTAGAATGGCCGCACCTCTTGCTTTGGATAAAAAGTTTGAGTGGTAAACTTCCCCTATCCAATTTGCTTTTAACCTGCCATGCGAGGCATTCTTCAGGTGAGTTTCCTGTAGGAACATAATGTCTGAGGTCAGTGACTTTAGGTGGGTCAGAATTTTACCCCTCTTGACTGGATTATTAACTCCACGTACATTCCAGCTAGAAAATGTGAGACCTTTCAACCCTCTGGTGTGATTATTTAAACTATCCTGCATCTGGAGTATGTGATCAGTACAGTATCTGCAGCAGTACAGTTGTCAATGTGTAGGATTTGAGTGAATGGTCTTCCTATCCCACCCCTCCCTTCTACCCCAGTCCACCCCATAACTGTTATCAAGGTCAGCCCAGTCCCCATATTAACAAATGTAAACAAAACTACTCTAGCCAATTCAAAGTGAATGTGGCACGAGCCTTCTTAAGGAAGTACAAACAAATCAGTAGCTTCCCCACACCTTCTGGTGGCCTGATGCTAACTCCTATCAATGATCACATAGCTTGGTAACTTACACAAAATATTTAGATAGATTAGTAAAGAGAAGAAAATATAACCAGTTAAAGTGCCATAATAATATTATTATCCATGGGTGCACACACACACACACACATACATATAAACGTATACACAGGTTCACACGACACACCCATACATATACAAATACCCATACACCTATGTCCATAGTTGAGAAGAAGAACGCTTTCCCCAGGGTGGGAATTTGCATCAACTGTATAAATAATAATAATAATACTAATAATGGATTTAAATAGGAGAAGTAGTTTTAAGTATGTATGACCAAAAACTTAACTGAGTTGCAACTCCAACGGAGGCAATGACACTTTGAATACCTTTCAATAACAGTGAGCCCTTTCCACACTTTAAAGAACTAGCTGAACAATTGTCAGGGCTCTAGATAAGATATCAGAAAAATAGAAAGAAGGAATAGAGAAAGAATAAAAATAAAGTAACAGTGCAAACCTCGATCTGTATGAGGCGGGACATAACACTTTCCAATTTTTCTTCTTATGAGAATGGCGGTTTTACAGTTTGTACGTGTGTATAACGTTAAGTGTGTAACTCACGTGTATAAGAAACAGATAGTGCTGTGCTAGTAAGCACCAGTACATAACCACCTCTCTGAATATCTTGTTTCTCCGCATCAGCAGTGATTGCATCAGTTTAAGCGTCTTCCAGTCTCACTTCAGTCGAGCCCGGTGTGAAGAGGCGTTCGGCATATTCCTCCGCTTTTTTGGCATCTATGAACGAGATCTGTGTGCCGTTGTGGGTTATCAGGAGTCTAGCAGGGTAGAGGAGGCCATACCTGACCCCGGGTCTGCCCCGTAACAGCTCTCTCGTGCGGTTGAATAGTGCTCTCTTTTTAGCTACGGCAGGCGGGTAGTCCGGAAAAATTTGGATCCTTTTACCACCATGGAAGAGTTGTTTCTCCGCTGCAGCCTTGCGTAGGATGTCCTCAAGCGTGTGAAAGTAGTGTAGCCTCAGTACAAAGGGTCTAGGTGGTTCATGAGGTTCGGGCCGTCTTCGGAGGGTCCGGTGCGCTCTATCAATGAGAGGCTTCTCATCCAGGGATAGCACCTCCTGTAGCAACCCGGCGATAAAGTCTCTCGGCCTGGGTCCCTCGGTCCCCTCAGGGACTCCGATGACCCGGATATTGTGTCTCCTCGAGCGCCCTTCTAGGTCTTCGCATTTCTCAGTTAGTTTTTCTACTTCAGAGCTCAGACGGGTGACTTGACGCTGAAGTGCAGTGACATCGTCCGAGTGGTGTGAGGCGGACTTCTCTATCTCTCCAATAGTGTTAGCATGCGAGGTCGCGGTTTTCTCCAGGGTCGTAATGGAGGTCTGCAGTTCTTCTTTAGTTGTAGCCAATTCGCCTCTCAGCACAGTATACACCGTTTGTATACGGACATCGATGGTGGCGCATATGTCATCTTTAATCTGGGTAATTTCACTTCGCAGCGCAGCAATAGCGGCCAGAACAGCTCGGTTTGGTGGGTCCGCCTCCTCGCTCAGGTATTCGGGCTCCACCACCTCAGTTGAGTCCGAGGGTTGATCAAGGCCTGATTCTTGTTGGTCGGTCTTTTTGGATTTTCCCTTCTTTGACATTGTTCTCTCCTTTTAGGTTTAGTTTCCCACTTGCTTGTATCTTCTTATGTCACTCCAAAGCACTTTTAGGCGGATATACAGGTGTTTAGTGTATTAATAAAAGAAAAGTTACCAGAGCTATGTAAAACACGTCTCACTCCTCCATTGCTCAGCAGCGCCCCCCTAAGTCGTTGGTACTTTTAATTGTGATGATATTGGCTCAAATTTAACAAAAACCCACCACGTCTGTGTGCATTGGATGTACCCTTATGTATCGTTTTGTGGTCAAAGGTAACATTACTGCTTCTTCACCTTCTGGAATGCTGGCCCCTAGACTTAATTTGTAATTGCACTGCTGTTCATGACAAGTTGATTAATTTCAGTGATTGGTAGCCCATGACTCATGTAGAACCCAGAATACTCTGGAACCTGTAATGTGCAGGTAATGATGAAAGACTCATTTCCTTCTCTCTTCTGCCCTCAGGCTGTCAAGCAGAGCTGGGAGGGCTCATTTTTAGTAAGCTCAGAAGATTCTGCGATAATAAGACCATGTGGAAACTCCTCTCCATCGACTCAGCGCAACGGATGCAGTGACCAAACGTACACCATTCAGGAGGACAGCAGAAGCCTGGCAGCCAAGCAGCAGCCCGTTGATCAAGCAGGTCTGGCGTCCCGTGCAGCTAAAGGCAGCAGCTCATCCATCCCGTACATTGACTGCAGTGATGCAGAGTTTAGCGAACAGGAAGTCAGAGGTCGGGTCAGCAGGTCACACTCGCACACACGCGATGGCAACAGTGACAGCGCTTATGGCACTGGGTTTGGTTTGCCCCGGTCACACCAGCAGGACAGATACTTGGGCAAGTTCATGCAGAGAGAGTCTCCGCCTCTTTCTCCTGTAAGCCAAGGCACAAGCCCTGCTCACAGCTACCCAAGCCCCTCCTCTCCAAATAAAAGTGCTAACATTTTCGAGTCGCCATTTTTTGGAGGCAGGGTACGTGGGCCGCTTCATAGCACACTAATGGAAGAGTTGGCCGCAAAAAGCTCCTTAAACCATCACACAGGCACCCGAAGCCTGACCTCTAGCCCCGCCCCCTCCTCGATTCACAGGACCAGCTCACTAAGCTACGCCCAGTATAATGGACACACCGGGCGGAGCTTTAGTTCAAAAACAAGACAGGAGGAAAGAGGGGGGCTATTTAGTAGCTGCTCCCCAATTATGAATCGTTCAGCAAACAAGTCCCAGAAAACCATTAGCCAGTTAGAAAGAAACAGGCATGTCTCGAATCAGCCACAGCCTCCTGTTCTCTCCCGTGCCGAGAGAATGGCCATGTTGGAGCGCCGAATGCTGGCCAATGGGCTCACGCCACCTGGCAAAGCCAATCTCAAGCCAAGCTCCCCGCACCGGCGCTTCGGGGCTGTGCAGATGATTGACGGCTCCACCAGTAGTGGAACAGACACTAGCGATTCAGAAGAGGCGGAGTCTACCGGCTCCTGCAGCCAATCGCTGGGATTCGAAAACCAAGCCCCTCGTAGTTCGTCCCGCCTCCCCAGAAATAAGTACTCGTTTGATAGCTTGGAGCTAGATGAGCTCAATGATGAAGGAGGGTGTGTGAACCTCAGTGATGAGGAAGGGATGCAAGTGTTTAGCTGCTAACATGCTAGTGTGAAAACCCCATTGCAGTTTGCTTCTCGGCAGTGCCACACTGCATTCTTTTCCTGTATCCTGAGATGGCCTTAGCTGTGTGACGAGGCGGGTATCCTTCCCTTTCTCGAGGCAAAACTCTATAGTTTTGCAGTAAGTGATTTTATCCAGCCTCTGGGTAGACTTTTGTGGTGCCAAGTTCTGCACAGAACGCTAATTACTTGCAGTTCTGATGCTGCAATAATCTGGAAAACTTCAGGAATTCAGAGTGATGTTGTCACTCCCTGGAGTAAATTTAAGATTTCTGAGATGGAAACATGCGAGGAGCCATAAAAGGTAGATGTGAACGGGATTTTGCCAAGAAAGACATGTTCCTGGATCCATATGCTAGTTGTTCCTGGAGTAACTTTTCGGTTAGATTTAGTCTTAGAGTTGAATCTGGGGCTCCTACAGCATTGTCAACTCATCGTTTCACTCTATTTTTTAAAGGTTGTTAAGACTTTTTTGGGGCCTTCATGCCTCTCCTTTATGAGGAACGATCTGCATAAACCATTACTTTTAGACTTTTTAATAATTGTAAGACATTGAGCATTTAATCCAACTGTACAGTTGAAATGTGGTACTTTTAGAACAAGGCTGGGCAACCCTGTGCTTCAAGGTCCACTCTCCTGCAGAGTTTAGCTCCAACCCTACCTGTAGCTGTCTAGTAATTCTGAAGACCTTGATCGCCTTGTTGAATCAAAACTCTGCAGGTGAGTGGATCTCAGGGGTCAGAGTTGCCCACCCGTCTTAGCAATGCTTAGCATGCTTAGCAATAGAGCACAGGAAGCCAGCCTTGTTCCTGGACGACTAGTTTCCTGCAGTCTTCAATTCCAACACACCTGCCTGTTAGTTTTAAAGCATTAGTTCACTTCCAGAACAAGATCATTTACTCACCAGCATGTCATGATGTTCATGTGTTTCTTTCTTCAGCCGAAAATAAACTTTCCAGGATTTTTCTCTATATAGTAGACTTCAGTGGTGGCCAAGATCCAAACTGCAGTTTCAGTGCAGCTACAAAGGTCTCTACACAGTCCCAGCTGATGAATAAGAGCATTATCTAGTGAAACAATTGGTCATTTAAAAAAAATAAAAATAAATTTGCCATTACACTGGAAACGTCATGCCTAGTTAGCTCTTAATTTGAGCAAAACAATTGGCCAAAAATGTTTTATGTTCTCCTCCAACTTTAAAATCATCCGACATCTTTGTTTTAACTTTTTTTAAAGGGCATTTGGCTTTCCTCACATGTTCAATTTGTAAATACCATTTGTGATTAAAACTTATATTTTTTGTTGTTATAAAATCCAACCGATCATTTCGTAAGACCCTTATTCCTCGTCTGGGATTGTGTTTAGCTGGATTACGTATATTTAATCGGGGTTGGGGCTAAATTCTGCAGGATGGTAGCTCTCCAGGAGCAGAACTGGCTTCCCCTGGTATAGAATTCATCTTCATTAATATCCTCAATCATCAGTTTGTACATTTGTGCTGGGGCTCACAGCTGCTGCTTCATAGAATCATTTAAAGAACAGTGTGATTTTTGAAGATTCGCTCATGCTGAGCTTTGGCTAAAGATCTTCAAATCCATTGTGTGGCTTTGTTCTCCTTCTGGCTGAGCCTCTGTTTGCTATGAGAAGTGAGCAGATTCAGAGACTTGACATTTTCAACGGTATCTTAAAATCCTGCATGATTTTTATTAGCTAGATTTGAATGTAAGCATATTGAATAATAAGGGGTTTTGTCCTGTTGTGTCTGAATTGTGATGAATGTATTTGTCAGTAAGAGCTTTCAGATAATGAAATGGGTGAGAAGGTAATGACAGAACTGTCCCTTTAAGTTATATGATGGTTCAGTCTATAGAGAGAAAGTGTCACAGCATTTGTGTCTGCGTCTCACTGTGTTTCACTCTCCTTCCCTGAGCACCTCTACCTTACCTTGCACATGGGTTTACCTGTTATCCTTCAGCAGGGATTGGAAAGGCCATTTCAATTAGGGTTTTATATTTAAAAAAAAAAAAAAAAAAAAAATGTCATACTTGTTGTAGTATTTTCCCAGATAAAATAAAAAGCAATGGAAATGTGATAATGCCATGTGTTTCTAATCCCTGCCTGATTTCTCACTCAGCTTTGATGTCACTGCACTATTGGCTGATATTCACTATTGTTTTGTACCTTTTCTTTTCTGCCCCGTTGTTGTTGTTGTTGTTTTTTTCTTCTGAAACTGCTTGAGCTTGTCATTCTTGTCATTTATGATCAATAAATGCTTGTTATGTTTTCTGCTGGCATTTAAAATGGAATGAATGAATTTGTAACTGATGGTGTTTTTAAATGCTGGGCTGCATGCTCTCCCTTCATATGGCTGTTCTGTTATATTTCTATGAAAGCTGAAAGGCAGTGCATTCTAGGAGATTTTCACACATGCAAATGTAAATATCCTTATATTTGTCTGTGACATGACTGATCTTCTTTTGTTTGTTCACACAATGATCAAATTATACACTAGGATTGTTTAGGCCAAAAAAAAAAAGGACACCACCTACTGTTCATTTGTGTGAATGACATGCTGATGATCTTTCTCACACCTTGGCTATGTTCAGAATGGAATGCTAGCGTATTATTTTCTGCCCAATACACACTGTATACTTCATGCACGTTTAAAATAATAATAATAATACTAATAATAAGTATTTGAAGAATCAATTGTGCAACAAATATTTCATGTAGCAGTACGCTATACTGTTGAAACTCACTTTAACAGAAATGCATGCTTAAGTGGCCTACATTTAGAAAATGAAAATGCAACATTGTATTGTTTATTATTTTAGTCTGATCAAACAATCAGTACGTCCAGTTCTTTTATCACATTAGGAATTTATATCACGCACAGTACATACTGCAAGTACAGTAGTATGGTAGTTGCTATTCTGAACATAGTGGTTCCCTCTCTTCCTCTGTCTCTCTCATTCAGCACTGTTCAAGCTTGATCTCTGTTCTGATGTTCACTGCCTGTTCCTTCTCAATGACTTTTGGTTCTGCTGCTCTTTATGAACCACATAGATTTTAACAATGTATTTTGTGCACTAGTGTCAATAAAGTTACAGTTGGCCTTTGAAGACTCAGGAATTGTTTTTTAAAGCTTATAATTCTCATATTTTTCATGATCCAACCCTCCTTCCCTCTCACCCCCACCCCCTCTCCGCTGTCTATGGCTGCACAGCGCATGTCTCTCTATCTGTCCACACATGTATGTATATAAAGTGCAGTATACATGCATTAGTTCTTGTTGTATGAATGTCTGTATGGCGTTGTGTGAATTGCTTATATTGTTTGTACATGTTTGTGTGTAAATGGAGGAGTTTGTGCTGTAAATACACTAGCATTTACAAGATTGGACACGTCCCTTATTATTACAGTTTTCCACTTTTTCAGGTTTGAGCTTCTTATCCAGCTATCACTCAACTAACTAACTTTAAACTGTTTTAACTGCCGGCGACTTGCTTTTCCTTTTCTTTCTGCACTTAATTGTATTGAATGTGCAAAAAAATGGACTTGCACATAGATAATGTAATATTAATAAGATGGCTCTTACGTTTACTCACACTTAAGCACACTTTTTAAAAGTACAGAAGGTCAAAATAAATTAAGTTTCACTTCACAATAAAACAGTTAAGTTTCATTTTAAATCGTGTTTTAATAATTTAATGAAGTATACTTCATGTGATGTGTTGACTAACATACTAAAACACGTGAAACACTTGATTATAATTTGAATTGATATCACATTAAAAGTTCATATATTTTAAATATACTGAAATGCAACTTTATCATTACAAATATTTTTAATTACATAACATGCAAGTTAGAAATAGCATAAGTATATTTAAGTTGACTATAAATGCTTGTCGGTACATTCACTTTAACCATATTTCATAGACAATAGAACAGAAGTAATTAGGAAATTACAGTTAAAGATGTACTTGAGTGATTTTTTTTTTAAGTTTATCTATTTTTATTATATAAGTTTAAACTACGATACATTTTAATTTAATCATAGTTAAATTAAATGTTTCTGAAAACATTGCAGTGTGTTTGCGCTGAAGAACATGTGCTTCTGAATAAATTAGATTGTCATGGAAAAGTTCATTTATTTCATTAATTCAACTCAAATTGTGAAACTCATGTATTAAATAAATTCAATGCACACAGACTGAAGTACCATATTTTTCGGACTATAAGTCACACCTGAGTATAAGTCGCGTCCAAAAATACGTCATGATGAGGAAAAAAACATATATAAGTCGCACTGGACTATAAGTCGCATTTATTTAGAACCAAGAACCAAGAGAAAACATTACCGTCTACAGCCGCGAGAGGGCGCTCTATGTTTTCAGTGTAGACTACAGGAGCACTGAACAGCATCTCTGGCAGTATAGAGGCTGTAGACGGTAATGTTTTCTATTGGTTAATTTCTCTCGGTTCATTTCTCTCGGTTCATGTCAAATTAAATTTGATAAATAAGTCACACCTGACTATAAGTCGCAGGACCAGCCAAACTATGAAAAAAAGTGTGACTTATAGTCCGGAAAATACGGTAGTTTAAGTCTTTGGATCTTTTAATTGTGGTTATTTTGGCTCACATTTAACAAAAACCCACCAATTCACCATCTCAACAAATTAGAATATGGTGACATGCCAATCAGCTAAAAAACTCAAAATACCTGCAAACATTTCCTGAGCCTTCAAAATGTTCACTAGGCTACACAATCATGGGGAAGACTGCTGATCTGACAGTTGTCCAGAAGACAATCACTGACACTCTTCACAAGGAGGGAAAGCCACAAACATTCATTGCCAATAAGCTGGCTGTTCACAGAGTGCTGTATCCAAGCATGTTAACAGAAAGTTGAGTGGAAGGAAATAGTGTGGAAGAAAACGATGCACAAACAACTGAGAGAACCGCAGCCTTATGAGGATTGTCAAGTGAAATCGATTCAAGAATTTGAGTGAACTTCACAAGGAATGGACTGAGGCTGGGGTCAAGGCATCAAGAGCACCACACACAGATGTGTCAAGGAATTTGGCTACAATTGTCGTATTCCTCTTATTAAGCCACTCCTGAACCACAGACAACATCAGAGATGTCTTACCTGGGGTAAGGAGAAGAAGAACTGGACTGTTGCCCAGTGGTCCAGAGTCCTCTTTTCAGATGAGAGCAAGTTTTGTATTTCATTTGGAAACCAAGGTCCTAGATTCTGGAGGAAGGGTGGAGAAGCTCATAGCCCAAGTTGCTTGAAGTCCAGTGTTAAGTTTCCACAGTCTGTGATGATTTGGGGTGCAATTTCATCTGCTGGTTTTGGTCCATCGTGTTTATTGAAAACCAAAGTCACTGCACTTGTTTACCAAGAAATCTTGGAGCACTTCATGCTTCCTTCTACTGAAGATGCTGATTTCATTTTCCAGCAGGATTCGGCACCTGCCCACACTGTCAAATGCACCAAAAGTTGGTTAAATGACCATGGTGTTGGTGTGCTTGACTGGCCAGCAAACTCACCAGACCTCATAGAGAATCTATGAGATATTGTCAAGAAGAAGATGAGAAACAAGAGGCCAAACAATACAGATGAGCTGAAGGCCAATGTCAAAGAAACCTGGGCTTTTTATTGGTTTTATGAAGTATTCTAATTTGTTGAGATTATTGAGAATTTGTTGTTTTTGTTAAATGTGAGCCAAAATCATCACAATTAAAAGAACCGAAGACTTAAACTACTTCAGTCTGTGTGCATTGAATTTATTTATATTATTAATTCTCTTTACTCTTTTTAAAATCATGCTGAAGTGTGCTTCCATTTTCACACGGCGGTCCGACTTTTCTATTTCAAAAGTATCATTTAAAATCTTTAGGATCATGAGAAACGTGTTCACAGCTTAGTGACTGGTAGTGTACACTGAATGTCATTAAGGTTGCTTTGTGTTGTTGTCTGTGTCGGGGTGCAATCACACCAGCTTCATTACTTACATAAATTCATGATTGAACTACTCAAAGAAAACACGAGGTGGGCAAGTACTGAGAAAAACCTCCGGTAGGAGTAGAGGAGCACTAGACTTGAGGAACAATGAATATAGGCATGCATATTTAGTACTTATCATTTATTTATGAGCTTGTTTATTTGTTTATTTTAACAATTTAGACACAAAACCTGTTACTGTCATACCAAAAGTACAATGGCAATACCATGGTACAGCAACTTTGATAAATATCTCAGTGGTGTACAGTATGATCACTGTAATGTGGTATTCACATGGTGCTTCCAAAAATAGCATGCTATTCCCATGGTTAATATTCAAAAGAAACATGGCAGTACTGTGGTATTTTTGTACTTTTTGTGGCATTTTTGCATGCTAAAATAGATGAAAGTGAAGTCTGAATGCACACATCACATATCGACATGATAAATATAAAGGCAATCTGCCTCAGACCGATGCTAATGATCTTCATCTGTGCCTGTCTGTCTTCTCAGAGGTGACGTGTGCTTTAGTTAACGGTCACGCTGATGACTGTAGAGGAGCGACGCCGTCTCCTCTCATCTCCCCCATGCTGAATGAGACTGGTGCCATACGCACTGATGATGAGGAGGACAACAGGAGGAAGGTGAGATCTGCGGTTGACTGGACTGTCATCCCTTACCAAAAAGAAGTTTATTCAAGTTTGCTACAGTATTAGTATACTTCTTTTAAACTAAAAATAGGAAAGTATGCTTTTAGTTTACTTTTTATGTACTCCTCCAAAATATACTTAAAATTACATTTAAGTATACTTGACTTATACTTACAAAAATTCTAAATATATTTGAGATATACTCCTAGAATCTGTGTTTTCATTATTATACCGTAGAGGGCGCTAGTACACATCTTCTGCACAGAATTTCCCCCCAAAAAAACAAGTGAAGAAGAAAAAGAAACAATAGATACTTACACATGTAATCTAACACAGTCATCTGACAGGAAACAGCATCAAAACTGTAAAGTTATGGAATAAAATGTTGACAGATGAAGAGGTAATAATTACAATAATTAATAATAGATCTCAAAAGCATTAGAAATTGATGCATGGTACCATAGCAGCGCAATGTCGAGAATCACAATTGTTTCTTGAGAAGCAAATCAACATTTTACATTGATTTCTGAAGGATTATGTGACACTGAAGAAGACTGAACATACAGCTTTGCAACAAAGGAATAAATTACATTTTAAAGTATATTTAAATTACATTAGCATACATGCATTTAAATTGCATTTAAAATTAATGTCAGTGTTGCTTTATTGTGTTTATATGTATAATAAACCATTTCTATTACTCAACTGCAGTATACGCATTTAACTTTTTCCCCGCCAGTGTTTTTGAAAAGCTGACCCCAATATATATATATATATATATTTATCAGTTTTATTTTTATTTTATTTTTTTCATTTTTATTTAGTTTTATTCTAGCATCAAGCATTGTTTTTTTTTTTTTATCAACACTTGAATGTAGGTTGGCTTCATAAAAAAGCTATATTTTCAGCAAAAAGCTGAGAAAACGCATTTTTATCAAATACATCTGGATCATATTCATTAATATTATTAAGGCAAAGATGCAGTAGATGACTTCCCTCAGTACTCCCAAAGCTTGCACAGGCCTTTACACACCATTTTACTCTATAAAATTAGGCAGTTTACATTTATATGCAGTTAGTGTTGATGATGGAATTATTTTTCATATGCACGTGCTTGCATATGAGATCACTTGTTTTTGTGTCTACATGGTCTGTGTTTTTGATCTGCACCTTATTCATTCGGGAGATGGGTAATAGCACCCCTAGTGTATAACAGCGAAAACGCGGAAACCCAGAAAATTCTGTGTTTGGCAGAGAAAGAGTTAATGTCAGCATGAAGTGTCATCTTGTGCTGATGACTTGTGTTGTATTGTGTGTGTTTGTGCAGAACTGTCCCGCTGATAATGCATACTGCATTGCTAAAGAGTTGCTGTGCACTGAGAGGACATACCTGAAGGACCTGGAGCTGATCACAGTGGTAAATGATGGACAGACTCTTCATCAGATCTCCACACACACACACACACACACACATTCCTGTCTAGCCGCAGTGGCCGGGTTTCTATTCAACTATAGAGATCGTGTTTCCTGTTTCAGCCCACAAAACACACAGTGCAGTCATCAGAGACTGTGGTTCAGGTTCAGAGATGTGTGTGTGTGTGTGTGTGTGTGTGTGTGTGTGTGAGACTAGAGAAATGGGGCTATGTTTACAGACCTGAGGGCAATGTGGCTTTTATAGGACTCATAGTTGAACACAGTAGTATATCAGCACAGGGGTTCTGCTTACTTTATCAGTTACACACCTAACATGAAGCACACACTCAGTCCAGTGATAAGTACAACATTTAGAGAAGTCTCTGATCTCATGTTACGCTCATTTATTATACATTTCATTAATGTTATCAGTGAGCTTTATTAGAATTGTGTGTGTTAATATTGTGTCCAGAATCATAGACTGTACACTTTTTTAAAAGTCTGGTGTCGGTAAGAGTTTTTTAATATATATATTTTTAAAGAAGTCTCTTCTGCTCACCAAGGTTGCATGCATTTGATAAAAAATACAGTAAAACAGTAATATTGTAAAGTAGATTTACACTTTATAATAGCTTTTTTGTATTTTAAGATGTAATTGTAGTGTAAAATGTCATTTATTCCTGTTGATGCAAAGCTAAAATACTCCAGTCTTCTGTCACATGATCCTTCAGAAAAAATATGATTTGTTGAAAACAGTTATCCTACTTGACTACAGTATTTCATAACATAAAATAACATACCGTATACGTCATGTTACAGAAAGAACAGAATTTATTTGAAATCGAAATTTTTAGTAATGTCACTTTTGATCAGTTCAATGCATCCTGGCATTAAAAGTATTATAATTTATTTTATTATTTTTTTTATTTATTTTTTTTTATAAATCTTACTGACCACAATCCTTTGAAAGGTGGTATATATATATATATACACAAACTATATCATTAACTACACTGAACAAACTTATGCATACTTATTCAAATTGTCATAATCGGAATAGTTACCCAATGCACATAGAAACAGCAGAGCTATAAGCTACAAAATGATTCATTTACAAGCAGGTATAGGTTTTGTAATATTGTTAATGTGTGTGTGTGTGTGTGTGTGTGTGTGTGTGTTAGTCATTTCAGGCAGTGTTGGATAAAGAGGAGTGTGTTCCTGACGCTCTGAAGACACTGTTGACTTCCACCTATGAGCCGCTACATTCCCTCCACACACACTTCCTCCAGGAGCTCGAGGAGAGACTGTCTCTGTGGTGAGTAACATACACACACACACACACACACACACGCACACACACGTGTTCATGAGTATGAAGGGTTAATCTTATCCTGCACCTCAGTCTGTATATGTTGTAAATAGTTGCAATTGCAATTAGAAAAGTGTCCCGAATCATAATAAGGTGAAAATAGTAAGATTAAGATTCCCGGATGGTTTCCTTTTGTCTGGTGGAAGTTCATCTGTGCAATTATTATTATTATTTTTGGCTTATATTGCCCTTTTAGCCAACTAAGTCCAGTTTGTGACAATTCAGTTTCACAGAGGAAGAAAAAAAATTTTGATTTCTGAACAGGAATAAATGAATCTTGATCTATGGTAGGGAGCTTTTAGACAGACTGATGGCACATTTAAACACACTGTAAACACTGTTAATCTTATATATATATATATATATATATATATATATATATATATA
Source organism: Carassius gibelio (assembly GCF_023724105.1). Lineage (NCBI taxonomy): Eukaryota > Metazoa > Chordata > Actinopteri > Cypriniformes > Cyprinidae > Carassius > Carassius gibelio. The sequence goes on along the minus strand of NC_068404.1, from coordinate 5,037,596 downwards.
TATATATATATATATATATAATAAGTATATTATACCCTATACTTTGTTTTATTATCTTAGATAATAAAATATAAGAATAATAATATTTCAGCTCAGTATTATTTTAGCATTATTGATATGCTATTATATATTTAATTCAATAGTTTGAATAATTTTGGCTTTCACTTTAATTTTAAAGTTTTTTCATTTTGTTGTGTTTTTTTCTTTCTTTTAATAATTGTATATATTAGTTGTGCTTAAACTAAACAAGACATATTTTGGGAAGGGAAGTCGTGGCCTAGTGGTTAGAGACTTTGACTCCCAAGGTTGTGGGTTCTAGTCTCGGGCCGACAATACCATGACTGAGGTGCTCTTGAGCAAGGCACTGAACCCCCAACTGCTCCCCGGCACAGCAGCATAAATGGCTGCCCACTGCTCCGGGTGTGTGTTCATAGTGTGTGTGTGTGCACTTTGGATGGGTTAATGCAGAGAACAATGTCACCATAGTTGGCTGTATGCCACGTCACTCACTTTCTGTTAACATTTATTTAGTTTCAGGTAATCAAGATGTTTTATGGTTTTAGTTTTTGCTTTTGGAACAAATGGGACACTAAATTAGGTTACAATTTATTTTACGGTGTCCTTGTTTAAGTTAAGTACTGAGTAATTTAATTAACAACATTTACTTATGATTAGGGTTTGGTTTGGGGTCAGTTGCTTTTAATTATGCATAATTTACTGTCATTACTGTAGTAAGTACATGTAAGGTGTAAAATAAAGTGTTCCCAAAAATAATGTGTTATATCTCCTTTTCTCCTCAGACGTTCACTGTCTGTCCTGTAGACTCAAACACCAACTCTAATAAAACAGAGCTCAACAAGCTACCAGATCTGAGAAACTGCTTTAGTGAATAATGTAATTAATTATGCAAATCGGTGCTCAGCCTTTCAGCTGTACTCAGAGAGCATCATTAGTCTGGAGTCTATTATGATCTCCACCTGCTGGTCAGACCACACCATTACTCAGTCACTGATGATTAAAGTGTGTACATGACGTTGAAGGTGTAGTTCATCGCCCAAAAATGCTAATTCTGTTATCATTTACTTGCATTAAAGCAATTCCAAACCTGGCTTTCTTTCTTCTGGTGAACTCAAAACTATTTTGTGAATGTATTTACAATGTGTTTCAGGGAAGGCCCATGCAATACGGAGGTTAAAGGTGAAATGCAGCGTATAGGAGACCTGCTGCTGAAGAGCGCACATGAGCTGAAGGTGATTCTGTCTGTGTGTGTGTGTGTGGTAGATGGTTTGTTTTCGGTCATGTTATTGACAGTACTGTGTGTTTTTGATTCTTCAGGCTCTCTCAGCTCAGCTGCAGATGATCTCAGAGTGTGTGTTTGCTCTGGAGAGAGCGTGTGTCGTGTCCCGGAGGCTGGAGTGTGTGTGCCGTGAGTTTGAGCTGCAGAAGGTGTGTTACATTCCTCTAAACGTCTTTCTGCTGAGTCCCCTCCATCGCCTGCTGCACTACAGACAGATACTAGACAGACTCTGCAAACACTACCTGCCGAAACACAACGACTACAGCGACTGCAGAGGTGCGTGTCTGTAACTCTGTCTGTGCTAATGTTTTGGACAAATGTTCCCTGAAGACAGCTATATCTGAAAACAACTTGATTTTGGGGATGTCTTTAAAAGAAAAATGTTTCATTTATTAGCTGATTGGCATGTCACCATTTTCTCATTTGAGAAAGTGAATTGGTGGGTTTTTGTTTGAGTGTGAGCCAAAATCATCACAATTAAAAAAACCAAAGACTTAAACTACTTCAGTCTGTGTGCATTGAATTGATTTAATTCACAAGTTGCACAATTTGAGTTGAATTACTGAAATAAATGAACTTTTCCTCGACATTCTAATTTGAGATGTACCTGTATATAATTTAGTGCTGTCAAACGAATAATCGCAACGTATATTTATTATGTATATATACTGTAAATACACACACATACAGTATATATTTTTAAATATTTACATGTATACACATTTATATATTAATATAATTATATTTTATAGTATATATATATATATAAATATATTTAATATAAAAACATAACACATATATATATATATATATATATATATATATATATATATATATATATATATATATATATATATATATACACACACACACAAGTAAATATAAAGTTTACAGAATTTATTTGAAATGGAAATATGTTTTTTAAAATGTATTTGCTCTCATTTTTTTGTTTTATTTAATGAATCTGAATAAAAGTAGTTATTACTTTCAAAATAATAATATTGAAAAAAATCTCACTGAGCACAGACGTTTTAATAGTAATGTATATCTGTGTGTTTGTGTGTGTTGTAGCTGCTTTGGATGATGTGTGTGATTTGGAAGCTGCTCTTGGTCCTGGTCTGGAGCAGACTGAGAACTATCAGAAGCTCCTGGAGCTTCAGAAGGATTTGATTGGAGTTGAGCATCTGGCCGTGGCTGGACGTCAGCTCATCAGACTGGGCTGCCTCAGCAAACTCTCTGGGAAAGGCCTCCAACAGCGCATGTTCTTCCTAGTGAGATTACAGCACACACATCTATGTTTCATATGATAGAGAGACCTGTTGTTCTTAAAGGATAGATCGAATTACAATCATGTCATCATTTACAGTACTCCCCCTCATGTAGTTCCAAACCTGTATGAGGGTCTTTCTTCTCTTCAGCACAAAAGAAGATATTTTGAACAATGTTGGAAACCAAACAGTTGACGGTACCCTCTGACTTCCATAATATTGTTTTCTATACTATGGAAGTCAATGGCTACCAGCAACTGTTTGGTTACCAACATTCTTCAAAATATCTTCTTTTAAAGAACGTTTGTAATTCTGAAAATTCTAATAGCTATATAACTAACTCAAGGCCTGATACTAAACTCTCTCCGTATTTTCACACGTGAACTCTTTCTATCTTTCTTTATGTGGAGCCAGTTCAATGACGTTCTGTTGTACAGCACTCGAGCGATAACATCAGCCAATCAGTTTACAGTGCACAGACAACTTCCTCTGCGCGGCATGACAGTAAGAAAACTCATCAGCCTTTATACAGATGTTATTGATTAGCATGGGAATTCACCCATGAGAAATCTGTGTGTGTGTGTGTGTTCAGATCCGCGAGAGTGAGGACGAGTGGGGCGTCCCGCACTCCTTCACACTGATGGTACAGCAGCAGTCACTGGTGGTCGCCGCATGGTAATTATTCTCAATATCTGTGTGTCATCAGCAAGTACAGCAATAGAGAGCAAGTCAACAGTGCATTCTCTGTTTACACACAAAACTTTTCTATTGATAGGTCCAGTACAGCTTTTTCAGTGGGTGCAAGAGTGTTAGAGGTGCATATATGATGGATGCCTCAAAAACATTCAGGTCTCTTGTCTCTTGCAGTTCAGAGTCAGAAATGGAGAAATGGATGGAGGATTTGAAGATGGCGGTTGACATGGCTGAAGAGTGTAATGGACTGACCGCTGACCTGCTGTCTGCTAGCAAGGATGTCAGTAAGTGACACGTGATCAGTTACAAAATACAGTTACCAGAGCATTAAAATAGACCCTGTCTGTTTTCTTAGTACATCTATATCAAAATGTAATATTTCGCTCCACATCTAAAATGACTTTCCTTTTTGGTAATTTGTCATGATCCAATTATTTTCATAGAGTAAAATTATCAAATCTGTTCCCAGATCCAGAAACGTAGTAAGGACATTGCTAAAAAAGTCCATGTGACTTTCGTGGCTCAACTTCTGTTTTGAAAAAAGCTACAAGAAAACTTTTTTTACGCAAACAAACAAACAAACAAACAAACAAACAAAAAACCAAAAAATGACTTTATTCAACAATTCTTCTCTGAGTCCGCTAAGTTACGTTTTCCGCCATTTTGGAGATTACCACAACACATACGCACGCTTTCCCTCTCGAATGTAAACAATGCTGATTACATATATGGGAAACTCTCTAAAACTTAGCGGAGAAGAATTGTTAAATAAATTCTGTTTAACTGAAGTTGAGCCACTGATGTCCAATGGACTGTTTTAGTGATGTCCTTGCTATGTTTCTGATCCTGGGAACATTGCAGTTGCGTTGTTGTCTACGGAGAGTCAGAGAGGGAGCATTTAGTAGCATGTATCAGCACAATTACGTGAAAAGATTACAGTGAAAGTTTTTCCCAGAATCCTCAGGGGCGTCTGAAGTGGAGTCAGAGGATGATCTTTGTGGATCTCGGATGTCTTTGCCTCGAAATGGCAACAATTCAGGAAACACTCTTAACCGCGGGAACACGACAGCCCATGTGTGCTGGCATCGCAACACCAGTGTCTCCATGCTGGACTTCAGCATCGCCATAGAGGTACCAGTCCTCCATCCGCTCATCTCTGTGTTTGAGTGTGTAAATGCTGTAACACAGTTTGGTCGTCATCTTGACTGTGTCTGACAGAACCAGCTCTCAGGAAATCTGCTCAGAAAGTTTAAGAACAGCAACGGCTGGCAGAAACTCTGGGTGGTTTTCACCAACTTCACCTTGTTCTTCTACAAAACACACGAGGTAAGACACTAGCAGACACACACTGTCATGTCCTCTGTGAATGTGTGTTCATGTTCTCTGTTGACTTCTCTCTGTAAGGATGAGTATCCTCTGGCCAGTCTGCCATTGTTGGGTTACTCTGTTACACATGCCGGAGAGTCGGAAAACATCCATAAAGATCACGTCTTCAAACTGCATTTCAAATCTCATATCTACTACTTCAGGACGGACAGTGAATACTTTTTCGAAAGGTACAGTAAAACTCAGTATTCTTCCAAGAGACATAGTAAACCTTGCAAACTACACTGGAAAAAAGATACTTTGGATCAGCTAAAAATACTCTCAAATACTCCGTTTCTTAAAGCCAAACGTCTTTGTTTTTCTGAAATTATGTTTATATAATTAAAATTCTAAACTATATTTAAATAATTTTGATTTAAGTAGTTTTTTTCCCTCTAAAAGACAATAATATTCATACAAAGTAAAATATTATTTATTATAAAGACCGTTCTTAATCAATATGTTTTCTTTAGAAGCATACCAAAATATATCATAATGTCGATCAATATAATAATTGTCTGGCCTTTTCGACTCAATTTTACCAACAAAAAAAAAAGCTAAATTAGCTTTAATATGTGTTGTGGCAAACAGTTGGTTGCTCTTGTTCACTAGATTTCACCATTGAGAGAACACCAGGTGAAATTAAAGGGTTAGTTCAACCAAAAATAGCCCATTATTTACTCAACCTCAAGGCATTGGTGTACTGTATATGACGTCCTCCTTTCAGACGAATACAGTCAGATTTATAATTAAAACTGTCTTCGATCTTTCTAGCTGTTTAATGGCTGCAGTGCATCAGTCCAAAAGAAGTTCAATAAAGTGCATTCATTCATAATAAAAAGTGTCTCACATGGATCCGAGGGGTGAACAAAGGCCTCCTGTCATGAATTTAACATTAAAATCATTAATTTAAAGTTGCAGTTGGTAACTTTTGACGCTCTAGTGGTTAATAAACAGAACTGCTTGCGTCTTGCGGAAGAACATTGTAGTCGGAACTAGTTCTCTCTGTTTATGTCTATGAAGAATCACAAAGGTACTGGGTTACTCCGCCGCGGTACCCCCGAAGCAATCTAAAATAGTCCGAATATAAACACTTATTATAGGTGTACCCTAGTGATTCAGGACAAGCCAAAAACACGGTTTGGAAAATGGATTCATGGTGTACTCGCTTATTATATACACTTTTCTACATGTTGAACACAAACAAAGTTACGGACCACAGCTCTGATTGGTTGTTTCTTACCGGGCGCGCATGACTTTCTGCAAATGGCAATAGGAAACTGGGAGGAGCCAGAGGAGCTTGATTTATTCACAGATTATCTGTCTCATATTCTACTGTCAGGACATAATGACAGGTTTAACAAATATGTAAAAAATACATTTTTACAAAAGTTACCTACTGCAGCTTTAAAAAGCAATGTATTTGATTTATAAACGTTTCATAAATATTTAAATATATGTTGTTTACTTACATGATGTTCTTTATGCTAATTTAAAGAAAACTTTCTATATAGGCTTTGCTTCGTTTTGTTATTGTATATATTTGTGCTCTTACAGTGGTGTTTGTATTTGTGTCGAAAGTTTTTTTCACCTGCTACACTGAATGACTGACTTACTCATCACTGCATCAAAAAATGTCAAAAAATAAATAAAAGAAAGCAAAGTATGGTTAGTGAGTGGAATCTGGTCGAATTCGTTTAGTTCTGCACACTGAAACTTTCTAAATGGTGAAACCACTTGACAATATGAAAACAGAATTTTCACTTAGGACAAAACTAAAAACATTTAGTTAAATTTAATGTTTCATTTAATTTGCTAACTTTAAAGGCAACTTCACAAGACCTTAATGTTCATTGTAAGTTTTTTTTTTTTTTTTTTTGAAAATACATAACTGTTCTGAAAAATTCATAAAGCCCCAAATAAGTCCTTTAGTCATTATAGCTTTCTGCACATTAAAGGGATACTCCACCCCAAAATGAAAATTTTTTCATTAATCACTTACCCCCATGTTGTTCAAAACCTGTAAAACATTCGTTTTCGGGAACACAATTTAAAATATTTGGGATGAAAACCCGGAGGCTTGAGACTGTCCCATTGACTAAATAACAGTGTCAAGGTCCAGAAAAGTATGAAAGATGACGTCAGAATAGTCCATCTGCCATCGGTGGTATAACCGTAATGTTATGAAGCGACGAGAATACTGTTTGTAATCGAAGAAAAAAAAAACTTTATTCAACAATTCCTTTGTCTCTCGACCTCCGCGTATGCTGGGTATGCTCTTCTGTGTCAGCCGCACCACAAGGATGTGCTGTTTTCTTTCAAATCAAAGCTAAATACACGTAGAAACAGCGCATCCTTGTGGCGTGGCTGATACAGAAGACAATACACAGCATACGCGGAGGTCGAGAGACACATAATAGAATTATTGAATAAAGTTGTTATTTTTGTTTTCTTCGCTTTCAAAAAGCATTCTCGACGCTTCATAATGTTACGGTTGAACCACTGATGGCAGATGGACTATTCTGGGGGTAAGTCGTTAATGACCAAATTTAAATCCAATGTCAAGAAAAACAAATATTGGTTAAACAATTTTTTTAAATTTAAACCAGAAATCTTGAATATTAATCTGACCCGTATAAAAATGCATTGTATTTTGCAAGGTAAGTGTGACCCTTAATGTTATAAAGTGTTGTTATATAGTAAGATTTTGATTTCTGTGTAGATGGATGACGGTGATCCGAAGTGCTACAGTCTCTGCCAGCAGAACCCGCTATCTGAACCGTACAGAACCGGACTGAACCACAGAGAACCTGCCATTTGAACCAGACCGAATACCACAGAAACTGCCATCAGACCTGGACAGAAAAAAACATAAACCAACAGACCCATGCAGGCATATAGGGAGCAACCATCTGTGTGTGTGTGTGTGTGTGCTTTTATGACAACGTCACTTTTTTTGTGACTGAATTTTTTTTTAATAGCATAGTTTCATAGTATGAAATTAAAGGGGAATGTCACCATTTCACTTCTGAGCCTTTAAATAGACACCATTGAGTTCAAATGTCAGCCTCAGGCAAGGTTTTTTTTTTTTTTTTTGCATTATGTGTTTCATAAAATGGCCCTCAAATAATGAAAAGTGCTACTGTGTGTTCACAGGATGTGTTCGTGTTGGGTGAGAATAGGACAAAGGTTAACTGGGGTTTGTTATAAGGCCTATTTATAGCATGTGTTGACATACTAAAGTCTTGATCTTGAGAAACTAAAAGGAAAAGTGTTAATAAAGGCTCAGAGATGAAAAGAGGTGGAATTCCCCTTTAACCTCATGGCATTCCTCATAAACACACAGGTGCTTTTTAATGTTTGCGCTTTGTCCTCTAGTGTAAAAAAAACAAACATGAAAAATCATTTCCTGCATTTTTTAACTGGGCTTTTACAGAATCTCATTTTGTAAATGATATTTAATTGTAAGCGTAAGCCGTAAGTGTCACTTGCTGCCTTTAAAAGGAGGCAGATCCATTTCAGTGCCATGGTTTTTATAGTACAGATTTCAATGTTTTAGACTTTGTTTCTATCAGCTGAAATCATGTTGGGTGCCAGAAGCCAATGTGCCAAAATCATGATGGGTATTTCTGTTTGTTTCCATTTTGGACTGAATAATGTAAAAGCATGGCAAATTTGGGACTTAAAGGCAAGTTATAAAATACATTTAGTCAACATTCATCAACCGAAACTTATATTTATAGATTTCAAGTGCCATTAAGATTATAAAACACAAAAAGTAATTTATACTATGTTTGTTTCCATCACCATGTAAAATTTGATAATGAAGAAAGGATATTTTATTATTCAAGGTTGTAAGAATATTGACCCCCCTCACTGTCATTTTAGAAAAAATAATTTTTCACAAAACTAAGACAAATTCACCCATAGGCAGCACCGTATAACCCACAACTGCATAATACAGGGTAGTTTAGTCCACAGGGGAGGTAAAGCTTTAAAATCTGCAGATAAACATGTTTTAGTTGCCTATGGCCAAAACACTTCTAAAATGAATGGAAAAAGACAAAGAGAGAGAGTTTATTGGAAATGAAAGCAATAAAACCTCATTCCAGAGAGCGACTGACTTCTGTGGTCTTTCTGCATTTCACTGGTCAGCAGGAGAGGGCGATACGACATCATCAGTGTGAGGACATTAGCCAACAGAGAATCAAGAGCTGCACATTGGATTATATATAGGCCTATATACAGATATACAATAATATATTATATTTTGGTGTATATGGGTGATTCTGGTAGGTTATAAAGAAAGTGAGAGTAAGTCATTTCAGCCACCAGAGTAGCAGAAAAACTGATTGAATTAATGATTGATTGAATGAACTAACAAAGGAATAAATGAATGAATGAATATACAAATATTAAATAAGAATAATAATAATCAAGAATTTGGCTATAACACATCTCTTCCATCTTTATTTGACCCTCTAACTCTAGCACTCTCTATTCTAATTCTATTCTTTAAAAAAAAAAAAAATACAAACTTTAGACTTGCACTCTAATCATTTACTAACGGCTTGTTTTCTTTAAAAAACAAACAAACAATACTTCTCTATTCTATGTATTCTATCTTATTCTAGTTTTATTATTATACAATTAACAAAAAGCTGAATAAATAAATAAAAAAGGCCTCTAACATTACCTTGTTCTATTCTTTTGCTATTCTGTCTGTTTTATTTTTATTATATAATTAAAAAAACACTAGCTTCTCTATTCTTTTTCCATTCTATCTAGGCTATTTGTTTTCTTGTTGTTTATTATACTGTTAAGGCCTCTAACACTAGCTTGTTAGTTTTCATTCTTTTAAATATATTTTTTTTCTCATTTTTTTTAAAAGTTACTTTAAATCACCATTACTAAACCACTCAACAGAACATTTGCACTCTTTTTACTCTCTTCAAAGATGAAAAATATGGTCACACTCATCTCAGAGAATTGTATTTATATATAGGCCTAATCAATATTATTAAAAATACTAAACTAAAATATTAATAGAACGTTTCCTTTATTTAAGATATGTTTTTGACATCATTAGCAAACCTCTCAACAAGCTTATTTAGTGAGTTTGAATTCAGAAACAATCCTTTTTTTCTTGTGGAAAGGATAGATATTTATAAAAGGATCATGGAAATAAATTAAGTAGGCTAGTTTGAGGAGGCTAGAAATAGACTTCAATGCGTCGTGTTGTTTACACTTGCCATCTGGTGCTCTTACTACAGAGGATTTCCTCATTACATTCTCTTGTCGCGTGTAAAGCGGGGCTCTAATGAGATTTCACACGCAGGTATGGCCCTCCTGCTGAGATTTACCGCGTTATATTACTGCGGGCCCCTCAGAACACACCACTGACTGATGCTCGTCTGATTAGAGAAAGTGAAACGATACATACGGCTATATTTCTGAAAGTCATTTGACTTGTTAAATTACGTAAATCATGTACTCTGTAGTATGGTATATGTATTTAATTAAATACCAGTCGCGCATTAACGATTTCTACTATGGCGAACTCTTAGCTCATGAATATGAATAGAATTACGCGCACGGTGCGTAAAGGCCGGTTCATGAATAATGAATGCATTTCATGGAACCTTCAAGTGGATATCAGCTTTGCTCATGAATATTAAGCAGTTCGACTTGGTCGTAGTAGAGTTCGTAAAGTCGCTTTCTGGACGGGGAGGGAGTCGAGACGCGACGGGATTACGCCTGACTTCAGCGGCGCGTGTTAAACCTCCCACAAACACACGGACATGAGACCATGACAGCACGGCAAAGCGTTTCATTTAGACCGCCAACACTTACCGGGGACTTTAAAGCGCTGGAAACATGGACTAAAACATCATCGCGTTCATCTGAACATGAGAGTTAACGGCGGGACGAGCGGAGGGCTTTTAGGAAGGATTTGTATATCACAGGCGCTCGCAAAAGTAGTCGGGACAGCGGAGAAAACAGACTTTGAATGTTTTTAATAGAATATTTTACACGTCTACTGGAAATTAATGAAAGTTTGTAGCTCGACATGTCAGTCCCGAGCCATGTGGAGACGCGTAAGTTCACCCGGGGGCTCGGTAAACCGGGCACGGCGGCGGAGCTGCGGCAGAGCGTGTCGGAGGCGGTCAGGACCTCGGTTTTAGTGGTAAGTTATGCCCGTTTGCGCGGTGGTGCAGCGGTTAAGAATGAGAACGTATTGCTGCTGGTTGCGGGCTCGAGGTAAAATGCTTAACCTCAGATTACTGCAAGACACTGACCAAGTGAAACTTTGTATACAAATCAGTTAAAGGGTGATTCATCTCTATGCTATTCTATCTTGCTGTGTCACATCCCTTAGACCTAATGTAGATAAATTGTCTTAGAGTCAAATCAGGCTTTTGAGAACTTTTTTTTCTTATTAATTAATGGACTGTTCACAGACCACACAAGTATTTTTGTAAGACGAAGGAATAAGTGTTTTGTAGTGTCTGTAATGTTGCCCTGAATGATGGATCCAATTTCCCTTGCACATTGTTTGAATACAGAAATCAAGTGTAGTGTCAGGCTCTCAGCTGATCCACATCTACCTATAGGGATGTGACATCTATCACAGCAGCCTTATAAAAGATCCTTCAGTATTATCACCAGCTTTTGCATTGCTCAATAGCTAATGACCCTCCTACATCCCCAGCACCTCCTCTTGTTTAATAAGGAGTCTAATTTCTAAAATGTTTACATCGAATTATTAAACATGCATGATATAGGCAATACATTTATGTTGGTTTTATTTTGTTACCCCAGAAAGTTTATTGCTGCTCTCCTTGGTATCATTTATGCTAGGCTGCATGGATGTGCAGGGAGTTATTGCCCAGAACATCTTTGACGATAGTGGCCCTGGCACAAATGGACTTCATCCAACTTGTTGACAGGGAAAGAGTCAACTAGAGAGACAGTGTATATCTGGAAGACTTGTTTGAGTGAACATCTCTCCATCACTATCCAAACAGTGTGACTTAGTGGTGAATGATCTGGTTTGGTAATTAAAGGCATTTGGTTTAAATCCCACCAGGGTTGAGCCATGAACTGTCACCTGTATGGCCTTTGGTAAGACTCTTAACCTCACGGGACTGACCCTGCGCTGTAAGTCACTTTGGACTACTTAATTACTCCGTATTCTTGCACATTTCAGGTGTTCCCTCTCAACCCTATAGACGTTTTCAAAAGGAAGTGATTTGGGTCCAGACTTGTGTGAATGAGTCATTGGTTTTGTTGCATAAAAGCACAAGCTGTTTTGTACTGAATAGCCTACTAGCATACTACTGTACCTACTGTATATACAGTATGCATACAGTGCAGAGAATGTACAGTTTCTGTAAACATGGAATAACATTTGCACAAATGGGATGTATACAGTAGAGCACAGTGAGTGAAATCAACCTGATCTTGTAAGAAACATGATTATTTAATAAAGTTGCCATTTCTTATGAATTTGTATTGAATTAGAACCAGAATTTTCAATAATTATCATATTTAAAAGGTTTATTGTTCAACAATAATTCATTTCTGATTCGCATCGTATTTCAACTATTTGGCAGTATACAGTGTACAAGGCACAATAAGAAGTATGCTTCCATTCTGAACACAGCCTGTGGGTTCAATCCCAGAATGCTCTGGCTGCGAGGTCTGAATCTGAGGATCAGAACTGTCAGAATGAACTCTCAATGAAGCATATGGTGGGCCAGTAATGTGTGTGTAACTCCAGTGAGCTCACACACACTCGCATTCCTGCATTATACATGTAAATATAATGAAATGAGACTCTGTGTTTGTAGAATAATGGATAGATTGTGTCACGGTCGTATGGTTGGTGCTCTGACCGGCCTCTGAACACAAATGGATTGTGCTTTGGGGTCGAGGGAGACCCACAGATATGTGTTTAGACGTGTAAACTCTAAGTATGGTCACATGCAATTTGCATTTCATCTTGAATCAGGTGTTCATCTATGAACCCTCTTTGGACTATGGGATGAATTTCATTGGGGAACTCTTGCTGTGATTTTGTTTTTGGCTATTGGTGAAGATTTCTCTGCTGGATCATTGGTAATGCATTTTTTCCACCATGAAATTCCATTGTGATATACAATTGTAAAAAAAAAAAAAAAAAAGCCTAAATATTGCAGACCTATGGCTTCAACAAAAACATATAATCGATTTAACAACATTACAGCTCCAAGTAGGTCTACAGTATCTTGTAATCATTAAAAATGAATGGGACTTTACTTCAGGATCATGACTGTTGGACTGTGTAAGACTAGTGATGCTGACTGGTCAGTAAAACACCTTCTGTATTTTAAGGGTTAATGTGCACATGTGTGTGCTAGTCATCTGGCTAGATTTTGTATAGTTTCACTAATCATGGACTTTGTTCAGCTGGGCATTAATAGGCACTTAGTCGCAAACAGTTACTTGTTATGTTTACCACCGACATTCACCACCAGTTTATACAGTCTGAAATATAAGCCTCATTTAATAAGCAGACCTGATTTAAAAAAACAAAATAGCAGCCTGAATTGAACTCGGTGTATCATGAGTTCTGTATTGGCACATCAGATATATTCTGTCAACATAAACTAGCATGAAAATCATCCAAGTTTGGCCTCACCCTCGAACCAATGATAAATCAACACGCATCACTCCTCCAACACACACCTGGTCCATGACATCATCAACACAAAAACATGCAGAAACCTGAGGAAGTCTTACTCGACTGTTAGCCGTTCAGTCTTTGAGCGTGTTCATATGAACTGAACTGTTGTCCAGCTGTCTGACACCGATGAACTCATGTGTTAATGTCATCTGAAGAGCGATGTGTTACGACTCTATTGTCTGCATGGTGCTGTTGGTAATTGTGGGAGTGAATTGGGCAAGAGATGGAGATGAGGGACTGGTCATCCTGGTTCCCACTGATTTGTCTCTGCCAGTGTTAGAGCAGCATTGTTCAGAGTGACCTTCTCCACGGCACTTCCTTCCTCATAAACACACTCATATACAGATCACATTACAGCTGCCCACAGGCGCTCAGGAGAGCCTCTGCTTCACACCCTGCAGGGAAACACACACACACACACACACACACACACACACACACACACACACACACACAGAGTCTGTTTGATGTTGAGGGGAATTCACCTGTAAGAAAGTTGCTTGGTTTTCATCATTGAATGTCTACCATGGTATTCCTGGAATGCCACAGTGCTGCTTCGTAAGAGTTGTAAGGTTAAGATTGGATTAAACCTGTTATATGATCATGTAATATTTATTTTTTATAATTTTGGGGTCAGGATTGTACAGCGTGTCAAGCATTACAGGCTGAAATGACACTCACCCACTAAATCTGCCTTTATATTAAACAGACAAGTAGAAAACTGCATATATATATATATATATATATATATATATATATATGTATATATGTATGTGTGTGCAGAATAATTGTAAAAAAAAAACATATATATTAATTAATTTATTTTTGCATTATTGCTTACATCATTCTTTAATATTACTCTTTTCCATATTTAAAACAATAGTGAAGCATCATGAAACTGTTAAATAACACAAATAAAAATATAAGTATTTTGTAATCAGTAATGATGAATAGATGAATGAGTAGGATCATAAAAAATCCAATCTGTTTTATGATGTCAACACTTCCTGTGTTTGCAGGTGTGTGTGTGTTGTGTACGCTGTGTCATTGATTACAGGTAGGTGTAGTATTTTTGAATGTGGTTTGGTGTAGCAATTTTGTACACTATCAAACCACAGGCTTTCCCTAAGGAAATGACTGCACATGTACAGTATCTACAGTTTGGTGTGTTTTTGGTCTTAAATTGGATGAAACCTGTATGGTTTACTAGGTTTGGCTTGTATGTTGTTAACAGACATCATGAGATTAGTGCTATGACAACATCTGTTTGTCAAGGAGGTACAAGACAACAGAGAGAACCAAGCCCTCCCTGTCTCTCTCTTTAAGTCTTTCTGTCTCTCGCTCATCTGTAATAGATCTGTTATTGGTCTGTGAGGTTTCCATAACAGTGTAGTTCAGCAGAACAGTCTGGATGAGCTGCAGACAGTTGTCTGAGCACTGAGCTCTTCTCAAGGACAGTAACACACACACACACACACACTATCTAAACATTCAAATGAGTATGACTACTGTATCATTGATTTGAATATGGTGGTTTGGAATGTAATATCTGTCCTGGAGCATCAGCATGCAGATGTCGTTGTGTAAAGATTGTAAATGTAGTGTTTATTGATTGATTTTTAGATGCATTAATAGGAAAATTCACTCAAAAAAGGAAATCCTCATCATTTACTTACCCTCAGGTTGTTCCAAACCTGTATGAGTATTTTACAGGTTTTAAATTTTTGAAGAATGTTGGTGACCAAGCAGCTGATGTTAGCCATTGACTTCCATTGTATTTTGTTCCATACAGTGGAAGTCAATGGCTACCAAATTCTTCAAACTTCCTTTTTGTTCAGGTGAGGTGTGTTATGTAGGAATAGGGATGTCTTGGTTGTCTATGATACATATGTTCATCATTAACACACTTCACTCTTCTAGCAAACACACGCACACACACACACACATGCGCGTACAGAGTCTTGCTGTCTGATGGTTTAGCACACACTCATCATGGATGTGGATTTCGCCCAGAAGTATTTGACGTAGGTTTGGACATGATGAGTTGCTCAGTCTGATGAGGGTTTAGTTTAGACTTGTCTCACAGATACAGTCTTAAGCCAGAGTTATTTTCCCCCATACTTCCTCTCCATTCTCACTCTCTCTCACACACACCCTGTGATATCTTTCCCACACAGTCAGTCAGTATCCTCAGCACAGGTTCAGCCTCGGACAGCACGTCCTCCGTCCAATCACAAGCTCTAATCTCATTAGCTGGCTTTACACCACTTCCAGTCTGCTGTTGCAACAGATACATGATCCTTACAAGAGAAGTACACTTCAGGTATAAATGGAATGTATTTTACAAGTATGTTCCAATAAGCATACCTTATGTAGTAAATATAACCAGTGTAAGTATACTTGTAAGCAGAGTGTGATTTGTGGGGTCTCTGCTGAATCATATTTTTTACCGGTAGGGATAAAGAAATGATCCTGGTTCACGCGCCTCGATCCATACTGCACTTCACAGAAAGTCAGCGAGTGTCATCTCATAGTGACAGTATGACATTAAAATTAGTTTGTATGTTGTGTAGCATATCACTGACCAGAAATATACAGGTGCATCTCAATAAATTAGAATTTCATGGAAAAGGTCATTTATTTCAGTAATTCAACTCAAATTGTGAAACTAGTGTATTACATCAATTCAATGCACACAGACTGAAGTAGTTAAATCTTTAGTTCTTTTAATTGTGATGATTTTGGCTCACATTTAACAAAAACCCACCAGTTCACATCTAAACAAATTAGAATATGGTGACATGCCAGTCAACTAATCAACTCAAAACACCTGCAAATGTTTCCTGAGCCTTCAAAATGGTCTCTCAGTTTGGTTCACTAGGGTACACAATCATGGGGAAGACTGCTGATCTGACAGTTGTCCAGAAGACAATCACTGACACTCTTCACGAGGAGGGGAGGCCACAAACATTCATTCTTGTGTCAAGGAATTTTGGCTACAGTTGTTGTATTCCTCTTGTTAATCCACTCCTGAACCACAGACAATGTCAGAGGTTTCTTACCTGGGGTAAGGAGAAGAAGAACTGGACTGTTGCCCAGTGGACCAAAGTCCTCTTTTCAGATGAGAGCAAGTTCTAGGTCCTAGAGTCTGGAGGAAGGGTGGAGAAGCTCATGGCCCAAGTTGCTTGAAGTCCAGTGTTAAGTTTCCACAGTCTGTGATGGTTTGGGGTGCAATGTCATCTGCTAGTGTTGGTCCTTTGTGTTTTTTGAAAACCAAAGTCACTGCACTTGTTTACCAAGAAATTGAGAACTTCATGCTTCCTCCTGCTGATCAGTTTTTTGAAGATGCTGATTTCATTTTCCAGCAGGATTTGGCATCTGCCCACACTGTCAAAAGCACCAAAAGTTGGTTAAATGACTATGGTGTTGGTGTGCTTGACTGGCCAGCAAACTCACCAGACCTGAACCCCAGAGAGAATCTTTGAGATATTGTCAAGAAGAAGATGAGAAACAAGAGACCAAACAATGCAGATGAGCTGAAGGCCACTGTCAAAGAAACCTGTGCTTCCAGACCACCTCAGCAGATCCACAAACTGATCACATCCATGCCACGCTGAACTGAGGCAGTAATTAAAGCAAAGGGAGCCTCTACCAAGTATTGAGTACATGTACAGTAAATTAACATACTTTCCAGAAGATCGACAATTCATTAAATGTGTTTTTGTTTTTATTATTATTATTGGTCTTATGAAGTATTCTGTTCCCTGTCAAGGGAACTTCGAACTGCGTCCTCTGAAGGGACACCTCGTCATGACCCATGTCTGAAGCATACTTTGAAAAATGCCAACCTGTTGGCCGGCGACAGCCTCTGATTTGTTTGAAGCGTGCATCTGAGAAAGACCAGAACGTTAAGAGCGATCTATTATTGTTATCATAGCATCCACTAACAAGGCGCTTAAACAGCGTGTGCATCCATGTCAGCATTATTTGACACCTGATGACACACACAGTCTTTGCGTCTCTTGTTTGGGCAAAGAGCACGTGCGCGATGTCCTTGAGGGGGCAATCTGCGCACACTGCTCCGCTCTCGTTTGTCTCTCTTTTCGAGGAAAGAGGGACAGCCATCTGGATCTCGCGGCTCAGGACCCGCCGTTGCCGAGGCACGGAGGAGAATGAGCTCGTGGGGATCACAGATGGATCTCACTGAGGAGTGTAGAGAGGGACTTTTCCTCTCACACTCTCCGGCGGCAAACGAGAGCAAACTTCGGGAGGAATATGCGTTGTCATTAACCCATTTTGACACTGAAGTTCGGGAATGGCGCCTTCGCACCCAGGTGTTGAAGCGGAGTTGGAAAGGTTGGCCAGATTTGGGTGGATCGGTTTTGCAGCTCGAGAGAGCATCGCACTATCCCCTCTGGCTTCCTCTGACTCATCCATCTCCATTGGGGCTGGACGCCATTGTACAGGCATGGCCAAGGCTTCATCTGTACATTCCGTCCTCCAATTGCTCTGCTCCCGGGCCATTCCATTTACGAGCTGCTCTATCAGAGTGCCATGAGAGCCCCTCCTTTGTGACAGGCAAGACTTGGTAATAAACAGTGCTAGGTTCTTAGCCGTATCCCTTTAAAGGAATCTTTCGTGATTTCAAGCCTTCAGCTCTACCCTGGGTATGTAGCTTAGCCCTTTGGCCATAAGGGATAATGTCATTGACAGCCGTCGAACCGTCCCAGGGGCGACTCCTGGTGAAATGGTACTTAGTGTTTGCCGAATGTAACCATGGTTCCCTGAGAGGGAACGAAACACTGCGTCCTCTAGCTCCCTGCCATGCTTCGGACGCAAGCTTCACGAAGAAGATAAGTGACGGGTCCTACGGGCACGTATTTATAGTCGTGCCGGTAGCGACGTCAGAGGCTGTCGCCGGCCAACAGCTTGGCGTTTTTCAAAGTATGCTTCAGACACGGGTCACGACGAGGTGTTCCCCATAGTGTCCCTTAAGAGGACGCAGTGTCTCATTCCCTCTCAGGGAACCATGGTTACATTCGTAACCTGAGAAGATTTGTTGAGAGAGTGAATTGGTAGGTTTTTGTTAAATGTGAGCCAAAATCATCACAATTAAAATAATCAAAGACTTAAACGACTTCAGTCTGTGTGAATTGAATTGATGTAATACACTAGTTTCACAATTTGAGTTGAATTACTGAAATAAATGTACTTTTCCAAGACATTCTAATTTATTGAGCTGCACCTGTAAATACACAAACATACAGAATGTAATTAGAAAAGGTTTACATTTATAAATTTATATTAATATAATTTGTTATAGATAAATCTAATTAATGTATAAAACATATTTTTTCTTAAATATATACATGCTTGTGTCTTTGTTTATAGAAATATTTTATATTGTACGTCTGCAAAACCAATATTTGCAAACAGACATTGTAATATTAATCCATATGAATCAAGATGTTTTATTTCAAGTCTTCTGAAGACATATGATCGCTTTATGTGATTTATTTTAGGCTTTTAATTGCATATAAACTTTGATGACACAAATGCATACAGCATAGCAAATCAAATATCATAAGCAGAAGCTGATGAGAGAAAAGCACAGAAAGGCGAGTGATATTATAATGTCTATTAGTTTTCCAAAGATGAATCAAAAGACATGAGGGTGATGAAATGAGGAAATAATTTTAATTTAAATTTTAGGGTGAACTGTATGATTAAACACTAACTGAAATTGGCTAGGGGTGCTCCGTTCACGATCGGCCGATCATTAATGCGCATCTCGTCAGTAAAGCCGGTTCTCTAATCAGCAGTTAATTCCATCAGGTGCGTGATTTCACATAGAGCAGCTGTTACTACACAGAGCCGTTGTTAATGGAGAAGATGCGCCAATAAACGCTGAAAATGAAGTGGATTTGCGCATCTTCTCTATTAACAACGGCTCTGTGTAGTAACAGCTGCTCTATGTGAAATCACGCACCTGATGAAATAAACCGCTGATTAGAAAACCGGCTTTACTGACGAGATGCGCATAACGATCGGCCGATCGTGATTGGAGCACCCCTAAAATTGGCATTTTCAACAAACGCAATTTCTGTAATCTGAGATGTTTCCAAAAAACAAAACGACAACAAAAAAACAAAAGATCAGCTGGGCATAATATATGATCTATTGTAATATGATTACATTAGTAAGGGCTGAAACATGCTACTGTAACAACAGATGCATTTATTAAGAAGGAATACAGTGTCAGTTTTTGCGAACTAAAAGACAATTATAGCAACTTCCACATCCCTCAGAGCTCTGTCCCGGCCCGTACAAGACCTGAGTCAGAGAGACGACTGATTGACCTCCTCAGATCCTAAGACGCCTCCAGCACCTCCACTGACAGGACCAAACAAAGACCTGTGCTGCAGTCACAGACACGCGCACACACACACACACACACACACACACACACACACACACACACACACACACACACACACACACACACACACACACACACTGGTTTCCAAGTTTTATGGGAAATCTAGGCATATTGATTTTTATAGTATACAGACTGAATTTTTATACCCTTGCCCGAATCCTACACCTAAAACTACCCGTAACACAAAACTTTCAGCTATTTTAGATTTTAGTGTACCTCACACTCTTCCTCTATCTTTGTTTGTTTGATTTGGTCCTGAAAGTGTGTGTGTGTGTGTGTGTGTCTGACAAAACAGGGGCTTATAAACTCTGTGACCAAAGGTCATATTTACTTGTTTTTCTCTGCAGCCACTGTACAGTCATAAAAAATCTATCCTTTGTAGAAAGCTCTTCCCTCATTCAAGGAATCAGTGCCTGAATATAGACTTTAATCACATAAACTCCAAGCTTTCAACCCTCTCAGCCACTTGTTGTCTTTCTCTTTTTTTAGGCTCTTCTTCGTGACATTTGTGTTACTCAGATTTAGATCTTTCAGTTTTTTTACCATTCTTCTCTGGGTTTGTTTTCGATGGTAACATCACTATAGTTAGTGTTTACTCTGTGAGTCAGTGTTTGCTGGTCTGGTCTTTGCGCTCTTTCAGAGATCTGGGAAGAGTTTTACTGCGCTGCATGTGTGAATCTGATAGCAGTGAGTTTAGGCCGCCTCAAGGCCGTCTCACGTGACTGACGTCAGTGCTGCCCAGTGCACTGAACTCTACAGAGGGCAGCATCTGATACTGCATTACACCACGCTGTGTGACCAACGAGTGCTTTTACACTCAAAGTTCAAGCTATTTCAATATTAAATCTGTTTGGTGCTGGCCTTTCAAAGCAAAATCAGGCATAGTGTAATGCATGTCTGTCTGTTTGTGATTTTTCACTCATGATTCCTGACATTTGTGATACACATTTAAGTTGTTCAGCAGTTGGAGCTAAAGTAGCTCTTCTGTGTAATTCTGGCCTTCACTCCTCACATGACCCTGACACCAGTTCACCGGTTGTCCTATCTTGCATCACTTTTGGTAGGTGCTAACCACTGGATACTGGAAATCACTATTTGGCTCTTGTCAAAGGCACTTTTTTCACATGCCCATTTCTCCTGCTTCCAACCCAACATATGCTGCGCATCTCTGGTAAACCTGACCGTACTATTTTAATGCCAAAAAAATAAAAACTTTATTATTTGGCCATTTCGTTATGACAGAAATGCTACAGCTACTGTAATTTCTTGCATGTGTACATTGAAACTTTAACGATGTGAGGTAACGTTAAACTCTGAGTGAGGGTTTGGGCTTTTATTTTGAAATCGTCATGAACAGTTAGCATATTGAGAAATATATTTATGTGTTCTCCTGTGTTTGTGTAGGAGAAATTATAATGATAAATGATAACAGTTTGTGTGGAGCTGCTCTGTGACCTACACACATGTAAATAATTAAAACACATATGAGTTTGTGTATTCACAATATCTTTATGCTTTATTATGATTCTTGAATGGGTTTCATATTTTGTGCAGCCTTGGAAAACAGTCTAATAATGCGTTACATGGATTCATATCCACCCAATACCACATTTCCTGTGTTTTGCAGGTTACTCGACTCGAGGATTTTGTTGAATTCAGTCGAGTACTTGAATTGAATCGATTAATCGGGACAGCCCTATAGACTAGTGCCATTATAACGTTATTCTCTTCACCTCTCAGTGGCTTTAATGTTGTGACTGATCAGAGTATTGTACTTTGGGACGTTTACACATTCATGTTTTTATTATTATATTTATAATATTGTTCTCTGTACACATGTACAAGCTGTACATACATCTCATTGTTTTTCAGCATCTCATATCATGAGCGCAGAGTTTTTTTTAAATGCCATGTCAAATTCAAAATATTTCAGCATTGATGAACTTGAAAAACGTGTCCTGTGTGAATATATCCTAACTTTTTTTCTGCTTCCTGTTCATGGCTGTGGTTTGGCAAGGTGAGTTACTAACAAAATAGTAAGGAGATACTTCAAATTGTAATGTAACTATGTAATTATATATATATAGCCATATCTACCATATATCAAATTATCCCGGAGTTTGTGCTTGCTTTCTCCTTTCTGAGACACTATATAGTGCCAGAACACAGCTGTGTCAATGCATACCTACAGTTTTATTAACTAAAGAAAATGTACATGATGCTTGCATATATAAAAGTTCCAGCTACTGTTTTTTGTGATTTCTTAGTAGAAAAATGATAAGTCAGATTGTTTATCTGTCCTCGTGATATCTGTAGTTTATAAAAACCATATCTGAGTCAAGGACTGTCTCTCTAGAGTTGATCAGCATTAATGAAGCTCTCTCTGCCAGTTACACTGCATGCCTCACATTCCTCCACGCGTCTGTGTGTGTATGTGTGTGTGTGTGTGTGTGTGTGTGTGTGCGCTAGGTGTGGATGTTTAAGAGATATTTCTCTGTGTGATTTGATTTAAATGAGTTATTAATGGAATGCACAAAACAGTCATGACTGCACGCAACATCTTTTCCTTTTTTTTTCCCCGCTCTTGTTGATTTATGTTTAGGTGGAGCTCTGACCACAGCTTTCTGGAAAAGAAAATAAAACCCATTATGTCAGGACTCTGAAATGCTGATCCTCCACCGCCCACCAGATAAAGACCACGCTCACAATGTTTAGATCTGTCTGATAGGGCTTTATTTCATTCTTTATTTCACTTCAGTTTTTTGGGTTTATTCCACAATTTCACAGAGTAAGCTGGGAAAAGTAAGAGTACTTACACAGGAAAGAGTCATCTAATTGTAGAACAAAGAATCTTATATATATATATATATATATATATATATATATATATATATATATATGTATGTATGTATACAGTATATGTATGTATGTAATGTAGGCCTATGTGATGTATTTATGGGCATTGAATTGTTGCAGTCTTTTTCAGGAATACTATAATGATTTTAATTTGTTTGAAATTTGATTTAAAATGCATTTTTATATTTTTTGGAGAGCAAAAAAAAATGTAATTTATTGTAATGTATTATTTTTATATACTACTATGTACTTTTATAGTTGGTATGGTATCTTTTTATTATAGCTTTTGTTTCTGTATTAGTTTTAATTTGAATATGAGTATTTTTATGTGATTTCGTCAGATTTTGTTAAATATTTATTTTTAGCCAAATTTTATTTCAGTAATTGGAGTACTTCAGATTAAAATATTAAATAATTTTATTTCAGCTAGATGCTAAGATCACATTTCATTTAAGTTTATTTTGACAATTATTTGTTATTTTATTGAAAGGTTATTTCAGCTAACGAAACATTTTCTGAACAGTTTGTTTTAGTTTACAATAACAACACTAGATCATAATGAAGAAGAATCGTATATTATTTCTAGGAATCAAGCATGCAGTTAAAATATTATTACAAATATTTGAAAACCCCTGTATGTTGAAGTCAGTAAATATATTAAAATATTATATAATGTGATCTTTTTATAGCATTGCAAGGTTAGTTAGGTTGTAAATGTTTAGCATCCTTGAAGATGTCGAGAAAAACAATTGAGGTTCTGCCAAAATGTGTTTCCAGCTTTTCTTGGTTTCCTCTAGTATACCAGTATAAATAGTTTTTAAAGCATTAGAGAAAATGGTTGCGTGTGATTCCTGTCTTCCTGAATAGCATGACTAAGTCAGGTTTAATGCCAGGAAACTGAATCAGAGAGTGACCGAGCCAGCAACAACACACACCTCAGCAAATGTGTGTCAGAAACCTGAGATTTTACTGGATATAGATCTTTTTGCTCCCGTGTGTGTATTTGTGGCAGTCTGAGATTAGTTTGTTTGATGTGTAGGGCAGCGTTATCTCTACTGAATGACACAGGAAACAGAATCAAACACAGCTTTATAAATGGAGTCATGTGAAATGTGTTTCCTACACAGGAAGGGTGTGTGTGTCCATGGGGCAGCCAGCGGTGTGCTGCGTGTGTGAACAGATGGGAGGTCAGCGACGTGATAACCTTAGGTCTGATCAGCTCCTCTCTCGGGTCACAGGGGTGTTGGGATTAGCATCATGTTACTCTTCTGCTGCACACACTGTGATTTATGATGCTTTACAGAGTAAATGGCATACAGCTCCACACAGCCAAGATCATGTGGCATCTCACGCTCTCCTTCTGTATCTTCATTAATCTTCTTCTGAATGCGCTTCAGTCATCTCGAATGTTCCTCAAACACTGAGTGTTCACTAATCTCCTCCCATGTTTCACAGATGTCTTGTGTCTTCTCAAGTTAAACTCACAGATGTGTAGTTCAGTCTTAAAGCACAGATGTGGTTACTGATGGTAGGATGTTTTCTCCAGAGAGAGTGCGGAGGGCGACTGGGGATTCGACTCAAACACACTCAGTGTTCAGCTGATAACTGTGTCAACCTGAGTCAGGAATCAACACTCATAAATCTGTCCTGAATGAATGAATGAACTGAGATGATGAGCTGACAGGAATGATAAGAATATACTGTACACTGTGGCAAGGTTAGACTGTAATCACAGTAATGTGCCATTTCTCTAACACTAATGAATGTTTCGAGGCATCTGTCAACACACTCCATCTGCAGTGGTGTGGTAGATATTGATTAGACTAGGAACACTTTATTATACTGTGTGTTTGTGTGTGCAATGTGATGTGCTGCCTGCAGGGGGCAGCAGTGCTGCTCTTTATTACGAGCGGGACCACATTATGTCCTTCTATTGCTGTTCTCCTGTTAGAAGTAAGCTACAAATGATTCTTCCATTTCTCTTTTGTGTCTGTCGAATGAAGTTCATTCAGGTTAAAGGATTCTGTTTGTTAGTAATCATCTCTCTGCTCCCTGTTCACATTGTAAAATCAACACCATACTGTATACACACTGTGCAAATGATGTGTTTGAAAGTAAAAATGTGTTTAGGTTTTAGCATAGAAGATCAAACCTGGAGTATTGCCAGTTTTTATAACACTATTAATGGTGACACTTTATTTTAAGGTCAAGTTCTTGCTATTAAAAAAACATTATCTATCTCTTTTGCCTGAGTAAAGACCTAACTTGCTGCTAGTAAGTTGTTAAGTTTATCTATTGGTTAGGATAGGATATGTAGAATATGCTCATGTAGATTATAAGTACTAATAAACAGCCAATATGTTAATAATAAGCATGATAATAAGCAACTAGTTAATAGTAATCCACCTTAACTTATTAATTTATTTGCCAAATCTTTAATACAAATCAGCTGCTTTTTCACCAAATTTACTCACATGTTGTTTTTCTATGGAAGGCCATTTCTGGTGTAAAAAAAACAAAAGGTAATTGCTAGATTAAGTTTAAAACAAGAAATACTCAAGAAATAATGTAAGACATAAATTCACACTTTGTATAGAATTTACATGATAACAAGTCATAATTATGAGATATGTAAAGTAACATGGTAAGATTGTGATATAGTAAGATTGTAAATTGTACAGTTAATCACATAAATTTACCAACACTTTTTGTAAATAAAACAAATATCGTTATGTTATACAAGAAAGTAACGTTTCAATCTTTCTACTTCAATTTCTATTTAAATGTTACATTTAATTAAATATGTTAATTGCTGGTTCTTTGTTATTGTGTGTGAAATGTACTAGCAATTTCTGAGTGAAAATAGTTTCAAAGTAAATCCAGTTTAGTGAAACTATTTCACACCAACCAAACAACAGACAGACTCAGATGCACTTAAAATATTCCTTTAATGAAAGTATTGCATTTAGAATCCTGCTACAGCATGTTGAGTAGTCACACTACAGTCTCCATCACTCTGTCCAGGTATGACTTAAAGGTGCCATATGCAGAAATTGAGGTAAAAATATCCATAACATGACCTACACGCATCAAAAGAATGAGACGAAATAAGGGCGATGATGTCATTAAAAAAATGTCAAGTTATAGTGCTGCAGAGATATCAACCTTAATTAGCATTAGCATTACTAGCCCCGGCCCGACAGGTGTTGTAATACCAGTTTCGGCCATGGGAGGCGGTATGCGGGCAACATAACCACCAGCCAACCTGCAATACACGAATAACTCGCAGGGCATACCTGGACCTGATGTCAATCATGTGGAAAGTACAGCCCACTACTTTCAGTTCAGAGAAGAGAGCGGAAGGATAGCTGAAGCCCTTGGCAAGAGACCAACACCCGCTGCAGGAAAACAACCGCGCTCGGAATCACAAATCAAATCCGATAAGAATACCAGAGTAAACATCGGCACTGCTTTTAATCGCTGGAGACAACTGATGGACCTGAAAGAAATGAGGTTCGACTCAGAACTTGCAAGTTAGATGCTGTTAGTATTTCGCTAGAAGTTTGTTTTATATGTTTGTGTATTTGTTTTTGGGAAGTTATAACATAGAAATGTATCGAAGGCTGTTCGATAAACGTGCTAATGTTAGCGATGGCTAACCGTAGCTGCGTTTGATAATTAGCTAGCTATAACTTAACGTTACCCATTTTATTATATAGGGCTGTGCATGTCTTTACTCATGCACCTCTCATCAGTAAAGACGCTCCTGTAATTAGGAGTATATCTCCACCACGTGTGTTCAGATCAGGATTGCCAGGTTTTCACAACAAATCCTGCCCAGTTGCTTCTCAAAACTAGCCCAATCTCGTAGGGGTGCTCCGATCACGATCGGCCTATCGTTATGCGCATCTCGTCAGTAAAGCCGGTTTTCTAATCAGCGGTTAATTCCATCAGGTACGTGATTTCACATAGAGCAGCTGTTACTACACAGAGCCGTTGTTAATAGAGAAGATGCGCAAATCCACTTCATTTTCAGCGTTTTTTGGCGCATTTTCTCAGTTAACAACGGCTCTGTGTAGTAACAGCTGCTCTATGTGAAATCACGCACCTGATGGAATTAACCGCTGATTAGAAAACCGGCTTTACTGATGAGATGCGCATTAACGATCGGCCGATCGTGATCGGAGCACCCCTACAATCTCGCTTCCAGAAGATTCCCTGATAAAACATTGCTTCCCGGGGTTAAAATATAGTTTTTTTTAGCAGGGTTGCCTTGGTATAATTCGCATTTTAGGGGCTAAATATCACGTTATTTGTATTGGGATCGCTGTGACCAGCGGACATGAAAAACAACCACCACAGACTTGGCAACACTGGTTGGCATTTACTACACAGAGCCGTAATTCACTGACAATCTACACAACATCGATGTTAAAATCGCAGGCGATTCTTTATCGATTTTGAAAGCGATTTTGTGTTAGTTGTCGGTAGACTAAGGCTCTGTGCAGTTTCTGCCGCTCCACCTAAACCAGTGTTGCCAAGTCTGCGGTTGTTTTTCATGTCCGCGGTTTGAAGCAATCCCAATACCAATAATGTGACATTTAGCCCCTAAAATGCAAATTTTACCAGGGAAACCCTTCCCAAAAATTTATATTTTAACCCCGGGAAGCAATTTTTATTGGGGAACCTCCCGGAAACGCGATTGGGCTAGTTTTGGACTAGTTTTAAGAAGCAACTGGGCAGGGTTTGTTGTGAAAACCTGGCAAACCTGATCTGAATGCACATGCTGGAGATATACTTCTAATTACAGGAGCGTCTTTACTGATGAGAGGTGCATGAAAATCGCATTCGATTTTTTGCACAGCCCTATGTATCATAACTAACCTGCTTTGTCTAGTCTGTTGGTCTCCGTGTCCTCTTTGCTTCGTGGTTTTTCTGTGCGTGAAAAAATTAATGTGTGGCGTGAAAGCGTGTGAAAAGCGTCAATTGCGTGTGTCACGGTGAATGCTTGAGAGTTGGCACATAAGTTCTCAAGCAGAATAAAGGACAGGTTGATTATTGCTGTTTAGCGTTTGTATTAATCTATGATGTGTCCCTGTTTGCCTACAGGGACATAAAAAAATAAATTAAAAGTGATACGTGGACCAAGGTGTCTGAGATTGTTCATTTTAAGTAAAGGATCCTAATATTTCGTCCACAACAATATTTAATGAGGTTATAACTCCTTGTGGTTAGTCTGCACGAGATCAACAAGCTTGTTTGCTTTGCGGCCGCTTTAAATACAAAATAAGCATTTGATCTACGTTAGAGCGTCTGAGCGCTCACAAATCTTTCTGCAGCGCCATGAGCAGAGCGGCAAGAGCGATTTTTGACGCTCTAGACGCCGGCGGTGTGAACGCACAGTTAGGCTTCGGCTATGGCTGTAGTGTTGTTGTGAAAGTAGGGGCGGAGCATAGAGACTATGCCGTTTCTCGTTTGTTACTCTAGAGTAGACCAATTCACTTTATTGAGGCATACTGCCCCCATCTGTTATGGAATGTGGAGTATGACTTGATTTTTTTTGCCAAACATTGCAGATGGCACCTTTAATGAAACATTGAGAATTTAAAGGATTAAATACACATTGCATGTCATAAAGCCGAGGACAATCGTAGTCCGATAAACAAACATGCATGCAGCTTGGCAAAGTTCACGGAGAAAACAATAGGTAATTAACAGATATGTGAGACTGAAAGGACACACACTGACACACTCTCACACACACTTCACACAAACAAATGTCTTTATTGTCAAAGTTTGTGTGTTTAAGCTCTCTGGGGGTCTTTAGTAGAAACAGCTCTGCACTCACTCAATTTTCTTGGAAGTATGTGTTTTGTCACATTCCAAGTTACACCCTCTTCATATTTCCCCATTCCTGCAGGGATCGACTGCCAATTACATCAGTTTTGATTATGCAACACACCCTGCGACGGTGTGATGATGTAGATGTGAGAGGTCAGAGGTCAGACTTAGCACGAACTACACATGAGAGAGTCCGCTAAGAAATAGATCTACATACTAAATATCAAAGCAAATATCTGTATGTGCACTCAAATCCTGCTTGCTTTTTTTTTTCATCTCTTCAGTCTTCGCTTTACTTTTAAGATTTGCTCAGTGTTAGCTGTTTTGGTGTTTATTAGTTGAAGTATGAAGCCAGTTCTTCTCAAGCTCACACAGGTATCCTAGCAGAGGAACCACAGGTGTAGAGAATCTCATTTACTATCATGAACTAACATCTGCCAACCATCCAACAAATATTGGCATAAATGTGAAAAGTATGGACATAAATATGCTTAAAAAAGATATAATATAATGCAAACTAAATTATAGTATCAAAGATTAAAATTATATTAAACGCAGTTTAACGTAAGAGTCCTTATTTTGACCCTCTTAAGTAGGTCTTAAGTTCATATTAGTGAGTAATTTCATAATTACTTCCATTGTCTTTGAAATATAATTAAAGTGTACTGCTGAATATACTGAAAAGCATTAATGGTAAACTAAAATCTACTTCAATGTAATTTCTGTTAAAACCTTGCATGTCATGTATTTGAATATATTTGAAACTGAACATTTGTAGTGAAGTTGCAATTTAGTATATTTAAAATATAAATATATATAAAACATATTAACTTCAAAATGTTTTAATGAATAACATGCTCCTCCCCCTTCTCCTTCATCAACTTCTACGGCTGATGACTTTGCAGTATTCCTCATAAATAAAACAACTACCATAAGTGACCAATTCTCCACACCACAAACCGATGATAACTTCATAACGACAAATACACACTCTCTCCTTCTTTCCGCTCTCTGAGATGGAAGTTTCCAAACTTATCCTTTCCAATCATCCTACTACCTGTCCACTTGATCAACTCTTTATGTTCCTTGCACAGGACAACCTCCTGGACAGCAACCAATCTGGCTTCAAAAGCGGCCACTCAACTGAGACTGCCCTGCTCTCGGTTACTGAAGGCCTGAGACTAGCAAGAGCAGCTTCCAAATCCTCAGTACTAACTTGCTGGATCAGTCTGCTTCTTTTGACACCATTAATCACCAGATCCACCTTTCCATCCTCATAAAGATGGGGATCTCAGGAACCGCACTCCAATGGTTCAAGTCTTCTCTCTGTGGTAGGTCTTTCAGGGTGTCTTGAAGGGGTTTCTAAGTCACAACTTCTTGCTGCTGGGGTACCTCAAGGCTCAGTGCTTGGACCACTTAATTTCTTCATTTACATATAATTTTTAGGATCTGTCATCCAGAAGCATGGCTTTTCTTATTGCTATGCTGATGACACTCAATTCTACTACTTCTCATTCCAACCAGATGATCTGACGGTAGCTGTCGACATTGAGAGACATTTCTAGCTGGATGAAGGACCATCACCTTCAACTCAGCCTAGCTAAGACAGAACTGCTTGTGGTCTCAACCAACCCTTCCGACTTTATTTGAGTGTAGTGACGTATTTCCAGCTGAAACGGAATATTGCATGATTTTATTTTTGCGTTCCTGGTCTGTCCATTTGTTTTATAATTGCAAACGTAACAAACATCTTTTTGGGAAATTTGCTTGTGCCATCTTTACTTAGTATTATTTACACTTGGTATTTTATTTATTTTTATGTGACCTTTTAGGGCACTGTCTCAATACATACAAAACCAAACACACACACACATCCATAGCTTCCGGAAAAATCTGAGCATTAAGTCATCTTGTCCCTTCACACAGGCTTAAACACACAGAAAGGTGTTGTCCTCGGGGCATGAGTGAGGAAGTGTAAGCTTATGACGGGCAAGATCTCTGTATGTGTGTGTGTGTGTGTGTGTAAGTGCAGCTGTGCTAGTTCCTAACCTTCCCCCCGCATGTCTCTGTATAGTAAAAGATAACACACACACACACACACACACACACTGTCCTTTTGTGGATTCTTAACAGTGTGTTTGGGTTTGTTTTGTGTGTGTGTGTGGAATTCCCTCTGAACAGATGAATAAACAGGGTGTGTCACAGAGACAGGAGACATGTTTAAAACTTCTGTCACACACACATATATACACACACATCAGCTGTGGATGAGGTACACAAATCAGAAGTAAAAGTACAAAAGTTTCTTAACTTTGTGCACACAGAGGAACTCCCAGTTCTTGATTCATTCTGAGTCAGACACAAACCCTCACATTCGCTCACTGAATCAGTGAGTTTTTGACTCGAGGACAGCTGTGATTAGATTAGTCCAGTTCGCAAATTAAAAAATTATTGCAAAATTTCAAACCAATTCAATGGACTCTTTGAAAATAATGATCTCATTCACGAATTGGACATTATCACGCCTCAATTATTTCCCAGTTTATTTCAGTTTAATCACGAAGTACAGTATGTTTTTATGAAATGTAGTAGAGTAATAATTATGCTTTAGAATATAGAAAGTTAACGTTTCTCAAATGCTATTCATTTTTTAAAGTTGGTGCATTAAGATGGATCATGTTAGGTTTGACATTAGTGATTAAGAATGTTACACTGATAGTTTTCTTCAGGCTGCTTGTTTACATTCAGACTCTTTTGAATAGTAAAGAGTGCTTCTAAACTAAGAAAACCCTCTCTCAATCCTGCCTGCAGGAAAGACAAATCACAATAGGGTTATCTTTGACATCTCGCTCGTTTCTCCCAGACAACAATGAGAGAAAAAATGGAGAGCAAATAGATTTGTCTCCTGAGAGACACACTCTTCCTATAGTTTTATGAGGGATCTCATACCCCCAGTTCCACTTTCCTTTAAGAGGTTTATGGAAGAGCATTGTCTGAGGAAGCTTTCCTGTGGGTGTCTGTCGTGGAATGTGTGTGTGTGTTGGGACACTGTGATTAGCGTGCAGGTGGATCCCGTGAGGAGGAATGTGTGTGTGTGTGAGTGTACTGTATGGTGACTCCCGTCAGCACTGGAGTGAGTGTAGGAGGGGCGTCTGTCTCCAGTCAGAGCGCGAGGTGAGGCTCGTGTCCAGTCTGTGAGAGCAGCAGGGGCTGGATTCATGTCACTCTGCAGGCGCACAGCTGCACGTTTTACAGAACCCTTTTGGATGTGGAGAGCTTATCTGATAGACAGAGTGTGGAGTCATGCAGGGCAGGACGGGGAAAGCGCCCAAGAAAGAGCTGGTGATCGAGTCTCCCCAGCAGTTTAAATATGTCCCTGTGGTGGAGGAGGAGCAGGACGGAGCGGGTCCTCAGGGGAAGGTGAGTGCGCTCGCTCATGAAGTTCCTGTCAGGCTGACCTGAGATGCTTTTAACTGAGAGAAATCTGAGTGGAATAGTTTGATCAATCTTATTGATTTATTTTAATAAACTGTTTGTTTTATAGTAAAAAGCTTAAACTACTTTATGATAGTTTTACAGTCAGTCAGATTGAGTTTTATAGTTAATCGGCTGTGGAACTGTTAAGTGAACTAGTAGTAGTTTAATAGCCTGTCAGCATTTTCAG
This sequence comes from Carassius gibelio, assembly GCF_023724105.1. Lineage (NCBI taxonomy): Eukaryota > Metazoa > Chordata > Actinopteri > Cypriniformes > Cyprinidae > Carassius > Carassius gibelio. Next base: position 5,005,445 of record NC_068404.1, on the reverse strand, counting down.
TCAGTTTTTGATGGTCCACTGTGAATGTGACTTTGATTTACTTTTTTTTTTTTTTTAACTTAAAATTGGTTTCATGACATTTGAAGTGAAAGTTAAATTAAAGCATGAAATGGTCATGAAAACTGAGGTGTGGTGGTGACAGAAGGGCTGTTTAAAGTTATTGATTAAGCCTTTATTGCATGTAAACCCGATTGGCTTAGTTGTTTTTTGGGGTTGAAATGTGTAGTGTAGTAGAAGATCATACCATGATATATAAAATTGATAAAATACCGTATTAATATACCTTGGTATTTACATGGTACAGTTTAATCAGTGCATTATATCAAATGATTAATTTAAAGTTAAGAGCCCAGTAATAAAAGACTTTTTGAAGACTCTTTATTAATTAATACTATTTTTGAAGAATGTAAAGTTCAAGAGAACTACATTTATTTGAAAGATAAGTCTTTTGTAACATTATAAATGTCTTTACTGTCACTTTTGTCCAATTGAATGAATTCTTGCTGAATATAAGCCCGACCCACTTTATATTAAGCTATTGTTTTCAACATTGATAAAAATACAAATACAATTCTTGAGCAGCAAATCATCATCAGAATGATTTCTGGAGGATCATGTGACACTGAAGACTGGAGTAATGATGATGAAAATACATCACAGGAATAAATTACATTTTAAGATGTATAAATATATAAATGTTGACCAAATAAATGCAGTCTTGGGGGAACATGAGACATTTTAAAACCATTTAAAAAATTCATACTGACCCTTAACTTTTTAACAATAGTGTCCAGAATCATTGTGGTACATTAGGGTTAAAAAATAGCTCAAATGTCTTTTCCAGCATTATTGCCTGAACGCAGGTTCACTTTGTTTTCATGCGTACACACACACACACACACAACTATCACTGCCCACATACTGTATCTTTCTCCTGTGTTTCTACTGCTTCACACACAATAGAGCTGAGCTCAGCTTTCAGGCTGTTTGCTTTAAAAAGGGGAGTGCACTGCTCCTCAGAAGAGAGAGATGAATGTGCTGAGATGATTCATGTGGAAATCAGACAAGCTTCCATCCTCTCACACGTGTATGTCTTTCCTGCTGTCGTTTTAGTCCAGTATATTCTGCTGTTCTTCTGACTTATGAACTTTGTTTTGAATGCAGAGTGTGCTGTGATTTGTGGTCCTGTTGTGTGCAGCTGGAGTGTGACTGGATGTTTCAGACTACAGCAGTGTAAAGAAATAAACACAGACTGCACTGTCACATTTCAGCACTGCGTGTGTGTGATTTCCAACTGCAGTTAGAAATTTATATAGCAAAATATTGAATGTTTACTTAACAATAAGGTACAAATTTGTTTACAAAATAAGTGCACGCATATTCTCTGCCACATTAACTGATGCATTACTCTGAACACAACTGTGCAAACACTGTCCTATTCATGTGCACAGGAATAAATATAGGCTAGGCGTGTGTGTGTGTGTGTGTGTGTGTGTGTGTGTGTTTGCCATTTGTGTTTGTACACATGCTGTGACATACTATACTCCATCTAAATGATATTTAAAAAAAATGCATGCACATTTTTACAGTATATTAATTAAGAAATTATATTAAACAATTGTGTGCAAAAATGCACTTGTATCACAGGACCATAAATAAATTGGTGGTTGTCATGCACTGTGACCCATTTTAGGCAGCTCAGTGTAAAAGTAATACTATTGTTATTGTCATTGACGCTACTGAAAAATGTAAGGAAGTTAGTAGCATCTGTGTGTAGGTCATTACTCTCGCTCTAGAATGAGTTAGTAGTTATGCAGTTAGTTTCATCAGTGATAATAAAACCACCTGTCAGTCATATGACTGCAACTCAGGTCTCTCATATATGTGTTAAAGATTAAACTGCTGAATGTTTGAAATGTGAATATTCACTCTCACACACATACAAACATATCCGATTTATTTCATTTGACTGGACAGCATTTTTCTGCTGTTATTTTAGCAATCATTGGAAAAACAAGGCCTCTACCTACAGTTTTGCAAAGCAAAATTTTTACTGCAGTTTCCAGCTGAAATGAGCCCTAGTAACAGTAAAACACCAACCATTTTTATTCCTTTTCACACAAATAATGATTATGGGGGCAGATTGCACAATACCATATGATGACCTCAAAACACTTTTACCATAGCGCATGATTTGTACCCTAATACATTTCATTGTTTGCATCAGATAAACAGCTCCATATGTGTGGCTTTTCTGCCATAGTAAACTTGCTTGGTAGCTCACCTGGTGCAGCACTGAACTTGTGAAGCAATGTCGGATACAAGCTCCATAAAACACGATAAAAGAGCGGCTGTTTCAGGTGGTACATTATTTTCAAATGCATTGAAAAATCATTCATTGGATTTTTAAAATGAGAACATAAATATTGACATGACGCTGTTTAGATAAAACTGAACATGCTTTTAGCATCACTCACTGGACACTTGCAAAATGTGCAAAATCAGTGTAATATCATTTCGAAGAAATGTCACCACAAGCACATATTTCCAGTGAGCCTGGCTCAGTCTGGGTTCGTATGCTCATGACACACACACTGTTGGGACTGAACTGGTCGATGGTTGTTTTATGTGGTGTCTGGAGGCTTTAATCTGTTGTACAGTCAGTGGAGCTGGTGTTCATGGCGTTTGGTTGGGATTCTGGTCTTTGATTGGTCTATCTATGATATCATCATCAAAACAACGCCGTCTCCTTGGAGATCTGCATCTGAGGTCATTTTGCCAATATCACTCCCAGATGTGTGAGTGGACTGTGTTATCTCATTTAGTCTTACACACACACACACACACTCCCAGATTCCTCCTGTACCAGTGGAGACATATTACTAAGATCCTCATCCAGCACTCATATTCTTTAGAGAACACTGATTTATTTTATTACAAAAAGAGTATTAGCAGAGTGAATGTTATCGCTGCACAACATTCCAACTTTGGTTTTAACATTTTAGGTAACTTTTAGCATTAAAACTAATTTTGAAATGGATTTTTACTCCTTTTACTTTGGCTCAGGAAGTTCCTTTGACTCTTTAGACCAGTGGTTCCCAACCTTTTTCAACTCGCGGCCCACACAACCAAACACATATGTTTGCGCGGCCCACTTCAAAAAAATTAACTGACCCCGCTATTGTTGTGTTAATAACTTAGTACTCCGAAGCTAAATTTTAAACTGTATTTATTGAATAAACTAGGGCTGTGCGATATGGACAAACAAACAAACAAAAAAAACTATCGCAATATTTTTTATAAATTTTGCAATTGTGACACACATCGATATGCTTTTACAGTCATAAATGCATTCAGGATTAATTTGAAACATATTTCCAAAAGAAAACCAATCAGAGCTTTATCAAAAAGTCATCTCTAGAACAGACATAAGTCAAAATGATCACTATAGTGAAGATGTAAAAAAATTTATAGACTTGTGGCAAAAAAAAAAAAAAATCCTGTATACAGGGACTTTTTTTTCTTTTTTGCCATGCATTGTTCATAGAGCTCATTAATTGTAGTGGTGCCTCAGGTGTTTGCAGTGTATGCGGTCAGCAGTGAGAGCGCATAAATATAACGCGAAAGCACATTAAAATAATGCACGAGTGCGAATCTATCTGTTCGCTGCAGATTTCCTTTGCTCTGTCACAAAACCAGTCGTGCTTGCTCAGATACACGCTGCTTTGCGAGGAGAGAGTGTGCACACTTAAAACGTGTCTCCTCTCACTTAAACTGCATCCTGTTCACTAACAAATTCACTCTATGCTCATGTGTTAGACATGAATTATCGCACGTTTTTATTTCTAGCCTTTTACCGCAGTGAGAACGCTCTGATCCGTCAACATTGGCTCAGAAAAAAGGCGCATCACAGACAGTGTGTGAACCTGGAGTTAGGCATATGCCCAGTCTCTGTTCTCGCGCTAGGCGCAATGCATTCTGATGGGATCGGATACGGGAAGTCAGGGCCGCGGAAAATTGTGGTATAAAGCGATTTAGAAATCGCGCACACTCAAATCGTGATTTTAGGACGTTTTCTATTAATCGCACAGCCCTAGAATGGACTGGAAATGAACAGAAAATAATTGGCGGCCCACCTGCAATACCACCGCGGCCCACTAGGGGGCCGCGGACCACAGGTTGAAAACCACTGCTTTAGACAATATTGCCATTGAACACCATTGAGTGTGTTTAGAAACAGGTACAATCACAATGGCGTATCTTAAGGTGCTTTGCTTGAGGTTTTTAAGAAATAATATTTCATTGGACTTTACCAATCAACCCGTGCCTCATTTGATTGTGCTAATTCAGTTTTGTAACATGCTTTTCTCCTCTAATTAGTACATGTGAGGACCATCCTGTAACATATTGCCATATTAGAATCGGGATATCTGTAAGATGTGCTGAATTTGTGCATGTGTGTTTTCAGGTGAAGCCGCGTGTGGTGGAGCCTCTGGACTATGAGAGTGTGCTGGTGCAGAGGAAAACTCAGATCCTCAGCGATGGACTCAGGGACATGCTGCAGTTTCCTCTGGAGGATTTTCAGGTCTGATTATCTATGACTTTCCACTGATTTTTTTTTTTATTGTGGTATCCTGTCTGACATAAAAATGTGAACGGTGGTTGGTCACTTTACACCTCACTCTGATGTCCTTTACTGCCTTAAAATGTGGTCACACTAGACATTTAACAAGGCAACAGCTGTAATACAACATCAAACTCTGAGTTGTCTTTTTTTTTAAAAGCATACTTCAACATATAACATGGATAAATGTTATCTACTTCACTACTAGCTTGATTGTAAAAGTCTGTATGGTTTGGTTGCACCATTTATTTTTAAAGGGGTCATCAGATGTCCACTTTCATCAAAGTGGTTATGATTCTTTAGAGTCTTAATGAAAAATATTTTAAAGAAACATTCCTTGGTTAACATTTCTCAATGGTAGTGTAAAACAACACCTTTTTATACCCTGTCAAAAAAGCTTTTTTCACAGCAAGCCGTTTCAATGCATTTCCCTTTAAATGCTAATGAGCTCTGCTGACCCCGCCCCTCTCCGTCAGTGGGGTGTCAAGCCATTCTTTGAGACTGTAAACTTTAGTTGCATTTATTGTGAAACATTATTAAGAAAGGTGATTTTCAAAATAAATTGATTAATTTAAAAAAGTATAAAACATTTCTTCTGTAGTTGAAACTGAATCACAAATGATTCGCGCGAACATAGACGCATTTATGCAAATTGGGGTCTGGATTTATTATTTAAAAAAAAAAAGAAACAAAAAAAAAACACTGGGTGGATTTTTATTATTATAGGGTGGTTGTGTACACACCCTGCCAACACACATTTCAGTTCAAACAACTTGTAAAAGTGAATTTTTGTATCCGATGACTTCTGTAAGGGAGAATATCATAATGTCTCTTTAATGTAATGCATAGTCACATATGACGTTTACTCTCAATGAGGGCATGTTTCAGGTTAAACATAAGCTAATTGATGCAGTTCAGTCAATCTGATATTTTATTCCAAGTATTACTCCTGGATGGAGTTTAACGGTGCAACACAAATGTGTAAGCCTAATTGTGTAATTTACCCACAGCTGGGGAAACCGGTCCCAGATCCACAGTGTTTACACTTCAGAAAGTCAACCTACTAATGGTCCGTGTGTCACTGTCTCTGCACATTCAACTAGGACAGGACGTAACACTGAAATATGACACATTTTCACTTTAGTCCACGAACAATGAGAAGCACAGGTCTCATGACACCAGGCTCTGTCCATCCTGAGCTATGATCGGCCGGGACACTGACACATTCCACAGAGATCCTAACCGGCAGAGCAGATGTTCCCGGCCTCTTCTCTCTCAGTGTCTCGTGTTGTCTCTCTGGGTCACCGGCTCTGATCACACCACGCAGCTGGAGTCATGGCTCTCAGAAAAAAGGTTCAAGGCTGTCATACAATAAAGGAGTAAAGTAAACAGCTGTCTGACTGTCACAGCTGCACACAGAGTCCATGTGACCGAGATGTTGTCCACTGAAATCTTCTAGAATGCACACGGTTTCTGATGTCCATAGACGTGCTGCATGAAAACATCATCTCCTGCCAAACAGCACAGAGATCCAGGCTGCATCTCAACTTATACTACATATTAAATTGGGATTCATTCATAATATTTAAAAAACTAGGTGAAAGGTAACCGGATGATCTACTAGTTATGGGAAGATTTAGGCTTCTGCAATTAATGGACACGATCCCTTGAATCCCACGATCCCATGAAGCCACACAAAGGGTTTATGAATGCCAGTCAAACAATGTAACGAATGCTGTAGGTCACATGACAACATGACTGATATAGTTCATACTATTATGAACATACTTTTATAACACTCACAAAGTTTCATAGAATCTACTAAATACTTGCTTTTTCAGAAATACTCTATTTTTCAACTGTAGAAAACTGTAAAATACAAGGCTAAGGGGCCGTTCACACAGAATGTGTCTAAAAACGTGAGAGACAGTTCTCAGGAATGGTTTTAAAAAGCGCAGCGCAGAATGCAGCTTAATGGCTCTAAAGAAAAACGAAAGCTTGCCCGGCCTCCGAGGTCTTCTGATTGGTCCACTGTTTCAGAACTGACGTTGATGCACGGTGCTGTGTGTAAAAAAATTTAACTTGAGATGGCATCTTAAAAACTTGGGGCCCATGTACAGTATAAGACACTGCAAAAGATGTGAACGCAACAGTCATACACGTTCTGTGTGAAGTACCGATGTATACAGAAATGTGCCTGGTCATCAGTCTCCGGATGAGACGGTAAAAGTGGGCTGTTGACAGCATGATGGTTAATGAACCGGGCTCTGAAAGTGCACAGACTCATTTCCCAGTTAAGATAACTTAGAATCTGAGATCAAAGTTCTGCTCTATCACCAAAAGCACTTAAACTGCTCCAGTGGGACAGCCCTCACATCCGTTTGCAGTGCCTAAAGCTCCTTTAGATTAAAGCTTTTATCAAAGGTAAGAGAATGTCATATTTTATTACACTTATTACTGTCACTAAAAGGTTAAATGGGCAGTTCACCCAGAAATCACACTGATGTCATACTAAGCTCTTAAGACTGTGTTCTTTAATATTCAGAACACAAATTAAGATATTTTTAAAGAAAACCAAGACCTTTCTGACCCTCCCATAGACAGCAACTACTCAAGGCCCGGATACGTAGTAAGGACATTGTTAAAATAGTCCATGTGACATGAACGAAAAACGTCCTCTTCTGTGTCAGCCTTAATTTGTGTTCTGAAGATCAACAAAGGTTTTATGGTTTTGGAACATGATGAGGGTGAGTAATTAATGATTAATGAATTAAGGACATTTTTGGGGTGAACTAACCTTATAACACATGTGGATGTGATACTGGATGACATAGACAACCACTAACTAGTCCAAACTAGTCTCACAGATTCAGACCTTTCATCAGTTTAAAGTCTGGTCCATTTCCAGCTTTCCAGTCACACTGGATTTTTTGTTTCGTTGTCTTTTATTCAAATGCACACAAATGCAGGGGACAGGAAACACGAGACCATGCAAATTTCACTGCTTTCTAAAGTTTAGTAAACTCTGACCTGAGAAAATACCAAGTATTTTGCTTGGGCCTGTTTGTTCCTCCACAGGCCAAGATGTTTACCATCTTAAAGTTCCTGACGTGCTGCTTATCTGCTAATCTTGTGACATCAGACATGCCTTTTCCCACGTGTCCCCACAGTGAGCTTGCCTTAAACCTGTGACCTTGTAGGTTCCCAACCTAGGTCTCCATCCACTGCCTGAATCTCTATTAGCTCTTGAAGTTTCCCTCACACACTGCTGTCCCGTAGTTGTGTGCTCATGGTATTTGGCAGTGTGTGCATGGCTCCTGGTAGACTATGGCAGAGTTCCTCCTCTTCTCACCCACTGCGATTAGCATCTCTCCAGGAGGAAGTGAGGGCTTCAGGAAAGGAAGTTTGGGAACAGGAGGACTCTATTGTGTGTTTTTTTTCTCTTTGGAATGCTATTAACGCTATTTTCCGCTGGTTCTGAGATCCACTGACCCTGGTGACATAGAGACACTTTCCTTCTAAATATAAAACATCAAGAGCATTTGTGGTAAACAAACAGTCTCAGATCTCAGTGGACTTTGTTTAGGGCACATGACATATTTCATTTGGCATTAATGGAAAACAAATTGTGAGTTTGTCTTTAGCCACCTAAAATTCTTTGGATTATGAATATTTGATTACTTAACCCTAACACTATGTTTGTAAAATTACTATATAATGTCCTGTGTAATAAGCTGCCAGTACATTTTCTGTTATTTTACTGATTTATTTTTTGCTGTGCATATTGAATGTTTTAATTCATGTCAAATAAAATGCTTTAAAAGTGCTGGTTGCATAAGGAGAATGTAATTTTTTATTTTAATGAATATTATATAATAGCATTAATTAAAGTTATGGTTCACCCAGAAGTATTTGATTAAATGATCATTTACACCAAAACATCTTTAAAAAATTATATGATTGCTTCACATAATCCAGATAAGATATACTCCATAATGTCAGGCTTATGTCAAGTTTAAGAGTGAATGATCACTGGTAACCTGAAGCATTTTTCTAGCAAGTTAATTTCCTAAATGCATATATAATAATGTATATAAGATATGCAACATAAATGTAATCTTACAACTTGCATCTGCACAAAATTGATGGAAATTTCCATGTGATTTAGACCTCACTAGTCAGAATGTGTAACACTCTTGTGGATGTGCTTTTCACATAAAAACATGCCAAAACGCATTCTGGATGACATGCTGCCCCAACACTGACCAATCAAACCTCAAGGAATCACCCAGCATGCTGCCATAACCAATCAGAAAAAAGAGAATATGTTTTTGAAAGTCTTGTGATCTTTTTCCGAGTACTTGTAGCCATCCCAAATCTTTCGTATCAGATGTCAGGTTTTGTATAGATGTGGTTCTAGATAGCATAGATTTGATTCTAACAGTGTTTTTCTTCTGCAGGTGTGCACACTGCCACGACAGATCCGGACCTTCTACCCGTCCATACCTCCACACGCACTGAGAGAGGCACAGAGTCTGTTTGTGCAAGAGGTAAAACACACACACACACTTACAGAGCACTTTCTTTGAATTCATAACTTCACTGTCTCACATTTACAATCATACAGCGTGTGCGTGTAAGACAGAAGAGCACAGCACCTATTGTTCTTTAACAGTATTTGAGCATTCGACATCCTCACACATACTTTCTGCACTCTGAGGATTTCCTCTGTTGTTTATAAAGAAGACTTTGTCCGAGATTGACCTTCGTTTCACATAACACACTCACTCCTAGCTGAGAGGAGAATAGTCCTCCATTGTTCTGCAGATATTCCCAATTCTTTATAACACTCACTGCCAGATAGGTATAAACTCATGGGATACTCCCGAACTATCTGAGTACACACACACACACACACACTGTGTTACTGGCAGACACATGACTGCTCTCCAGTTGAATATATCAAACAGATGGTTTAACGTGAGTTTTCAAAACCTAGTGAGCTTCACCTCTGTCCGCTGTCTACGAGAAGCTTCCTTCAAAAGGGACATTCTTCCTTCTTAAGTGTACCTATGGTGCCTAAAATGTTGCATCTTACCAGAAATTGTTGTTGGAGTGTATGTGAGTGTGTTTTTAGCATTCACCATCAGCTTTATGCAAATATTGTGCTGATGTTGTGTATTTAAATGTTGAGTGCTCCTTCCGTTTCTTTTTTTTTTTTTTTGATCTATAAACAATTTTGGCTTTGAGGAATGGGTTTTCCTGCCCCTGTCTTTCATCTCCTTTCTGCTCTTCCTAAAAAAATCAGATTGGACAGAGAGCAAAGGATTGAGGGAATAAATGAGATCGTTTTGAGCACAGGGTGACTTTACATAAAACAGCGACTCAAACATAGTAATGCTGTTGCATTTCCTTTCCTGTCAGAAAGGAGAAAAGCAGTCAAAGATGTGGTTGTAGTTAACACTCATGCTCCAGATCATTTAAGCTGTGCTGCTCAGGCAAATGATGCAGGTTTGAATCCGGTTTGCGATTCGTTCTGATCCTGTTTCACCCTCCTTAAAGTTTCCACTCTTCATTATTTTAATTAAGATTCAAAACGTACATTGCTAACATAGATAGTAATACATTATAAGTGCACAAATTAAAGTCATTATCATTGATATTGTATTAATAAGGGATAATGCCTCCACGTCGTGCATTAAAATCCTTTAATGCACAGCTATCCATGCATTATCACAATTATACCATGGTCATTTAGTTAATGATATTTCCAGTGCAATGACTGCATACTGCATTCTTAAACCAGACACAGAGATGAAATAGTGCTGAATAAATCAATCGATCAAGAGAGAGAGAGTGAGTCAGTGTTTAGACATGCATTGACGCTTTTTAATGTAAGGGCAGAAGAGAGAAGGGACAGGACATCATGACATGTTAAAATCAGAAATGAACCCGTGTCTGCCGCTTGAGCACCAGGAGTACCAGCTGCTACTGTAGATCAACTCTAATTCACTTTAGCTTTCAAATTCATCCTTTTAAAGGGGGGGTGAAATGCTATTTCATGCATACTGAGTTTTTTACACTGTTAAAGAGTTGGATTCCCATGCTAAACATGGACAAAGTTTCAAAAATTAAGTTGTACGTTTGAAGGAGTATTTTTGTTCCAAAAAAAACTCCTTCCGGTTTGTCACAATTTTCGTAAAGTTTTTTTTCGAGTATGGCTCTGTGTGACGTTAGATGGAGCGGAATTTCCTTATATGGGTGCTAAGGACACGTCTGCTGGAAGAGCGCGCGCTCCCGTATAGCAGAGCACTGACAGCACAACAGACATTCACTGATCAGAGCGATTCACTGATCAGAGCGAGAGCGTCGCGAAATGTCACAAAAGAAGTGTGTTTTTGGTTGCCAGGGCAAGACAACCCTGCACAGATTACCAAAAAAAAAACATTGAGGGACCAGTGGATGGAGTTTATTTTTACAGAGCATCAACGGAGTTGTACAAGTGTTTTTGTTTTCGAAGATGCTTGTTTTACAAACAAGGCCCAGTTTGACACTGGATTTGCAAATCGTTTATTTCTTAAGGATAATGCAGTCCCAACGAAAAAAGGGTCACGATCGTGTGTTGGAACCGAATGCGTTGAGTAAAGCTGCTTCAAATATCTCTGTGTTGTTAACTTAGCTATCGGTGCGTAAGCACATCAAGAAACCTTGTACACCTTTAAAGAAAAAAAAAAGACGACATAAAGTGGAACTTAGTCATTTTCCAAAACCGCTAAGCAAATATATACAGTTTCAGTACATACCACATAGAGACGTCCTGCTGTAGTTGTTGCTGCTGCTGCTCTCGTTCAGTTTCAGCCTCTGGATCTGATTCTGGATCATAAATAAATGGCTGAATCTGACTGTTAGCCATGGTTTGTTTTGGATGATGGTTTTTTCCCTCACGGTAATGTCACAGCTTCCAAACGCTCTCAACTCAAAAGCCTACTCGCGCTCGTGATTCTTTAGCTCCGCCCACACGTCACGCCTCCAGCCGGTCGTGTTTTTCCGGGAAAAATCGGTACGGACTATTTTTCTCTTATAAATATAATAAAACTAAAGACTTTTTGGAGTTATGAAGGATGCAGTACTACTCTATAGGTACTCAAGATTAACAGGAGATTGAGTGAAAATGAGCATTTCACCCCCCCCCCCCCCCCCTTTAATAAAGAGAGTTTGTGTGAATAATTGGAGTTGTATATGCCAGAGGTAATGCTGCTGATGTTAATGCTATTGTGTTTGTTCTTACAGTGCATCAAGTCTTACATCTCTGAATGGCATGTAGTCAACTACAAATATGAGGATTATTCCGGTGACTTCCGTCAGCTTCCCAAGTAAGAACCTCAATTAGACCGAGACATGTTACAGCCTGTGTGACTGATTATAGCTATAGGGACAGAGGACTGCAAGGTATCATTGTTACAGTGTCTTCCTAGGCTGCTCTCTCTCTCTTTGTGTGTGTGTGTGTGTGTGTGTGTGTGTCCTTATGCCACATCGTGAGGACCAAATGTCCCTACAAGGAGAGTAAAACCAGAAATGGTAAAATATAATATAGTAAATGATGTTTATCTGAAAGTGTAAGAATGCAAACAGGTTTTCTGTAAGGGGTGGGTTTAGGGTAAGGGGATAGAAAATATAGTTTGGTCAGTATAAAAGTAATAGAAGTCTATGGAAAGTCCCCACAGTTCACAGAAACAAACATGTGTGTGATTGTCAGCATTTGGAAAGATGTTTGTGTTGGTGAGAGCAGGAAATGTGTTTTGCTGGGTAACAATAGAGCAGAGGAACAGCGAGTGAGCTCATCATCTCCACATTGCCACATATACACTTCCAGACCCTTTAACTGTTTAAATGGCCATCTGTTTTTTTCATCTTTTATTGAGACAAAGTTGAGCAGGATGACAGTCCAGCCAAGATCTGATTATCTGGAGAAAGAAACATAAAAACTTTCATTAAAAAGTCATTACCAATAATTATATGAAGCTAAATGGATCGTTTGTGTAGTCATGAGAAATAAATGAAATATGTTCCAAACAAACTAATTAAGATATAAAATATATCACAGATATAGATTAAAATCCTTTTTTTCTTGTACAGTAGTTCTTTTTATTTTGTCTGTAATTTTTCTATGGACTCTACTGTTACATTAGTTTATTAAAAATACAGTAAAAACAGTAAAAAAAAAAAAAAAAAAAACATTTTCTATTTTGATTTATTTTAATATTCCAGTCTTCAGTGTCACATGATCCTCAAGAATCATTCTAATATGCTGATTTGCTGCTCATTTCTCATTATTATCAATGCTGAAAACAGTTGTTCTGCTTAATATTTTTATGGAAAAAAAATTCAGGATTCTTTTGATGAAGAACAGTATTTATTTGAAATTAAACATTTTAAATGTCTTTTATTGTTAGCTTTGATTGATTTAATGAATCCGTGGTGAATTAAAGTATTGATCTCTTTAAAAAGTACTTCCCTAAACTTTGAGCGACAGTGTAAGTGCTGTTTTTTATTCCTTTGAATCTGGGTGTTAATTTGTGTTTGTTTTGTACACAGCAAAGTGTCCAGACCTGATAATTTAGCCCAGCATGTTTTTGAGGTGGATGAAGATGTGGATAAAGATGAGGTAAATCAAATTCACGCACAAACACACCTTCCAGAATTGTGACCCTCTTGTTAAACTTTGAAACTATAGTCCATCTTAAGTGGTATTTTCCCTCTCTAATAAATCCTACAGAATCCTGCCAGATGCCGAATATTTATTTTCCCAAACCACTTATAACACAAATCCCGTCCTGCAGCCAATTTTATTGGTTAATATTAAGATTAGGGGTGGTTGCAGCATTTTGTAGTTAATCAACACAACCAAGGAGTGGAGTTAGTGCTGAAATGGTTTGGGGAAAAAACACACATCTGCACTAAAAAGCATGTGCTACAGTATAATAGCTTTGAGTATGAAGTCAGTCAGTAGACTAGTATTAGGACATACTGTACTACCACTTCATAAAACTCCATCCCTTAGTCTGTTATGAAATACTTCCCATTTTTGTACAACTCAATTTATCCAAAACTCCTTTCTATTGCGCAAGGAATAGTAGGCAGCAATACTTCAAAACACATTCACAGATGCACAGTCATATGGGCCTTTTCTTTCTTTCTTTTATTTTTTTACATGCTATGATATAAGATGCAATACTGCTAATGTCACATACTATTTAGGATCATATGTAAACTGGGCTAGAGCCAGGCTTTAATTATGGACCAGGATTCTAGGTTTTCCCAAAATGGACATAGTCAAATCCAGTGACCATGAAGGCTGTCCACATATTTGATTCTACTAATCGGCTTCCATCTCCAGGTTGTGTCATGTTTCTTATTTTAGCCCAAATTTGTGCAGTACGACAGACTGATCTGTAACTCAGGTCGTAGGTTTGAGGAATGCAGTATGATTATTATGCTGAGTTTTGGCCTGTACTGTGGACTATTGATTACTCTGAGTTCCTGTTAGACTCATATATCTAGTTTGGTCGCTGATTGATTTCTTGTATTTCTAGAAAGTTAGTGTGGTAATAACGAGTGTGTTTTTGCAATGGAAGTAAACACACAGCCAATCACTGATGGCCATCCAATGACGCAGCCAATCATAACAACTCGCCACTTTGAGATTTATCATCATTCAGGCTGTTTTCATGAATGTTAATAATTATTAGTGATGCTTGCTGATGTTAACGGTGCTCATATTTAAACTAATCTAAACAAATCCTTAAGTATTAAATGATTTAAAAGTTTGCATGGATGCTAAAAATCTCGCTGACTTACTGTATATTGAAGGAAAGACCCGAGCAGTGTATTTAGAGAAGGTAGAGGAGTTCTTACTTAAGTTGAAAAACTGAAGTTCATGGCATTTCAAAACAACTTCTAATCATGTTTTTGAAGGCTTCTGTTGGATCATTAAAGGTCAACGTCAGTTTAGTTTTGCACAAGGCTCACGTTTCCCTCAGAAAACATGAAGCTGTAGATCTCTCTTTGCTAAAGCTGCCTTCTGAGAATACAGACCGTACAGTCATTCTGACTGGGTTTTGATATCTGCTGACTGGAAAGCTCAGATAGTGTGTGTTTGTTGAGAAAACGCAGCTCTGTGAGGTCTATGAAGCATCCAGACTCCCTCTGCCCACCCACACAATCACAGCACAGGCATTTCATCTGTTGAACAACGTTGTGTGTGTGGTTTGTTTATATCTGCAGAGTGTCAAGATTAAAGCTTTAAGGAGCATTTAACTGGTGCTTCAGAGACAACCCACCCATTGTACTAAAGTTTAACCTTCTATTGTTCTTAAAGGGTCTCTCCTCCTCACCTTGGAGTGTGAGGTCTGACGCTTCTCACAAAAGACCAGTTTACACCAGCATGCTTGTTCAGGCTGGTTGGTGCTGGTCTAGCAGGTGGAGCAATAGTGTCACCAGCAAAACTGTTAGTTTTTATAATAAAGTTTCCTCATCATGTCTCGCTGGTTAAGCTTGCTAAAAAGCCTGGTGAAATTACCAACAGACAAAGCACAAAATATGCTATAGTACGTCTGCCTCCCATGCTGGAGACCCGGGTTCGAGGCCCACTCGAAACGAGTACGAGGTGTGGCGGTGAGGACCCAGGAGAGAGGGGTTACATTGGTGCCGTGACCCGGATGGGAGTGAGGTTTAGGGGGGTGAGTGTAATGGAGGCCAGCAAGTAGGTGCTATGCAGGTAAACCTTACTCCCCTGATCCCAAGAGACACACTAGCTACAGATGCTAGTGGCTGCAGTCATTTAGCCAGTTAGTCCGTCCGCCTCCCATGCCGGAGACCCGGGTTCGAGGCCCACTTGGAGCAAGTACGAGGTGTGGCGGTGAGGACCCGGGAGAGAGGGGATATATTGGTGCCGTGACCCGGATGGGAGTCAGGTTTAGGGTGGTGAGTGTAATGGAGGCCAGCAAGTAGGTGCTATGCAGGTAAACCTTACTCCCCTGATCTCAAGAGACACACTAGCTACAGATGCTAGTGGCTGCAGTGATTTAGCCAGTCAGTGTGTCCGCCTCCCATGCCGGAAACCCAGGTTCGAGGCCCACTAGGAGCGAGTACGAGGTGTGGCGATGAGGACCCGGGAGAGAGGGGTTACACTATATTGTTCTTGCCAGCATGAGGTCAATAGTGTGGACCATAAAAAAGTACATTGAGGTAAAACACACCAGAAATATTATTATACTAGACAAGTATTTTGATCGACTTCTACTTTGTTCAACTGCGGGATCAAACAGACAAGGCTTGGACTGTCATCACAAAACTGTTTCTTGTTTCTGTGTGTGTGTGTGTGTGTGTGTGTGTGTACAGGACACAGCCTCTCTGGGCTCCCAGAAGGGTGGTCTCATTAAACAGGGCTGGCTACATAAGGGCAACATGAACAGCGCCATCAGCGTCACCATAAGGGTGAGACTTTTCATTCCTGCGGATAGGTTGTGTTTTCGTTTTTCATGTCTCATTTACACTCTTCTTGATTTCCGTGCAGTCATTCAAAAGAAGGTATTTCCACCTGACACAGCTGGGCGATGGGTCATATAATCTCAACTTCTACAAGGATGAGAAGATCAACAAAGAGCCCAAAGGAACCATCTTCTTGGACTCCTGTATGGGAGTGCTGCAGGTGTGCAGACGTGCTCTAATGTTCACAACACAAACCTCTTGTTCAGGAGTCATCACAGTATTGATTCACATTTTAATAGAAATGACATTTAAGTATATTTTAGTTTACTATAAATTCTAGTCCCTACATTAACGTTAACCATATTTCACTAGACAATATGAGTAATTATGAAATTGCATATAAAGTTGTACTTTAGCTATACTTAAGTGGGTCAAAAAGCTGATTATATTTAATATAAATTTAAACTGTAACACATTTTCACTTAATTGCAATTAACATGCAGTTAAAAGTCTGAAAACATTACATTCAGTGCACATTTAAGTATAGTATTTCCATAATAAGTACTGAGCATGATGAGAAGGCAAAGAAAGCAGAGAGTGGGGGATGAAGTGGCTCTCCTCCCTGTGTTTTAATGATTGATAAACTTTCTCTCTGGGAGTAAATTCTCCACATACACAAATCCCAAAATAAATCGCTACTCCCACGCCAGCCCCCCATGCTATTATTGTGTGGAATTTTCTAGAACCTGTGGCTGTATTCTTTCAAAGGTACAGTTAGCAAATCAGCGTCACACCCTGCATGTGTTGTTTTTGTCATTATCTGTAATGAGTTGTGTCCGTTTAATTAGCCCTCTTCCCCTGACCTCTTGACACACCTCTCACCTCCTCACCCCCCGTCTGCATCAACAGAGCAATGGCATTTACTGAAGACCGCGGCTATTAGAGTTAACCAAATCTAAAACCATGAAAAACATAATTACCTGAAAGAAAATAAATATACTACACAAACAAACAACAACTGAAGTCAGCTGCAGCAAAGCCCTGGCAAAGAATCAGAATTCAGGAGTGTCTTTATTCGCCAAGTGTGTGCAGACACACAAGGAATGTGTTGTGGTACATGCACACATACTGTTCATGCAGAGTTGGGTATAACGCCTTACAGAGTAGCATGTTACTGTAATTCAATTACTTTTCCTGCTAATGCGTTACAGTGCCAGTAAAATGATGTTACTTAAGTTACAAAAATTATGAATAAAACAATTATGTTTTATGCTGCGGCACCTGGGGAGCAGTTGGGGGTTCGGTGTCTTGCTTAAGGGCACCTCAGTCGTGGTACTGAAGGTGGAGAGAACACTGTACATTCACTCCCAACACCCACAATTCCTGCCGGCTCGAGACTCGAACCCACAACCGTTGGGTTATGAGTCCGACTCTCTAAACAATAGGCCACGACTTCCTCCTTAAGTAATTAGTAATCTGATTACTTTTTAAATCCAGTAATCAGTAATGTAATAATAAAAAATTTTTTTTTAAAGAAGTAATTAGTAATTTGTAGTGGATTACTTTTTTAGAGTAAATTACACAACACTGCATACATATCTGAAACAAGAACAGAAAACTAAATAAATAATAATAATGTATGAATCTGGAACAATAGATTTATGTACAGTTTTATGCATTTCTCTATTTACAGCTGTATAAATGTGCACATTTATTTACATAATACTTGAGAAAGAGGCAATAATTATATGTGGAGAATGAAGTACAGAAACAGAAATGAATTACAGAACAGCTGTTTAAACTGGAGATGGCATGGGGGAAATCAGTTTTTATGTCTGGATGTTCTAGTGCACAGAGGTCTGTAGAGAGGGAGGAGTGTAAAGGGATTGTGGCCGAAGTTAGCGAGGTCTGTGATGATGTTACCTGCCCGTTTCTCCACTCTGGAGTTATATAAGTCCTGAAGGTTGGGAAAGTGCACACCAATGATCCTTTCTGCCGTCCTGACAGTCCGTTGCAGTCTTCTTATAATTGAGTAAATTCCTTTACTGTATTTCTCTACCAATCATTAGTCAAAAATAGGTTTAATTTTTTTTTTTTCATTTTTAAATATTTAAATTCTTCACTTTTTTTTAAGTAAGAATAACCCAATTATGATTTCATCCATCGATATCCCACTCTTAACGTGTAACAGTTAAGTAATGACTGGTTTTGATCTGATCTCAGTGCATTCTGCGTGGTTAAAACACACAGCTCTGCCAGCTGAGCAAGCAACCGTGAGCAGCTTCACAGGAGAAATCCCCGGCTGCTGAGGGGTCAAGAGTTGGATGCCTGCATTCTTCTCTGGTTGTCTTTGCCTGACCAGATGCCCTTGCTCTTATGTTTTTAAACCCATCCCTTTAAAGACACTTAACTCCTCTGTAAGACGGGAATCTGTCCTCCTCCGTATGGAAATCATCTCTCTTCTTTCCCAGGCTTCTGGGATGGTTTCTTCAACATTACTGACTGAAGTTCTACAAATGAGTCTTACTGATGTAGCCTACATGATACACCTCAAGAGTCATGTACTAGAGATGTTTGAAGCGGTTTTTACTGTGGTAAATGTATCATCATGTGAGTTCCTTTTGAACTTTTTTTGATTGTGCAGAACAATCGTGTGCGGAGGTTTGCGTTCGAGCTGAAGATGCAGGATAAGAGCGGCTATGTTCTGGCCGCTGACTCTGAGAGCGAGATGGACGACTGGATCAACACCCTCAACAAAATCCTCAACAGCAGCTTTGAGCTCGCCATGCAGGACAAGAGGAACGGAGACTTACACGACGGTGTGTGTGTGTGTGTGTGCAGATTATCAAGAAGCCTTAACCATCTGTGCATTTTAGACTCATTTCGATGCACATTCCTGAAGCAAACCACACTGACCTCAACACATGGGAGTGACTGTATACACAATGACAAAGAGACATGACTGTGTCCCTCAGAGAGTTCCTGTGGTTACTGTGTGGTGTAATGACTTTCTTCTGTCCCTCTCTGTTGTAGATGATGAACAGGCGAAAAGCGATCACTCCTCGAGCAGCATGGACAGTTTTCAGGTAGGTCACACTACCTCCAGAAACAGGGATGATGACTCTTGAGTTTGAGAGAAACTCAAATCTGAGTGAACACAGAAATCATCACACTACTGCTGAGTTTGTGTTTGTGTTCAGTTGGTGTGTAGCTAGACGTTTGACTGTCATTATAAAGTCTTGGAGGCTTATTCTGGCCAACTACTGCCCACCGAGACTGGAAGTGCTGTTTGATAGACTGTGTTTGACATTAAGGGATGGAAAATTGAAAATGATAGTAATGAAGATATCATGAAGGTAAAAGTAATGGTGAAAAAACCTTGAGAGAAACCAGGCTCAGACCTTTACAAACATTTTGTTGGCCAATATTTAAAAACCAACCTTTTTTTTTCATAATCTCTTCGTACTATCAAAATAATGAAAGAAAAAAAATACTGAATGTTGGTTTGCTCCAGATTGTGCAGTCATCGTCAAACACAACTAAGATAATATAGCACGTAAATGCACATATGAAGTTATAGAGCACAGTGAACTTTTTTCCTCTAGTTTATCATATGGGTGTGCTGTGATAACTGTATTTGGTTTTGTTCATCTGGAGCTGGAAGTGAATGCAACTGAAACCAAAAACAGATTTTGACTGATGTCTCTCTGCTCTGTTCTCCAGAGTGCCAGAGACATCGAGAGCAGGATGAGGAATGAGACACGGCTAAAACTCTTTACACTGGACCCGGACTTACAGGTACAGTAAATCAGCATCATGTGACACTGAAGACTGGAGTAATGATGCTCAAATTTAACCCTGCATCACAGGAATAGAGACTTTTTTCAAAAAGTTTCCTGACCCTTGTGAACGGAAGTGTATAAAAACATGTCGATAGATGAATCCCCTGACCTCATTATCCACAGAAACTGGATTTCTCCGGGATCGAGCCAGATGTGAAGCCCTTCGAGGAAAGGTTTGGGAAGCGAATCTTGGTGAGCTGTAACGACCTGTCCTTCAACCTGCAGAGCTGTGTGGCGGAAAACGAAGAAGGGCCAACCACTAACGTACTTTACCCTAACTCAATATAGTTTCCAGTCATTTCCATCACCGTAAACCAGCTTCTGAGAGTTTCTGCACTGGTTTGCATTGCAGGTCGAGCCCTTCTTCGTCTCTCTCTCGTTGTTTGATATTCAAAGCGGACACAAGATTTCCTCGGACTTCCATGTGGATATGAACCATCCGTCTGTGAAAGAGCTGCTTCCTCAGAACAGCACCGCAGCGCCAGACAGTCCACAAGCAGCTCAACACACAGCCAACAGCCTGACAGAGAGCGCCATTCAGTTTCCACGACAGGTGAGGACACAATCTCTGTCAACAACAACTGTGACCTGCTACTGATAGACACACAAAACCAGTTTGGTGCAGCCCTCAAATGAAAGACAATTACAGTATTACAGGCATTTTAAAAATATTCACAAAAGTGTAACAATGACACTTGAGCCCCCCTCCCCCCTATTTATTTAACATCAGTTCTGATCATAATGTCCACAAATGCATTTATTTTTATGATTCCAGCCCTTTGTTTTTTTATGGAAAAAGACAACATATGACACATTTTCCAAATACTAAATGCTAAGTACTTTTTATTTCTTTTTTGTTTGTTTTGCAATGTGTTGCTTTTTGTTTTGTTTTGTGTTTTGTGTTTTGTGTTTAGTTTTTTGTTTTGTTTTGTTTTTTGCTTTGCTTTCATTTAGTTTCGCTTCTCTTTGCTTTGTTTTATGTTTTGTTTTATTTAAATTTTACAGTCCTTGGATAACTCAATGATTAGAAACAATCATAATTTTAATAATTTATTATTTTTTGTGAAGTGTCCGAACATTTGCCAATATGATGCCATCAGGTTGTAAAATAGATTTATGGAGGGAAAATTATGTTGAAATATTAAAATTCTAATAAAAACAAATTTTATGCTGTTTGCATTAACACAAACTAGGAAAAAGACAAAAAAGTCCACACCTGGGTTAATGTTTAACTCTCTTATGCACATCAAGGCTGCATATATTTGATTAAAAAAAAATTTCATTCCTTTGAAAATCATTCTTATATACTGATTTGCTGCTCAAGGAACATTTCTTATCATCCATTATACAGTATTTCTGTAGAAGCTGTGTTGTATTTTTCCCAGTCACTTTACTGTTAATGATTAATTTAGTGCATTATTGCTAAATAAAAGCATTTCTTTAAAAAAAAAAAAAAATCACTGACCCACAAACACTTGTGTACATTAAACTTTACTACCCTTGTTTGTGGAAATCTTTAACACTGAGTTGTTGTAATCATGTGTGTCTCTAGGGAGTGTTTTCGGTGACCTGTCCGAACTCTGACATCTTCTTGGTTGCTCGGATTGAGAAGGTCTTACAGGGTGGAATAGCACATTGTGCCGAGCCTTATATGAAGAGCTCAGACTCGGCTAAGGTAGGGTGAAATCACTGTTAGGCCTCTGGAAAAAGCCCCAAAATGTTGCTGTTGGCGAGTGTTTTTAAAGCTCTCAGATTTCTGGAAGAGATCCTCCGATATACTAGTCCTTCTCAGCCTAGAGACCTGTCATACTTTTTCCATTCTGGGTGTGTTATAGTAATATCATTCAGATACAAATAATGTGAAAGTTTTTTGAAGTCCCATTTAAAATGGCATGCTTTGCAAACCTAAATACAGAGCTGCATTTCTTTAAAAGTGTAATCCTTTTCTTTCGTCTCTCCTCAGGCTGCTCAGAAGGTTTTGAAGAACGCTAAGATGGCCTGCAGCCGGCTGGGTCAGTACCGGATGCCGTTTGCATGGGCCGCTAGGTGAGACACTGACTTTTTATTAGAATAAGCTCTTGAAAGTCACACACAGAAGCTGGAAGTCACTTATGATGGTGCAGACATTTTCATGCCTGAGTGTGAGACTGTGGAGGATGCGATGTTGTCTGTGTATGAGAACAATGCTAATATTTTAAAGCTCTGTTCCTGAACACGTATATAATAGTTGGCTGGAAGCAATGGCTTTTAGTTAAAAATATGATTTTTATCAGAAACATCAAAAGCCAGTATTCTTTTTCGGGTGAAGGATCCATTTAACTGTCATTAAAATGTCGCAATGCTTACATTTTTAAACTTAAAATAGGCTTTATTGCAAAATACATTTTCCTATTTTTATAGGAAATACAGTGTGATGTGGCCATTTTTTGTAAGATCTGTAACATGCTATTCTCCATCATTTGGTTATAATTTGTACATACAAAAGGCACATATAAATCCCTTAAAAAATCTATTTTCTATGGACAGCAATAATGCATTTACATCGCATTAATTGCAGCAGGTCAATATAGTGAAACACATTATGTATTCAGGTTTATTTGCATGGAAAAGTGGCACATTTGCCCTAAAAACAACTTAAGATTATAATATGTGTGGTCCAGTGCTTTACCAGTGCATAAGTTGGACTGTGGATAGTAAGAAAACATCACTGAAACATTTTAAAGGTCTAAACTGTACAATGACTTCCAGCCTGAGTGTGGGAGATTTCAGTTCCACTGTGTAAAAGCAACAAAAGGCGAATCACTAATGTTCGACCAACAACTGTTTTAGTATCTGTTTTGTTCCAGTGAAGGCTGTTGTTTGTCGTTTAAAAGCCATGCCATTAAGTTAATCTTTCCAGTGTGATGTTACAGTCGATCTGGGCAGGATGTGTGTGTCTGTGTGTGCTCTTATCTCTTTCACCCGACTGGAAAAGTGCCATAACACAGCAGCAGGATGAGCTTTGTGTCTGTTTCTCAGGCCGCTGTTTAAGGACGCCTCTGGGACGGTGGACAAGAGCGCTCGGTTCTCGGCTCTCTACCGACAGGACGGCAACAAGCTCTCCAATGAGGACGTGTTCAGACTCCTGGCAGACTTCAGGAAGTCAGTTCTCCAATCATAACACTCTTGTAGTGTATCATGTGTTTAGTGTTTGCATGACCTGCAGAACCATGTTGTACACACTCTTGTTCGGCTATTGTTTTTCTCTCTTCTGTCAGGGGTGGTGATGTTCTAGAAACAGAATAGTCTCTTTTTCCCCTTGTTTATTTTCCCTCCTCTGTGCTTTCTCTTCTCTCAGGCCAGAAAAGATGGCCAAGTTGCCTGTGATTCTGGGTAATCTGGATGTTACGGTCGATAACGTCGCACCAGATCTGACTAGTAAGGCCTTCATATGATTCTCTGCATCGAATGCATATATTTGGATAGTTTCAGGTCGGCTACCTGCTGCTTCTCACTGATTGGTTGATCTCTTGTGTGTGCAGATTGTGTCACGCCCTCCTATCTTCCTCTACGTCAGATGGAAGTCGCAGACTGGAGCAGGATGGTGTTTGAGGTGGAGGAGTTTGTGCCGTCCATCCCTAAATACTCCCAGCCTTTCACCGTCTACAACAATCACCTGTATGTGTATCCACGCCATCTCCGATACGACGGCCAGAAGAGCTTCACCAAGGTAAAACTCCACAGTCCTGTTGAGATTGTGTTGTGTTTCATTTACCTCAGAAGTCAGATATCAGAGCTGGGAATGATTTCACACCCGAGTCAAGGTCCAACCGTGTTGTTAGCAAAACCAATACTGAAAATACTGAATTTTTGTCTTGTTTTCTAGTATAAATATCGAAACATTCTTGAATCAAGATGCATTTACTTCCCAAGTAAAATGACTTAAGTTAATCGAAAAATAAACAATTTAGTTTGTTTTTGCTTAAAACAAGCCAAAATATCTGCCAGTGGGGTTAGAAAAATGATCTTAATTCAACGGCTAAACAAGATTATTTTTCTCGCCCCATAAGCAGATATTTTGGCTTGTCTTAAAGGGGTCATCAGATGCCTATTTTGCACAAGTTGGTATGATTCTTAAGGGTTTTAATGAAAAGCTCTGTCTACAGCAAGTTGTTTTATTACATGTTGCTTTAAATGCAAATGAGCTCTGCTGACCCCACCCCTCTCTGAAAGACAGTACATTTATCTGTTCATTGTGTACTTGCTAACTATCACAGCCATTTTGCAAATTCATTAAAAAAAAAACCTTAAACTCACTTCCATTTTTTTTTTCAAAAAACAAGACATGATATTTTAAGTCATTTTGCTTGTAAAATAAAAGCATCTTGATCTTTTTTATATATATTTTTTTTTTATACTAGAAAATAGGACAAACATACTAAGAATATATATATTTTTTGCAGTGAATATATAAAACCCTATAAAAAGCTGTATTTTGCACAGATAATGCTGTATTAATATGTGCACTGATAGAAGTTGGACAGTGCTGTGTGCACCAATGAGTTTACTGAGACACAGACAAAGAGAAATGCTACAAAACAATATACTGCTACTGTTGTTCATATTTTATGAATGTTGACATGCTGAGTAGCATTTTGGGATTCTGAACTCAAGAGTTTCCAAGTCCGAACTCTGACTTGAGAAGACGTTCCAGTTAAAACTTCCTACTGGGAAAATACATTTCCCATCTCTGAGCACAAATGGATCCGCATTAGTTCAAACCCTGCTCCAACACGCATGAAATACGCCTGCAGGACTGCATTTAATTAAGGTTGAAGCTTAACTCTCTGTGACTGTGGCCCTCCAGGAACTGACTTTGAGAGCATTATGGGAAAAATGCAGAAACTGATCTGACCAAACATTCTTCTTAATATTTAAACATATGGAAACAAGTGTGATGAGGCATTAGGGAAACCTGAAAAGTAAAAAAAAATAAAATGACAAGCAATGGGACGCTAGTGCTTTTCTGTTGCAAGGAATGTGATGTACCTCAGGAATAAATCAGTCTAACAGTCACTGCCAAAAACCTTCAAGTATGCAAAGGAGGGCTACATCCAAAACCCTAATTTGGCTTAAATACAGGATGGGGAGACCATGTGCTACAGCAGCCATTCCCAAACTGTTGAGATCGAAAATATTTACTTAAAGGCCCCTGAGATCTTTCTAATGATATATTGTTTGTCAAGATTAATTTTGTCCCGTTTCATTTAATCTATTTGTAAACATTGACACGTGCAAACAGAGAGTGAAACAAATGTAACAATTTGACAATGCCATCACAGTTTACAGCTCTCTGATGTTGGTTCATTGGAGACATAACTTGTAGCAAAAGGACTAAAACATTTAGGCCTGGTTTCACAATCAGGTCTTAGACTAAACCAGGATTAGACCATAGTTCGATTAGGACATTTAAGTAATTTTTATAAATGTGCCTTACAAAAAAAAACCATTACTGGTGTCCCTCTTGAGGCAAAACAAAGTCATTGATATATTTTAAGATCAATCAGTGCACGTTTCTTTCAGATTTACATTTTAGTCTGGGACTAGGTTTAACCCCGCCTCGTCTGTGAAAATGTTTAATTTTTATATTTATTTAGATTAGTTATTTTAACTGTACATTTTATGATGTACATCTTTATTAGCTTTTCATCAACTCACGAATAACTGTAAGATCATATAAACATCAAAGACACAACGGTTTTCTAAAAGATTCGGTACAATTCTGTTCAAAGCTCAGAGGATGCAAAAGTAGGGTTAGAAAAATCAGTATTTTTTTTAGCCAAGTGCTCAGTGAAGTGTTAGTTGAGTGTGTTTCATGTTCATGTGATTCCAGGCCAGAAATATCGCTCTGTGTCTTGAATTCAGAGATTCGGATGAAGAGGACGCTCTCCCACTGAAAGTAATGTCTCACACAGACACCCAATTATCAACACTCAAAAAAAAAAAAAATATATATATATATATATATATATATGAATTGTAATATTTCACAACATATCTGTCTTTCCTGCAGTGTATTTACGGGCGTCCAGGAGGGCCTCTGTTCTGTAAGAAAGCATTTGCTCCCGTCTTACACCACCAGCAGAACCCAGAGTTTTATGAAGAGGTGAGACGTTTACCTCTGAGCCCTACATATTTATGTTTGTGTGTTCTTATGGTCAGACGGTTGTGTTGTCTGTGTGTTTGAACGCTTGTTTTTACCGTGTTCAGTTTAAGATCGAGCTGCCGGCTCAGTTGACGGACAGACATCATCTTCTGTTCACTCTCTATCACATCAGCTGTGACAGCAACAGCAAAGCCAGCACTAAGAGACGAGAACAGGTGGAGACACAAGGTGAGACACACACTCACATACAACCTTCAGAAAGCAGTCTTAACCACTGGCCTGAAAATACACAGTGAAGGAGTAAAAAGAGAATCAATATTTAGATCCATTATAACTAATAAAACCCATGTGTGGGCTGCATACGTTGGCATTTTAGGGACCTTGTTTCTTGCTAAGAACCGTTCCACCCACTCATTCTGTTGTGTTGTGTGTGTGGGTGTGTCTGTGTGTGTCTGTGTGTGTGTGTGTGTGTGTGTGTGTAGTGGGTTATGCGTGGCTCCCCTTGTTGAAGGATGGCAGGGTCATCATGAATGAACAGCAGGTGGCAGTGGCTGCAAACCTGACACCAGGTTACCTGAGTTTCCAGGACAGCAGCAACAAGGTGAGAGATCCTACTAACATTAATCATGTTTTTTTTGTGTTTTTTTTTTGTGTTCTTTGATGTGTTGTTTTGTTGTTGTTTTTTGTTTAGTTGTATTATTTTTTTTTGTTTTGTTTAGGGTGTTGTCTTTGTGTGAGTGTGTATTTTATTGTGCTTTTTGTTTTATGTTTTTTTTTTCTTTGTGGTGGTGGTGTTGTTTTTGTGTGTATTTATGTTTGTTGTATTATGCTGTTTTGTTTCATTTTTGTTTTTTGTTTATTGTTATATTGTGTTTTTATTTTATAAAAAAAAATGTATAATGTTGCTTTGTTGAGGTGTTTTGTATTTTTGTGTTTTTTGTAGTTGTGTTTTGTTGCATTGTCATATATATGCATTTTGTCACCTTCTGTTGTTGTATTGAGTTGAGTTGAGATGT
This sequence comes from Carassius gibelio, assembly GCF_023724105.1. Taxonomy (NCBI): domain Eukaryota; kingdom Metazoa; phylum Chordata; class Actinopteri; order Cypriniformes; family Cyprinidae; genus Carassius; species Carassius gibelio. Next base: position 4,978,328 of record NC_068404.1, on the reverse strand, counting down.
GTTAAGTTTGTTAAGTGGTGAATTAGAAATGTTTTGCAAAATTCAACATTGAAAACAATGTTGCGTTACGCCCACATCATAATTCCATAATAGGCTAAAAATTATGTACATAAATTAAACAATATTATCGAATAATAATCTAACAAATCAAATACAGCTCAGCTTTTAAAATTAAATATCACTCACCACTGAAAGGGCTTCTTTCTGCTGTTCTTATATTTAGTCTACAGTGTTCCCGTGGAATTGGACTACTTTAACACTGTTGCTGTGGGTTGTTTTTCATGTCCGCAGGTTAAAGCGACCCCAATAACATTATATTTAGCCCCTGGAATGCAAATTAAAATGTGTATTTTACCTCCAGAACACAATTTCTAAACTGGGGACCCCCTTAAAAACACGATGGACTAGTTTTGGGCTAGTCTTAAGTAGTATCTTAAGTGATCCTTTCTGGATCAGCTATGTTCACAATTCATTTGTTATTTGTATGGTCTAGGTGGTCATACGGTGTATGCCTGCAAATACAGGACAAACTGATGCCTTAAATACATGATGGTTCCGTATTATACAGAATGTTTTGAAACCCTATTTAAAATGCAAAAGAGGATTGTCTCGGGGGCCCCCTAGTGTTGGGACTGCAGCCCATGTTGCCCACTAGGATAACCGACCCTGATTGAAGTATACAGGCACATATGCTTGAAGTCTGAAATGTGCATGAATATACATAAAATTTTTGAATAATTAATCAACACATTTGCATATTTACATTGACATCACCATCTTTTTTAGTAAGCATTACATTTTGAAAAATAAAGGACTTTTCAGATCCATGTTTCCTGTGCATTGATTAAGTGTGTGTGTGTGTGTTACAGCAGCACACTGGTCAGGAGGTGAAGTGGGTGGATGGTGGGAGGCCGCTACTCAAAGTCTCCACACAGCTGGTGTCCACTGTATACACACAGGTACGATGTGTCCACCTCCACATCTCAGAACAGAATTTATACATAGTAATGATATACAAATTGGGAAATGGAGCATTAATGCTTATTTTTTATCTTCTCTTTCTCACCAGGATCAACATCTGCATAACTTCTTTCATCACTGCCAGAGTATTGGATCCACAGGCCAGTCAGGAGAACTGATCAAATACCTGAAGGTACTTGCTCTGTTTGTCCTTCCTGAGGATGTTTGAGGCCTGGAGGTGTTTGTTCAGTTCAGGTGTTTCTCACAGATCTGTCTCTCTCATCCTCTGTAGAGTCTGCATGCCATGGAGGCTCATGTGATGGTGAAGTTCCTCCCCACTATACTGAACCAGCTGTTTCGTGTGCTCACCATGTCCAGTCAGGATGATGTTGCTGTGAACGTCACCAGGTCTCTTCTGTAGTGTGTCTGATACAGTGTTATTTTAGTATGGCTAATACACTATATCTATATCATGTTATTGAGGTCGCTTTATCCTGCAGACATGAAAAACAACCCACGGCAACAGTGTTAAATACACTAATAATTATACTTAGTGGCCGACCGATATTGTTTTTTTTTTACAGCCAATGCCGATATCTTGGAAAGCGAGGGGGGCGATAGCCGATATATATATATATATATATATATATATATATATATATATATATATATATATATATATATATATATATATATATATATATCGGCTATTGCCCCCCTGTCTAAATATTTTAACAATGGGTTAAAAAATAAGTGTTAAATAATAATACTTATACTTTAGATTTATACTTATACTTATACTTAAGTATTTTTCACAAACAAAATGAAAATTAAATGTTCACTAGCCATTCAAAGATTTGTTTAAATTACATAAATGTATATTTACTTAATGCTGACAGCAAACAAGAAAGTATTATAATGTTTGCCTTTCTATTACTACTAATAAAAATGCAATCGTTATAATACTTTTTGTATACATTAATTCCAACAGTTCTATCTGATTATTATACAGACTTCTTTCTTTCTGTATCAGACAGAACTGTTAATGATGACAGGGAACAGGTGGGAGAGAGTGAGCACTGTGTGATCAGACACTGCTGTTCTCAGTGCCATCAAAATAAAAGTCCAGCCTCGAACACATTGAACACACACAACTTATCGGCCAATGCCGATATTTGAAAAATGCCAAATATCGGCCGATATATCATCATGGCCGACCACTACTTATACTTAGTATAAATTTTCTTTTATATTTTACATTTTCATTTTCATTGCTTTATTTTTAGTAATTTTATGCTGTTAGTTTTTTTTTTTTTTTTTTTTTTTTTTTGTATAATACATGTTTATAATACATATAATATGTTTTTTTAGGTTTAAATTATTTTTATTTCCGTTTTAATTTTATTGTTTTTAATTACAGTTATTAACTTCATTGTTTCACCTTAAACATATTTTGTTTATTTGCCAATACATTTCTTATTGTCGTTTAGTTTAAGTTTTACCAAACTATTTTTTATTTTATTTTATTTTGTACCCATTTTGTCTAACATTTTGTCTCTTCTCTCGTCAGGGTGATGATTCACGTCGTGGCTCAGTGTCATGAAGAGGACCTGGAGCATCACTTACGTTCTTATGTAAAGGTGAGCTACATCATAATACGTCACACCTTTGCCTTTCTGATGTAAATCAAGTCATTTTGATCATAACCCTGTGTAACCAGCATTCTTGTTTTCTTGTGTTTTTGAGTAGTACGTTTTGAAGTCTGAAACTAATTTAACCAATGGTAAAACAGTCCATGACGAACTGGCCAAAGCCATGACCGCCATCCTGAAACCCTCCACTGACTTCCTCACCAGCAACAAACTGCTGAAGGTACAACCAGCCAATCAGATTCAAGTTTGTTTTATGAACTAAACTTAAGTTCAACTATATTTTGAGGTTTACATCATGTATTAAGTATACTAAAATCAGTGTACTACTAGTATATTTGTAAGTGTACTACTCAAAACTTTCTAGGTATAAATTGGCCCACTTTTAGTTCAGAAAAGTATGCTTTTAAGTGTGCTTAAAGTGTAGCTGTGGTAATTTTACATCTAAGTTTTTCTTCCTATTGCAACTATACTGTGAACTATACTACAAGTGGTACTCTTTGTTTAATAGCTAAGTACTTGTAGCTGTCTTTTGAGTTTATGAAAGTACACTGTATAGTACAGGTTTTATATTGAAATATATATCTGCTTTTGCTCAAAAAATAAAACTAATATTTTAAAAACATACTTTTAATTAACTTTAATTTTGTAAGTTACCTGTATTTTTTTTTAAAGTAATTATGACTTAATTTTTTGTTTTTGTAAACGAGCTCTTGATATATTCTCTTTCTCCTCTAGTACTCCTGGTATTTCTTTGAGGTTTTAGTCAAGTCTATGGCTCAGTACCTGATTGAGACGAGCAAGGCCAAGGTGAGGATGGGCAACATCACCGCATGCTCTTTTTCACACACACACACACACACACAAAAAAAATACGGATGTTATTTTCATGGCAGTTGTGAGATAAACCCGTGATTTGACCCCTGTCCTTCAGGTGTCTAGGAACCAGCGTTTCTCAGCTTCATTCTATCACTCCGTGGAGACCTTAGTGACAATGCTGATGCCTCATATCACACAGAAATACAAAGACTACCTGGAGGCGACACGAAACGCCAATCACAGCCTTGCTGTCTTCATCAAGGTGAGCCGAGCTGCTGGTCTGGAAGACATCAAGCATCACATCTTCCCTACTGAAAAATACAATACTAAAATGTATTTGAAATACATTTATATATAGTATATTAGAATAACATTAAGATATTTATGTTTAATAAAAATACCCTGCTTTTGTTCTTTTGGTATAATAAAATGGTATGCTTAAAGTCTGCTATATTAGAACAACTAGTTTTCTACTTAATGCACTTTAATTGTGCAGAAGTTGTGCTGAAGTCCAACTAAAGTTATGCTGAAGAGTATTTGATTGTGCTAAAGTGAAACTATTGCAAGTATACTTCAGGTACACTTTAAATATATATTTGATATTATACAGAGAACATGCACTCCTAATTAATATTGATATTAAAACACAATTTAGACTTAATATTAAGAAATGTGCATTGTGCAATAAAGAAATGCATAATTAAAGTGATATGTCTATAATTATGTAAATTGATTTTAAGTATAATTGTATTTTGAATAGATTATGGCATAATTTTTTACTTGGGTTAAAATCTAGAAGTTAGAAATCAAGTACAATATTCCTTTTGGTTTGATTTTATTTGCACAGTAGTTCAACAAATTTAATGTTATAATTTAATTAAAAATTTAAAATGATATTAATTTATGTTGTTATATATTACTATTTATCTTTATTTTTTCTTTAGTTTTGGTTTTAGTCATAAGTAATAACACTGGTTTAAAGACAAAAAAAGACACATCTGGTGTCTTGAATGGTTCAGTAAACTCAGCCATTTTTTGTTTTCACCAGCGCTGTTTTACCTTCATGGACAGAGGGTTTGTCTTCAAGCAGATCAACAACTATATCAACTGCTTCATGCCCGGAGATGCAAAAGTAATATGCTTCTGCTTTTATATTTCCATTTACACCCATGCATGAAATTATTTTTTAAATATATATATTCCATCATCTATAATTTCCCATGATTCAGTCTGATGGCTGTCTCTCTGTTTCTTCCTCACTCAGACGCTGTATGAGTTTAAGTTTGAGTTTCTAAAGGTGGTCTGTAATCACGAGCACTACGTTCCTCTCAATCTGCCCATGCCGTTCGGGAAGGGCCGAATCCAGCGCTTTCAAGGTAATCGGTCATTAAAGACAAGAGCAGAAGGAGCAGACCTTATTGAATATTGATTTGAACTGTATCGAAGGCTGATACAAGTTTTTAAATGAGTATACTTTATTATAGCCGTCTTCCTTTAATCCAGTGCTTCTCATCCAGGGGCTTTCGCCAAACATCTAAGGAGGCCTCAAGATGACCTAAATGATCTCAAATAAAACAGAAGGAGCATTAAAATAAGCAAAACCAAATACAAATTATTATTTACGTTTTTTTCGTTACGTCTTGAAAACCATGTATTAAAAGTATTAATAATGATATTAATTGAAACAATTATTATCAATCATTATATGACTTAAATAATATAAATACATTTTACTTACCCTTTTATAATGCATAATCTTCTTGTCGATTCACCAGTTCACATTTACAACTCTACGAGTTTGCTGCATAAAAACATAGGTTGATTTCCACAGTGGTCTGAACAAAAACAGCAGACAGGCTGATTGTAAATGCACATTCATTTTCAGCCAGCAGGTGGCGCATTAGGAACAGCAGAAATAAAGCAGCAAAAAGCAGTTTTATCGCAATTCTTCCCTTTCTGTCCCCAAATTTAAGACCTCTAGAAATCATAATTAAGGTTCTTGTAAAATTTAAGACTTTAATGTCAATGTTCCTAATTATTTCTCATATAAAACATATAAAACATATCTCACTGAATGTTTAATCTGTGTGTGGGCCACTCTCTTCTCTCTTCACTGCACTGATGTGCTTGATATAAATGTGAAGAATAAATTCTATAAGAAATTAGCATTTAGCATTTATTTATTTCATTTGGTCAAAAGGCTTCATGGACTTGGACCGGAGTCCTCCTGTTGATCTAAATCATGACAGAAGACTATTCCGAAATAATGCCTGTTTCTATAATGATAATGCATGTTGTTTTCATTCCTATAGTTCAGGAATATATTTTCGGTTCTGAACTCGCATCCTTCTCTCTGTGTCTCTGTCAGATCTTCAGCTGGACTACTCTTTAACTGAGGATTTCTGTAAGAATCACTTCCTGGTGGGGCTGTTGCTGAGGGAGGTGGGCGGAGCGGTGCAGGAGTTCAGAGACATCCGTCAGATCGCAGTACAGGTGCTGAAGAACCTGATGATCAAGCACGCCTTTGACGATCGCTACTCCTCCAAGGTGAACAAGCACCGCAGTGTGTTATGAGCACGTGTGTTAATGAATATATGAAATATAAAGCATGTGTTTTGTGTGTTTTTCAGGCTCAGCAGGCTCGCTTGGCTACGCTTTACCTGCCTCTGTTCAGTCTTCTGCTGGAAAACGTCCACCGGCTCAACATCAAAGATGTGCTGCCTGTCACCAACCAGACGAACATTGTAAGACTGACACCTAGTGTTCGCTTCAGACTCTGCAGCTAAACAGAACCACTTGCTACCAGATTGCAGGTTTAACGGGATAGTTTACAGAAAATGACAATTCAGTCATAATAAAGGCATACCCTTATTAGTCATAATAAAGTGTTATTTTAGATATTAATAACATTTTACATTATACACTTATACTTTTAACAGTGTATTTGATCAAATAAATGCAGCCTTGGTGAGCATTAGAGACTTTTTTCAAAAATATAAAGCAATTTTACTGTACCCAAACTTCACAAATCCATTGAATAAAGGTGAACATTAAATGATACATTTTGAGATGCATCAATATCATATGTATCAACAATTAATATCAGTATCAGATTGCTTGAATTATTTTTATCAGAAAACAATGTAGTATACTACATTGTAGTATATGCGTATACTAACATGCTAACAAAATGTATAGTAAAATACAAATTGAGACGTCAAAATATAGTGGTTAGCAGGTTGCTCTTTAAACCAACTTCAGTCTGTATTGTTTCAGAATGGCCGTGATGATCATGTCATGATGACACCTACAAAAAATATGGCCAGTCCAGTGGACGGCAGCCTGCATAAAGAGCTGTTTGGAGTGATTTCAGGAGCAGGTGAGACACTATCTGACAGTTTTACAGGAACGAGCTCTTTGTTTGTCCCCATTGAAATGCCTTTTGACTGTTATTTCCCATGTCAGGCCTTACAGGGTTCAAATAATTCTGTTCCGATGATTGTTCTATGAGAAATATCGTTTGAGAGTGATTGTGTCCAGTGTATTGATGTGCTTTGTGTTTGTCAGTCTCTCCTCACACTCCGACCATGAGCTCTGTACGGCACACTGACTCACGCAGCTCTCTTATCAGCACAGACTCTGGGAACGGCCTATCAGAGCGCAGCGTTGACAAGCCACACCCCCTAGACAAGGTACTGCTCACATGACCTGATTGTCATTTTTGTGTTAATTATTTATTGATGCACTGTTATCATGTTTATCAATGATTATCAAGTTTATGTGCTGCAGTGTGTGTGCGAGTGTGTAAGGTTGTATGTTTGTCCCAGTAGTGTGTGTGTGTGTGTGCTAACCTGTGGTTGTGTGTCTCCTGCTGTCGTGGCGTTCAGCAGGAGCGTTTCACTCGCCGTCACTCTGCCAGCGTGCTGCGTTTCTTTACTGACTCAGAGGACACGTCTCTCTCTGCACGTCTCAAACGCCAGACCATGGACTTCTCTCTGCTGTCTACACCGTCTGAGCAACACACACACCCTACACAAGTATTACATCAGCGCTGACCTCTGACCCCTGCCCTGCAGCCCTGCTATTACCACTCACCTATGACCTCTTACCTTACACAGTCCCAGTCTGGTGTTTCTGTGTGTGTGTGTGTGTGTGTGTGTGGCTTTACTGAGCTTCTGTTCCCTTAGTTAGAAGATAAAGATTGTCTGTCTTAAAGGGGTCATGTTGCATTTGGTTTTCCCTGAAGGTCACTTGTACAAGGGATAGTTCACCCCAAAATCATCATTTACTCATCCTCGAGTAGTTCCAAGCTTGTATGAGTTTCATTCTTCTGTTAAACATAAAATAAGATATTTTGAAGGATGTTTTTAAGCAGTTATGTCGGTAGCAATTGACTTCCATATTATGGAAAAAATACTACGGTCAAAATAATGGCTGCCGCCAACTGATTGTTAACCAACATTTTTCCAACAGAAGGCAGGCTGTTTTTTTTTTGTTTTTTTTTTTGCAACTATACCTTTGAGACTTTAAAGGAACACTCCTACTTTTTGGGACTTTAGCTTATTCACAGTATCCCCCAGAGTTAGATAAGTCCATACATACCTTTTTCATATGTTTGTTTTGTTTAAGGAACCATCAACAGCGCGTCTCGTGTGCTGCGCTAATCACTCCGCCCAAGTATCCACTCCACCCAAGTAACGTTAGCTGTGCTCCTATGCCTAGTGAGAATATAGTTCCCAGTATTTATACGATTAAAAATGGTTTCTGTCTCATATAGCCTTGTACATGCTATACAGATCACAACATGTAAATAGGAAAATGTTTGCTTTATTTTGTCACTTATTGGGATTACTATGCTACCATTATCCATTTACATCCAGTCTTTGTGCTAAGCTAGGCTAGCGGCTGGTGCGTCAAATAACACTTACAGAACGCACAGAAATGAAAAAGGTATGTATGGACTTATCTAACTCTGGGGGATACCGTGGAGTGTTCCTTTAATATGTAAATTATCTTACCTTTTTAGTGTATGTATTAAATTTTTTTTGCATTTTTTGAATTAGTTTTGCATGCCTGTTTTATAACCTTACTAAATTTCACTCACTAGCTCACTAGCATCTAGCTTTAAAACTCCTGCTCAAATGGACATAGCTTCCCTCAGAATAATAACAGTCTGCTGCATAGTTTTTGTTTTGTTTTTTTCAGAAAGAAAACTGTAAACCAACACCACCGACATATTATAGTCCATATGTGTTTGATTATTAAATCCGGATAATAGGAGGTGTTAACAGTGATTAAGGAGGGAGTTGGGTGGAGTTGCTATAAACCAATTAAGCTCATTTGTTAAGAGAGCATAACGACCCCCCCCCCCCCCCACCGCACAACACACTACACCACATCTGCCTTCTGGGATGCCCGAGTCATTTAGAACCTCACCAAATCAATATCAAAGATTCCGAACATTCTCTCTGTCGTGGTGATGTCATCAGATCAGCCGTAGATTCCGCTTCACTTGCACACTGGGTTTATAGGGGCTTGTGTATTTAAAGGAACATGGGTGAATCAGCTTGTGTACTGAAAGTACTGCGGCCCCCTGCAGGGGTGTGCTGGGTGGGTGTGGTGTTGTGTGATAATCAGGATAATAATCAGGAACATACATTTTCTTTCAAATGATACCACAACATTGTAAAACGTTGAACACAGAATGACGATAACAAAGCCAATTAATGTTCAGTGCCATAAACTGACAGAACTGAAGCTGAATGATCTTGTGCTGTTGTCTTGATTTAAGCATTTCAGTGCAATGAAATAAATCAGACCTTTATTAAAGCATATAAACTGATGGTTTGTTCGTTTAGTAATGAACCTCTCTTTCATTCAGTGTGTCATTGTGTCCTGCATCATAAATGTGTGTGTGTAATAATTCAGATATGTGCAGGTTTTTGGGAACTCTGTCATGATCTGGCCTCTTTAAGATATCCTCCAGTGGAGAGTAGACATTTCTGTCAGCAGCACGTCTGTATTTTGTAGACAGATCTTGTGCCTAAATCCACAGCTGAGTCAGTAAATCTGTTGACTGCAGGAATGTTGTGGTGCACTGAATGATCTCTCTTTGATATTCTTTCCTTTTGTTGCATTTCAATTAGTACAAAAACAGTCCTTCAGTCTCCATCTGTGTAACCACATAATATATTAAGTGAATAATCAGACGCAGTATTTTGTGGGTTTCATAGTTTCCACACCCTGCTGTCTCAGTGAGGATCTGCTGGCAGGGGAACATGGGAAATATTCTGGCCAGTGCTGTGCTATGGTAGATACATTAGCATCTTAGTGTAGGCCAGCGTGTGTGTGTGTGTGTGTGTGTGTGTGTGTGTGTGTGTGTGTGTGTGTAGAGCTGCGCTCCTCCCTGTGTGACATCCTTTAGGGAAAGAGCTATGAATGGCCGTTTTGAGTGTGTGCAGTGCTTTACAAACATGACATTTATCAAAGTGTGTTTGTGATTTGAGGTGGATGTGTGTGTTAATAAATGTGCACGTGTGTGTGAGTGCTTATAACTGCCTGAGTGTGTATTTACAGTTACCCCAAAAAGTCTTTGGACACTTAAGCAACACTTCCATAGATATAATTGAATTTAAAAGTAATAGCAAAAAAAAAAAAAAAAAAAAAAATATATATATATATATATATATATATATATATATATATATATATATATAATATATATATATATATATATATATATATATATATATATAATATATATATTTTATTATTATTATTGTTTTTTTTTAATGGGTTAAAATATAACTGAAATGAAATATTATATATTTCATGAAAATTTAACTAAATTTAAATCCAGTTTAAAAACTTGAAAATGAAATAATTTAATGAAAATAAAATGAAATGTAAAAAATTCAAGTGGGAGTGCTAAAGTTACTGTAACTGAAAAATGTAACCTAAAATAAAAAATAAAACATTAAAAAAATCACATATCAAACTTATTAATGTGACAATAAAAACTGAAAATATAAACTAAAAGCTAATTCAAAATATTAGAAAATATAAATAGTACAAAAATAATGAAGGAGAACACTGACATTGTTATATTATTTTAGTATATTGCTAGATTTCCAGACAAGTGTGACTTAAGTGTCCAGAAGTGTCCATGTTTTTGTGGTCTGTGATGTCTGATCTTGTTTTCTCTGTCTCAGGGTCATGTCGCTGGGGTTCTGGGCAGCTCTTTGCTCCGCTGTGATAAACTGGACCAGTCTGAAGTGAAGAACATATTAATGTGCTTCCTGCATGTGCTAAAGAGCATGTCTGAAGGTACACACACACAACTGTGATTATATAAGTCTGCTTCAGCGTAGTTGTCTGTTGTTTGACCGATGCATTTGCTGCGTGTTAGATGCTCTGTTCAACTACTGGAATAAAGCTTCACCCACAGACCTGATGAACTTCTTCAGTCTGCTAGAGTAAGTGCTGCACTTCACACCTGCACCTCCACAACACACACACACACACACACACACACACACACGCTCCTGCCTCATCATTCACTTCTCATCTGATTTCAGAATGTGTCTTCATCAGTTCAGATACATGGGAAAGAGACACATTGCAAGGTAATTTTCTTTACAAACACATTTATTAATTTTGCACATAGTAGAATATAAACATGTTATGAATAACATATAGAAATATAGGTAGCACTTTACAATGAGGTCCTAAAAAAAACTAAATTTAAATGAGTAATATATCTGCTTTAGTGTTTATTAATCTTTGCATTAATGTTTATTAATGTTGCATTAATTTTAGCTCAGGTCCATTAAATAATATTAACAGATACTTTTGATTGTAGTCATGTTTTTGTGAATGTTGAAGATTAACTAAGATTAATAAATGCTCTACGAGAGTTTTTCAATGTTTGTTTACATCAAGTTCATGTGAAACCCTATTGTAAATTACCCCAATGTAGAATGTTATGAATAAATAATGTAGAAATAAAGTAACCAGAAATGTGTTCAGAAAACTGACAACCACCAGTAATAACAGAAGATTGATTTTATGTCAGTGAGAGTTTAATGAGCTCATAACAGAAGCTTCTGAAGATCCTGTTACATTTGACTCTGTCATCAGGACTCTGGAGGGATCAGGTCCCGTGGTTCACGAGCGCCGCTCTCAGACTCTTCCTGTGTCCCGCAGCAGGACAGGAGCTCTACACATGAGACTGCAGCAGCTCAACAGCCTGGACAACTCCTACACCTACAACCACAGTGAGACACACACAGATCCAGCTCATACTAGTCTTGGAATAAAACACAAGAAACGAAAGCTTCCTTCTATTCTAATATTTAATGTTGAAAGAATTGGACTTAATTTATGAGATCAAATGAAATAATTTTTTTTAAGAGAAAATGAATTAAAATTTGCCACAAATGTATTCAGACTCAGGCCATCCAAGAGGTAGATGTGTTTGTTGCTTCATCTGAACAGATTTGGAGTCCAAACAGCTGATAAAAACATCACAATAATCCACACCACTCCAGTTTATCAATTTACATCTAGTGAAGCGAAAAGTGTTGTAATAAAGTCTTGTAATAAACAAATCCATCATTTGGGTATTTTTCTGGCTATAATATGTATCCATAATAATAACACTTCCTCTAGTTAAACATTTAATGCCCCGTTGTTTTATCACATTAAAATCCATTGTCAAATTTGTTAAGAGCAATTTTCTTTCTAGACGGTGCTTAATCTGAGCACATTCACATTCACTTAGATGAGACGAGACAACTTTTCAAGAGAAAGCAGTGTTATGGAAAAAGTATTTTAGCCACAAGCAATAGTTTGAACGAACTTATACATATTAATGATGGATTTGTTTCTTACAAACACACAACTTTTCCCTTTTCAAGATATTAACTGATGGACTGGAGTGCTGTGGATTATTTGTGGATTATTGTGATGTATTTATCAGCTGTAAATACAAATTTTCAAGCATTGTTAAATAAGTACAAGCTAGACAGGGAAACATTAAAGAAAAGATAAAACAAAGTGGTTGTTATTTAATTTTTTTTAAGGATGAAGTCAAATAGTGACTAAATAGATTAGTTTTCAGCTGTCGCTTGAAAATTGTTTTGGAATCAGCATTCCGGATGTGGTGGGAAGATCATTCCACCAGCCAGGAACGGTGAATGACAATGTTCTGGAAAGTGATTTTGTGTCTCTTTTGAAAGTTTTAAAGTTTATTTGCACATATAACATTCGAAATACAACTTTACAAAATCCATTGAAGAACAAAATACTGTGCGAGAGAGAGTGAGAAGACCATAAGGTCTTATAAAACCACCTCCCCAAAATCTCATTAAATGAACGTAAAATTACATGATCAAGCAAGACAATACAATCAATACATCAAACATTTTCTTTGTAATGTTACCACGAGGTGTCGCTCACTAGCGGATCTCAGACTTCTGGAGGGGAGGTAGATTCATAATAGTGAGTGGAAGTAGAGTGGTGCTGAGTCTGTAGCTGTTCTATTTGCAAGCATCAATGTCTTGAACTTGATGCGAGCTGCAACCTGCAGCCTGTGCAAGGAGATAAAGAGAGGTGTAACATGAGCTCTTTTGGGATCGTTGAAGACCAGTTGTGCTGCTGAATTCTGAATCATCTGTATAGGTTTGATTGTGCTTGATGGAAGTCCAGCCAGAAGAGCATTGCAGTAGTCCAGCCTAGAAATGACAAGGGCCTGGACAAGAAGTTGTGCAGCATGCTCCGTTAAAAAGAGCCTGATCTTTCTGATGTTGTGCAATGCAAACCTGCAAGATCGAGCAGTCTTTGCAATGTGGTCTTTGAAGGTCAGCTGGTCATCAAAGGTTACAGCAAGATTTCTGACCTAACTTGATGGGGTAATTGTTGATAAACCTTATTGGATGTTGAAATGATGCTGTACAGTTGGAGTGGCAGGGAAGACAAGAAGTTCAGTCTTTGCCATGTTGAGCTGTAAGTGATATTCTTTCATCCATGCCGAGATGTCCGCCAGGCAGCCTGAGATCCGTCCTTTGGATCATCTGGTTGAAATGAGAGAGAGCTGTGTGTCTTCAGCATAGCAATAGTAGGAGAATCCATGTGCCTGTATGATGATGGGACCCAGTGATGTTGTGTATATGGAGAAGAGGAGGGGTCCAAGAACTGATCCCTGAGGAACCCCAGTGACAATTTTATGTGCTTTAGATACCTCCACTCCCCAGGCAACCCTGAAAGATCTACCAGTGAGACTGGATTGAAACCAGCCAAGTGAAATCCCTGTGATGCCCAGTGATGAGAGGGCAGACAGGAGGATCTGATGATTGACAGTCTCAAAATCAGCAGATATATCCAGCAGAATAAGAACTGATGATTTGGAATCAGCTTTAGCTTCCGTTGAATGTCCACTCCTGAAACCAGACTGGTTAGGATCCAGTTGGTTGTTCTGAGTAAGAATGAAACCTGGTTAAAAACAACTAATTCGAGTGTTTTTGCTATGAAAGGAAGGAGAGAGACAGGTCTGCACAGTAGCTATCTGTGAAGTGTTTAATGTAGTTTTTATTTTGAGAGGTGAGGTTGCCCGAGCCTGTTTGTATGCAGAGGGAAAAGTATATATTTTGATGAAGAAACAAACTCATTTCTAATCATTTCTTTAAGACAAATTTAATGGAATTTATAGGCAAATCTCAATCAATTCAAATATTAACAGCATTAAAGCTGTTGACAGCCATACAACATTCTCATTTGTTTACTTTCATTCACAGTTCTTTGTTTTACTCTTTTACTATTATTCTGACCCCACAGCACACAGAGCAGATCTCAGATCAGCTGTTATATGACCCTTCCACGTGTGTGTGTGTGTGTGTGTGTTTGTAGATTACAGTCACTCAGATGCTGATGTGTTGAATCAGTCTCTGTTGGAAGGAAATATTGCCACAGAAGTTTGTCTAACAGTTCTGGACACACTGAGCATCTTCATCACAAGCTTTAAGGTCAGACATCAACCATCATCATAATAACATCATCACAATCACCTGCAATCATGAGTGGTGTTTGTTCGCGTTAGTGTGTGTTTTTAATATGTGTGTTTGCTCTCAGACTCAGCTGAGTTTGGATCACGGCCACAATCCCCTCATGAAGAAAGTCTTTCAGGTTCATCTCTGCTTCCTACAAATCAACCAATCAGAGACTGCCCTCAAACAGGTCTTCACTTCTCTTCGCACTTTTATCTACAAGGTGAGTGTGACAATAGAATAAGCACATCAATCAGTGGCGGAGAGTCCATCCAAAAATGAAAAATCTGTCATCATTTACTAGGGACCTATTATTTTGTGGCGTGGAAAATACGGATAGAATCCAGTCATAAATTGCATAATGTCACAGAATAAATCAAAAGTGGGGTTGTACAGTTTATCAAACTGCAATATGTACTAGTGTCGGTGAGAAGTAAAATGTGAAAGAGTAATATTTAAATCTGGAGTCTGCATTTCTACATGTCTTTGTGTGAGTGAGTGTTGCAGTACAAGAATATTTTACTACTATACCACATTACGCATTCATGATTATAATAATGAAATTATTAAAACCTTTATCTAAAGGAATATTTCAGTGTTTTAATTAAAAAAAATGTTTTTTACAGTAGACTGCTGTTGTTCAGCACTTTGTTTGACAAAAATAAAATAAATTGAGTTTTCATTTGATAATATTTGAAAAGTTTAAAATATTTTTTTTATTATTAAATTCTTAATGTTTTATGTTTTCATTTGAATACCACCATTGTTGATAATAAATGTGTATAACGTTAAAAATCCAAGTAAGTTAAAATATAGAACATTTTAATTTCAAATGTCAAAATGTTAACAAATTATCAATTGTTAAAGTTTTATAAATTCAATTTATTAGTTGTCCTTTTTTATCAGATTTAATCCGAATCCGAAACTACAGAATTTGGCAAAAATAAACAAATTTTTTTTGGGGGGATATCAATTAAATTTGTAAAAAATATACGTTTCATAGGGCTCTTATTTACTTAGCCTTGTGTCATTCCAAATGATGAAGATGATGTTCACACTGTTGTTCTCCTGGTTTCTTTCATGGATGTGTCCAGTTTCCATGTACGTTTTTCGAGGGCCGTGCGGACATGTGTGCGTCTTTCTGCTACGAGATCCTGAAGTGCTGTAACTCCAAACTGAGCTCCATCCGCAGCGACGCGGCTCATCTCCTCTACTTCCTGATGAAGAGCAACTTCGACTACACCGGACGCAAATCCTTCATCCGCACGCACCTGCAGGTGCAAAACTGCCACATTTATCTCATGACGCTGAAGTCACAGAATGTTTCCAGATTCGATGGTGACAGCACGTGATGATGTCATAACGATGTCATGACATGATTCCTCAGGTGGTGATTGGCGTCAGTCAGCTGATCGCTGATGTCATCGGAATAGGAGGGACGAGGTTCCAGCAGTCGCTGTCAATCATCAACAACTGTGCCAACAGTGACAAGACTATCAAAGTTAGTTCACTTTAAATACACTCACACGAAAATGTTTCTTGTCACTTATGAGCTCTCTTGTACAAACGGTCAGATATCCAAGATTATCCTTTAAATAATGAATATAATATATTATAAAAGAGTTATCCTTCCTTCTCCCACAGAACACAGCATTCCCATCCGAGGTGAAAGACTTGACCAAGAAGATCCGCACGGTTCTGATGGCCACGGCTCAGATGAAGGAGCACGAGAGAGACCCTGAGATGCTGGTGGACCTGCAGTACAGTCTGGCCAAATCTTACGCCAGCACTCCTGAGCTCCGCAAGACGTGGCTGGACAGCATGGCTCGGATCCACGTGAAGAACGGAGACCTCTCTGAGGTACATCACACACAGTCACACACACACACACACACATCTTCATGTGTGTTTAACTGTGAAGCTGATGTTCTCTGTTTTGGTTCTCTTCAGGCAGTCATGTGTTATGTGCATGTAGCAGCGCTGGTGGCCGAGTACTTGAGGAGGAAAGGTTAGACACACACACACACACACACACATATGCTATTATAGTCTAGGGTTGGTCAACTTTAATTGTGGAATTGGGAAAGGAACCATTAAGAAAACAACAGTGACCTACTGGAGAATACTAGGAGTATTTTCCCTTTGGGATATTAAACATTTGTCAATAAAGAGTATAAAAAAATAATAATAATAATAAAAAAAATAAAAATAATAATAATTAATAAAAAATAAAAAATAAATATATATATATATATATATATATATATATATATATATATATATATATATATATATATATATATATATATATATATATATAATTTCACATAAATCACTTTAAAATACTTGTTTACTTTAGTAACTGGGTTAAATGTATACACTAGACTTCAAAAGTTTAGGTCCAGTAAGATTTTTCATTCATAAAAATCCTGAAAATGTATTACGCTTTCTACATAGCATTGGTAATAATTAAAAATGTTTCTTGAGAAGCAGATCAGTATATTAGAATTATTTCTGAAGACCATGTGATACTGAAGACTGGAGCAATGATGCTGAAAATTCAGCTGCTCATCACAGGAATAAATTTTACATTAACTTTCTGTTTTTACTTTATTTTTGATTTAATAAATGTAGCATTAGGGAGCAAAACATCACCCTTACAAAAGCCTTACAAACCTAATTTTGTAAAGGAAGTACAGTATATGTTATGAGTTTAAGAATATATAAACACACACACACACACACACACAGTGCTGTGAAAAGTTTTTTGTCCCCATCCTATTTTTTTTTTTATTACATTTTTTACATATTTCTCACACTTGAATGATTCAGACCATCAAACAAATATTACACAAAGACAACCCGAGTTAATACAAAATGCTATTTTTAAATGATGATTTTATTTATTAATAAAAAAATCTGTCCAAACTAGAGAGAGAGAGAGAGAGAGAGAGAGAGATTTTGTTTATTGTTCCTATGTTGTAGAAAAAGTCCACAAACATTTCACAGTATTTTAGAGTGAAATAAAAGCAAAGTGTGCAAAATATTATCTACAGTATTTAATAATTAATATACATAACACTACAATTTGAATATTAATTCAACACAGGTTATATATGAAAAGGGTACACTATTTTAAATTGTATTTGTAATTCATTTTTATGATATTTACTTTTGAAAATCCTACTGTCTGGTCTATAATGGGTCGAAATGCTTTAGTTTTAATTCTTAACTACCAAGGACACACGTCTCATTTGTTGAAGTAATTACTCTTAATGATTACACAGTAATATGTGGAAGGTTTCACTATCAGTCACTTGTGTTTTCTCACTCATATCTCTCTCTTCCCCGTGTCTGATAAAGTCCCTGATGATAGAAGTTATCACTCAGTATCTTACTCACGTTTTGCTGCAGTTCTAAGAATTGAAACATTCACTCCAAACAATTATCTTTCATCTTTTCTACCATCGTCTGTTTTTAAAATGGCATTGCTTCAGGAAACATGAATGGTAATGGTAGTTTGTGTGTTTGTGTAGGCACGTTTAAACAGGGCTGTACTGCATTCAGAGTGGTCACACCAAACATCGACGAGGAAGCGTCCATGATGGAAGACGTGGGGATGCAGGATGTTCACTTTAATGAGGTGAATATATCTGGCTGAAAAGCCAACAAACCATTCGTTCAAATCAGAGGAGAAACAAGTAGTCATGATCCTCAGCAAAAAGCAGATTCGCACAGTATGGCCACCTTCTACAGTAGCTGGTGTCAAAAGCAGGATTAAATCAATTAAAAATGTCATTTGCATTTTTGTCACATCATAGCAAGTTAAGATGCAGCATTATAGAGTGTCGGTGTTGATTTAGTGCAATATTAGTACAGTAGAAGAGGGAAGCAATAAACTAATGTCCATGTAACTGATGGTGGTTATCTGTGCGCTTATCTCCACTGTGACTGATACTCAAGCATCATCCTGCACTTTGACTCTGAGATAAAACAACAATAAGATCAATCAACAGCCTTCAGCGCTCTGAAGCAGACTCATTGTAGTTAACCAAAACCATAAATAAACATTTCCTTACCTAGAAATAAAAGAACTAAAATGTATTAAATATGGAAGCCCGTTTCCGCCATTGAATAAAAAAAAGGTTACTGTGACTATGTATCTCACAATTCTGACTTTTTTTCTCATAATTGCGAGATAAAAAGTCACAATTGCAATATAAAAACTCACAAATCTGACAATTTTTCTCATAATTGCGTGATATAAACTCACAATTGCAAGTTATAAAGTCAGAATTGCAAGATATAAACTATATAAAAAACTAGCAATTCTGACTTTTTTTTTCTTAAAATTGCGAGTTTATAAAAAGTTAAGATTAACTTTTAGATTTTTTTTTTACTCAGTGGCAGAAATGTGCTTCCAAAGCGACGTTTCTCATTTTAGTTTGGTTTAACTTGTACTAAAATGACTTAAACTAAATCTAAAATGTAAAAAATGACAAATACCAACAACTTGTGAAACTATTAACAATTAAAAAATTAAAATGTTTAATAAAAAAAATAGTACTTCAGTGATACTAAAACTAGACTGCCCTGAAGAAAATGTGATTCACTGAGCAGAGATGAAGAAAAGTGAATTCAGTCACAATTTGAGCTCATAGACAGTCACTAAGGCTTAAGTGAGACTAAATACTTTTATATTCAGTGTATGCAAAAAAAATCTTTATGTATATAAGACAACTCTCCATTGTAAGGTTTTTAATGTTTAAGTGTGTGTTTGTCTTTGTGCGTCTCAGGACGTCCTGATGGAGCTTTTGGAAGAATGTGCTGATGGTTTATGGAAAGCAGAGCGTTATGAGCTCATCTCTGGCATCTACAAACTCATCATTCCCATTTATGAGAAACGCAGAGACTTTGAGGTACAGCAGTAACACACACACACACACACACACACACACACACTGCGGAATAAAAAGGAGTGTGTGTTAAATGTCTAAGGAGACTTAAGTTTATCCAAGCTTTTACTAAAATTACACACATAAGTACAGAATTTGAAGCTCTCCTTGAAATCAGAGCCGATGTGTTTAGTAAACCGTGTTGTTGGTGTTTTTTGGCAGAGACTGGCTCACCTCTATGACATCCTGCACCGTGCCTACAGTAAGGTCACAGAGGTCATGCACACGGGCAAGCGCTTGCTGGGAACCTATTTCAGAGTAGCGTTCTTCGGTCAGGTGAGTCTCATCAGCGTCCCTCATCATTCTTTATGAGAAAGAGCTCTATAATGACTCTTTATTCTGTCTTTATTTGTCTGTCATATGATTCATGTTTCTGCTGGTTCACTGTCTGAAGGCAGCGGTAAGTCTAGTGTGTTTGACCTGAACTTTCTGTGGCCTAACATGAACTACTGGATTTCTATGCTCATGTTTTATCGTGTTTTAAAATCATTTATGGGATTTCGAAGCCTCCAGTGTATAAACGATACAATCTGATCAAATAAGACAAAAGTATTGCCCTGCAAACAGAAACGTTGAGTTTAGTCTCATTGGTGTCTCTTGGTGTGTTTACATGCATCTCCTGCTGCACTGATTTTCTTAAATCTGGTAACACATAACATGCCCATGAACCTTTTTTGATCAGCATCAAGATTTTTAGGTTGAAATTTAAAGCATATGAATATATAAGCCTTGCGAAATAAGAATTAAAAGACTGAACTTGCTGATGATACACACTTTTAATGAACTGAACGGCAACTTCAGTGCACTTAAAGAGAGTCACCTTCATGCCTGATTCTTAACTTTAAGTAGACATTAATAAAAAGTGCACTTTGCAATATCAAAGTTTCACTTTAAAGAACATTTTAAATCTTTGTTTTAATAATCTTTTGTCAGGATTTCAATTGCACTTATTTTAATGCGTGACTAGAATACTAAAGCACAAGCACAAAGTACTTGATTATAATATCTTAACCGTAGTGAAAATGGCTGCTTAGTTGAACGCCTGAGGTGTGTTTCTCATTGACGAGTTGTTTCTGTCGCTGTGGTGGTTTGTGTCTAGCAGTACCAGTGTAATGACTCTGAGATGAACCAGGTAAACTCAACATCACTTCTACTACGTGTGTGGCGTGTTGTGGAAGTCATCCTAATCCCTGTTTAATAATTAGGATTTATCATCAACTCCAGTATTTCTGTTGAAAATAACTGTGTCCTGTGACTAACTCAAAAAGTAGTAGGCAAATAGCTTGACTTTGATCCAGGAGCCTTCTCAATGCATTCTTCTGATTGATTCAGATTTGCTTTATTGTTTTAGGGGTTCTTCGAGGATGAAGACGGTAAAGAATACATATATAAGGAGCCCAAATTCACCCCGCTGTCTGAGATCTCTCAAAGACTCCTTAAACTCTATTCAGACAAGTTTGGAGCTGAGAATGTCAAAATGATCCAGGATTCTGGCAAGGTACGAACTGTTTTGCATAGCCAGACTTTTGACCGATTCTGATTCACATCGCAACTAATTCTGGTCAAGAAATGCCCACCTTATTAGACAGGGTGGTTTTTGGGTGGGTAAACCTGAAATGGCATGCATCATATCATATGTGGCATATACCTGCAGTGTGGCTTTTAGATTGCGTTGAACAGTGTATTTTAACTAGCTCTACAACTATAACTGCGTTTAAGCCAAAGCTGTGTTACTGTCTGGTGCAGATTAATCCAAAGGATCTGGACTCTAAATATGCCTACATCCAAGTGACTCATGTCACCCCGTTCCTGGAGGAGAAGGAGCTGCTGGAGAGAAAAACCGACTTTGAGAGGAGCCACAACATCCGTCGATTCGTCTTTGAGATGCCCTTCACTGTTTCAGGCAAAAAACAAGGCGGCGTAGAGGAACAGTGCAAACGCAGGACCATCCTCACCAGTGAGTACACACACTTACACACTGCATGCTGGCCATAGAAACAAAAGATAGACTTCCAGAGAGTGCTGTGATAACAAATCTTGAGTGTCAGCTGAATCTGATGGCTTATTTCCCCATCTGTGCTGTTTATTTGATCCTCCCAATCACAAAGTACAGGCCTTATCTTCACAGAGCAGATCCAGACAGCCCCTGTGTCAAATCTTTCAGGACCGTTTAAAAGCATCGGTAACACTTTAGTATAGGGTCCAGTTCACACTAATAAGTAGTTGCTTATTAGCATGTCTATTAATAACATATTGGCTGTTTATTAGTGCTTATAAAGTACATATAATGCATGACATCCATAATCCTACCCAATACCCTAAACTTAACAACTACCATAAACTATTAATAAGCAGCAAATAAGGAGTTAATCGAGGCAAGTCATAGTTAATGGTTAGTTAATAGTGAGAATTGGACCCTAAGATAAAGTGTGACCAAAGCATGTTTTGAAGTCGTTTGAGTTGATGTGCAAAGCGAGTTAAGCCGGTGTCTAGACAAAGCTCAAATATAAGAGAGAGACATAAGAATCACTTGTTGAGGGTGTGTTAGCTTGGCTTGTGCTAATATTTCTAACCTCATTCTTGGTTACACTTCATATGTAAATCTTCCCTTCTTTCTCTTCATGTGTCAGCCACACACTGTTTCCCGTACGTGAAGAAGCGGATCGCGGTGATGTATCAGCACTATGTGGATTTGAACCCCATCGAGGTGGCCATTGATGAGATGAGTAAGAAAGTGCTGGAGATCAGACAGCTGTGTTCGTGCAGCGATGTGGACATGATCCAGCTGCAGCTCAAACTACAGGGCAGCATCAGCGTGCAGGTACACACACACACACACACACACACCGCATAATGCCATGTGACATCTTTAAACCTGTCTTTCACGCTCTCTTCAGGTAAATGCCGGGCCTCTTGCTTATGCCAGGGCTTTCCTGGATGACGCCAGCACTAAGAAATACCCAGACAACAAAGTCAAACAGCTGAAGGAAGTTTTCCGGTAAAACAGACACTTCATTTTCTGAGCACTCTTTCATCTAATAATAGTATCATGTATATATAGTCATGGCCAAAAATATTGGCACCCTTGGTAAATATGATCAAAGAACACTGTGAAAATGAATCTGCATTGTTAATCCTTTTGATCTTTTACTTAAAAATTCACAAAAATTTATCCTTTGATTGGATAATAAGAATTTAAAATGGGGGGAAATATCATTATGAAATAAAGGTTTTTCACAATTATTGGCACCCCTAGAAATTCTTACGAGTAAAATATCTCTGAAAGTATATTCCCTTTCATATTCACTATTTTGAGCACTCCAGCGTGATTATAAACATGAAAGTATCCACCCATGGCCTCCTGTTTCACAGAAATATAAAGAGGAGGGAAAACAAAGCCCAAATGCCATTAATCATCCATCACAATCAGAAAAACCAAAGAATATATTTCTGATGTGCAGCAAAAGATAATTAAGCTTCACAAATTAGTGAAGTGGCTTTAGGCAAAGAGCTAGAGCAGTGACAATCCACCATCAGGCCAATAATTAAGAATTTCCCCAGTCAACAGAAAATGTTATGAAACCGTGTGTAAGAGGACGTGTGTCTATATCATCCTAATGCACGGTGAGAAAGAGAGTTTGAGTAGCTAAAGACTCTCCAAGGGTCACAGCTGGAGAATTGCAGAAAATAGTTCAGAAAACCTTTTAGAAAATTGTCAAACAGCAGCTACATCAACACATGTTGTTTGGGAGGGTTACAAGAAAGATTCTCCTAGCTCATCCAAAAACAAACTAAAGCATATTCAGTTATCAGACATGACTTCAAATGGGACTGGCTTCTATGATCAGATGAAACTAAAAAATGAGGTTTATAGCAGCAAACACTCAAGATGGGTTTGGTGAACACAGAGATAAAATGTACACCATGTGTACAATTAAATATACTAACAATATACATATTTTTTATGTTGTGGGCCTGTATTTCCTGGACATCTTGTTTAGACACATGGCATCATGGATTCTATTAAATACCAACAGATAATAAAACAGTAAGTGACTGACTCTGTTAGAAATCGTATAATGGGCCATGTTTGGATCATTCAACCGTACAATAATCCAAACAAAAACCTCAAAAACAACACAGAAATGGATCACTGAGCTCAAAACCAAGCTTCTGCTATAGCCCTTCCAGTCCTCTGAACCCTACAGAAAATGAGAGGAGTGATCTGAAGAGGAGAAGCTGGGAATCTGAAGGGCTGGAGTGATTCTGGATGAAGGAATGGTCTCTGATCTCTTGTGAGGTGTTCTCTAACCTCATCAGGCATTATATAGGAGAACATTTAGAGGTGTTAAACTGGCAAATCGAGGTTTCAGAAAGTATTGAATCAAAGGGTGCTGTTAATTCTGTCCAATGAGTATTTGAGAAAAACATTTAATTCATAATCATATTTCCCCCCATTCATAAATGCTTTCTATTTATCATAGAATCCTGATAAAATGTCACAGTTTCCAGAATTTCTCAGTGTTACTGTTTTTGCTGAATTTTTGTTTACCTTTCTTTTTTTAAGTCTTACAGACTCTTATGTGATATGTAATAATGAGCTCACACTGAGCTCCTGTTTAAAAATACTGAAAGATCCTATAAAATAACACAAACACTAGTATGTGAACATGGGAATAATGCAATTTTTAATTTAAGTTAATCGAATCTTTAAAAAATAATTTTTTTGTGCCTTTTCAAAATAGAGTACAGCTCTGCACTAAATTCTTTTGTCAAGAAGTTCCTACGTTGAAACGATGAATGTGTGCTCACACATTGATGGGTATTTAATTAGTAATCTTCAGTTGTGCGTTTGTGTGGTGTGTTGCAGGCAGTTTGTGGAGGCGTGCGGTCTTGGTTTAGGTGTGAATGAGCGTCTGATTAAAGAAGATCAGCAGGAGTATCATGACGAGATGAAGGCCAGCTACAGAGATCTCATTAAAGAGCTGTCTGCCATCATGCATGAGCCTGTAAGACACACACACACACACACACACCGACCTGAAAGACATCCTGTCATCATTACTCACTCTCCAAACCTGCGTGAGGGTCTTTCTTCTGTTAAACACACAAGAAGATATTTTGAAGAATGTTGGTAAGCAAATAGTTGACGGCAGCCATCCACTTCCATAGTATTATTTTTCTATTCCGGGGAAACTGTGGCAACTGTTTGATTACCAACATTTTTCCAAACATTTTCTTTAGTGTTGAACAGAAGAAAGAAGCTCAGGTTTGTAACAACTTGACAGTAAATAAATGATGAAATATTAGATTTTATCCCTTTAATCTTTCTCATACTTATGCATAATGTCTTTTCATAGTGTTTTTTAATCTCTCCATTTTCTTTTCCTCTTTTGCTCTCATGATCAGACTGAATGGTAAATTATTTCTAATAACTGAAACATTCTTAAAACCTTTATATACATACCTTTGGAAACTGAATTATCTGAAAGCTCCCATTTCATATTGTGAAATCAGGAAAGTGCAACTCAAATGATGTCTGTTCAATGTCATTTCATTATAGCTACTGTTACCTAATGCGTTTTTGGCTTCAAAATTTAGCGAATAATATTGAGAGTATTTTCATTGTTTATTTGTTTATTTAGTTCACAAAAAAAAGGGACAGTGTACATTAATCAACATTTATAAATGTAAATATACCCAAATTGGGACCATTGGTGGTAGCTTTGCCAGATGTTATTAGGCTAAAATACTAGAGAAAAAAAAGAAACAAATAGAAAAACAATAACAACAAAATTAAACCAAAAATTATAAATAATGTGGAGGTAACAAACCGCACATGCATCCTTAGAAATGAATCATGTAAGATAATATTATCTGATGATATTATTGATATTATTGTCTTGTCTTATTTTATTTACAGTATTTTTTAAATAAAATTAATGTTTTTTTTGTCTTGTTTTTGTGTCTTGTTTTGATAAATGCAAAGCACTGTTCAGATTTTATTTCTGATCATTCTTGTTCTTTCCTCCTCCGTCTCCACAGATCAGTCCGGTGGATGATGGGATGCGCAGTCCTCTTCCAGATTCGCTGCACATCTTCAATGCCATCAGCGGGACACCCACTGCCGCCTCTGTCCAGGGCCTGCCGAACTCCTCCTCAGTGGTGTGAACCTGACCCCTGCCGTGACCTCATGACCTTTCCTCTCCCAGACGTCATGAAGAGGAAGTGGAGGAGAGCAGAGGGAAGGTTCTCAGGAGGGGATCTGTTTGGGGATATCACCTACCGTTTCCTGTGGAGACTTCATCAAAAACTATTTTATTTTTGGCCATTTTGCCAGTTTTATTAGAAGCCGTCCCAAAGAGAGAGAGAGAATGGGTCTCATTCAGCCAAATTCATGTAAACACTGCATTCAACGTGTGCTAACACCCAAACTGTGACTCTGACTGCAACGGCTTTTACAGATTATAAATATGTGCACCCTCTGCATCATTCTGTGTTGTTTTATTTCGTGTTACTTGTTCAAGCTCAGACTGAAGTCGCTGTCTGAGAGGCGCCTGACGATGCATCAGCATCAGACGTGTTCAGAGCGGTTTGTGAAGCAGAGGCACATTGAGTGGGCGTGGCTTCCGTGTGATGAGGTCAGCGCTTTCACTGGACGTGATACACTGGAGGCGCGGCGCGGCTTGTGTAGACACAAATGCTAATGTTCAGCATTATATTATCAGTTACAAATATTTTTATACTGTGGGGCATCTGAATGTGATAATGTTTTTTAATCTGTATTTAACAGTCTCTTCTCTGCTGTATTTAAACTGGTATTGTCCCTAATGCTTTAAATAAAATCTCAAACACTCTTTAAATTGACTCTAAACACTTTTTTTATATTATTATTATTCAAAAAATTATAATTATTTAACATAATTGTATTGTGTTTTATCTTTTCTTTTCAGTGTTGTTTTTTCTTTTGGTTGTTTTGTTTGTTGTCTTTTGAATTCTGTTCTTTGTTTTTTCCTTAGTTTTTTTTTTTTTTTTCTATTTTGCTTTGTTTTGTCTCGTTTTTATGTTTTCACATTTTATTTCTGGTTTTATTTTTTATCTTGTTTTTTGTCCTGTTTTTAGTTTTTGTTTTGTCTTTTTTGTAATTTGTTATTTTTTGTTTTATTTATTTAATTTTTTTTTGTTGTTGTTGTTGTCTTGTTTTTTTTCTATTATTTTTGTTTTGTCTTTTTTGTTATTTGTTATTTTAGTTGTATTGTTTTGTCTTGTTTTTTGTTTGTTTGTCTTGTCTCCAGCTTTTTGTTTTGTCTTAGTTTTTGTTTGTTTGTCTTGTCTCCAGCTTTTTGTTTTGTCTTAGTTTTTGTTTGTTTGTCTCGTCTCCAGCTTTTTGATTTGTCTTTTTCGTTTTGTCACTTAATTTTTTGGTTTGTCTTGGGGTTTTTTGGCTTATTTTTGTTTTTTCTTTTTGTCGTATTCGTCTTATTTTTTATATTGTCTTGTGTAATTTTTGTTTTGTTTTGTATTGTTTTTTTGGTCTTGGTTTCGTCTAATTTTTTGTTTCGCTTCTTGTCATTTTTTGTTTTGTCTTACGTTTATTTTTGTCTTGTCTTTTTAATTGATTTAATGTTACTTCTTCTTTAATCCGCTATAAACCGTGTAGAACACAAAACTGTAAACCACAGTGTAAGCAGATGTTTGACCCTATGGACCCCTGTTTTTTATCTATCACTCTTGCTCTTGTTTATGTCATAAAGTAGACGGGACACAGTCCATGCTAATAAGACACACACCTGTTCTAGCTGCTCTTACTCAGTTGTCCTGTCCAGGTCTTTCCTCACGCAGGTATCCAGCAGCTCACACACACACACACACACACTCCTGCCGCCAGTATGCCAGGTGAGGACCTTGAGTGTGTCAAACTACAGAAATCATCATCATTATTTATGTGATTTTGCATGTGTACTAAAAAATGATAAATCTCACAGATGAAAAGATGGACGAGAATAAGAAAAAAAAGAAAAAGGTAAGATTTGTTATTAAAAAATAATAATTTTATGATTAAGGCAATTCCTTTTTAATATTTTGTCATGTCAGAATTTGTGGATACTACTAAGATCGTTTGAGAACAAAGTCGTCTGTATAAGCGGTGCAAATCTGTCATGAATGTCTTTGGGGGCAGTATCTTCATTTGGGAAACCCATTTTTAAAATCTTAAAATACAACATGTTTTCATTTAGCGTTAGTCTGTTATAATCTTTTTAATTTTTTATAATGTTAATTAAAGTTTACAGTATGTTCTGTAGTATATAGATTCTGGACTACTTTTTTCCCATTTAGAGAGCTACTGTGAATAAACATTGATTTATCACAGAGATAATCTCAACGATCTGATAATGCTCCTTCCAGCTTCAATAATGCCACTGTACTGTCTTTTTTTTTTTCAATCCTGTATTTTTTTTCTTGCATATTGCAAATATGGTATATTTGAGCGATTAATAATAGCAACAAAAAAAGCTTGCACAAATAAATAATATTAATAATAACAATATATGTAACATGCTATTTTGTACAGTATACTCTGTATTAGATGTTCAATATACTACTGAACTATGTATTACATAATCTGTATACTACATAAACTGTGTATATATGTGCACACGTGTGTGTTTTGACATTAAGTCAAAGTATGCAGTGTGTTATCAATTAATGGCGATGGAGTATCACAGTGTGCTTCCAAGAGTTTGCATCTCATGTAGTGTATGTTTGTGTTTGCTGGTACAGACCGCTGAGTGCTGTGGATATCCAATCAGCATCTTCTTCATTGTGGTCAATGAATTCTGTGAGAGATTTTCCTACTATGGCATGCGAGGTAAGTGTGTGTGCACTTGCGCATTTGTCTCTCAATAATAAAAAAAAAGTAATTGACTGCTACACTATAAAAAAGACATGCAGAGTAGTGTGTGAATATAAGCAGTGCGTGATGAAATGTTGTAGCAGATCTGAATCCAAGTTCATGCAACAATGTGAAAGAGAGAGCAGATCAGTGTTTTTGATAACACAGTTGTGCAGTGACTCCTACAGGACAGAAACTATCCCAGGTTTTGAGGACCTTTGGATATTGTACTCCTAATATACGGGGTCAATTAGTATTTACAGGCTACGTGGAGAAATGCACATCTGTATTTATGAAACAATCTGACCAATGCTAAGAGTCTGTAGATGAAGAAACACAAGAAGTCTCATGTGAATTGGAAAACTATTCTAGGACTGGTTTCTCTAAATGTATGCTAGATTTCTTCATGGAGACACAATCATACTACTGTTATTATCTACAGCACACACATGAGGGCATGTCTGAGAAAAAGGTTCTGTAGATCATTTAAGACTTGATCTTGATCATTTAAATTAGACATTGAATTATTACAGAGCCACCTAGAGCTTGGCACTTGTTATTGCATTTATCTATAATGGGTGTGATTTGAGACCTTACTAAAAAATATCATAAATAAAGCCACACTCTCTCTTTGTCTAGCCGTGTTGGTGCTGTATTTCCGGTATTTTCTGCTTTGGGATGATGACCTTGCGACCTCCATCTATCATGCTTTTGTGGCGCTGTGCTACTTGACGCCCATCTTGGGTGCCATCATTGCTGATTCCTGGCTTGGGAAGTTCAAGTAAGTTTTTTGTAGAGCTTTAAGGTGTAACTCTCTACAGATCTCAGTCCATCCAACACTTAGAAGCCGTTTCTGAAGACTGTCTCTGATCTGTGAGCATATGCTGTCATGGCTGTGATGCTGGTCATGTCTGTGTGTTTTCAGAACAATCATATACCTGTCCATAGTGTACGCCATCGGCCAGGTCACCATGGCCGTCAGCACTATCCATGACATCACAGATTCAAACAGAGACGGCACACCGGATAACTTCACCTTCCACATGTGAGTCAGTCCACACACCGTGCACCTCTGTTCCTCACACACAGAGAACAGAATTAATAACAGAATTTACCATGAACCAAACCAACCAGCTCTGAGGTGAATGACATCATTACATCATTTGATTTGAAGGAAAAGGTAGATGAAAATCACAAAATGAGTCATATGAATAAACTAATCTTAAAGCACTGTAATTGAGTTGTTGATATATGTGTGCCAAAGAAATGTGTTCATACTCTATTACTACAGTATAACATCCCATCTCACAAAAACATAACTTCAATGACAAATTGAAATGTTTTTAAATGACACACTGATGCCCCTGTTGTTAAAACTACACTGTTGTGGTTTCCACATTTTCTAAATTATACATTAAACCCCATTTCTATTGAAACGTGTATGTTATGTATTTAAAAATATCTGTAATTTGACTTTGGTAATTTGCAATTGAATACCTTTAAATAAAATTAACTTTAAATTCAGCATCAAATAACACACACACAAAAATAATAATAACCATGTGCTGTAGTATGTTAAACAACATATGAAAATAAATGTACAGTTTAAAAAAAAAAAATGTAAGAATACTTTTTAGACCCGACTATTGTATCACACCAGTAAGGTTTCAGGAGAAAAATATATATTTCAAAACATATTTTTTTATGTTAAATATATGCATGCACATGAAGTTCGGTAAAGAAACTCTTCTGAGAAGCTAAATGGCAACACTATCTTTTCTATCTATGCAACCTTTTTTATTTCTGAATCCATGTCAATACAGTGCACCATTAGAGTTTTCTTTATCCCTCCTCCTCCCCAGCGCCACCTGTCTGTCTGTTACAGTTCTTCCTACTTTGCCGTGCTAAATCTGAATGTATTTCAGTAAAAATATTTGCTCATGCCAGCAGCAGAAGCATAGCAGATATACTCCGCCAAGACTAATCTAACCTTTCTTTTCAATGGAATGCTGTCAAAATCTATTTCAGGTTTTAATGGAACTACACTAAACAGCGCTGATAGAACTGAATCTATAAAGTGTGTTTCTCTTTCAGCGCTCTGTCCATGCTGGGTTTGATCCTCATTGCTCTGGGCACTGGGGGTATTAAACCGTGTGTGGCTGCATTCGGTGGCGATCAGTTTCAGGAACATCAGGTAGGATACTTCCTAACCTCTCCATTCGCTTAAAGCACCTTCTTAGTCTTTCTGTCTAATGGTTTGTTGTGATGTGTTGATCTTTACAGAGTCGCCAACTCAACACGTTTTTCTCAGTGTTTTATTTGTGCATTAATGCAGGAAGCCTTCTTTCCACACTCATTACTCCTGTTCTCAGAGGTATAACCACATAATCACACTCATTTCCATTAGACATATGCCTTACTCCCTCCATGACTAACGGCTCTCCTCCATGTGTGCAGCTCAAGAGTGTGGCATCCACACTCAGCAGCAGTGTTATCCTCTGGCTTTTGGGGTCCCAGCCGTTCTCATGGTGATATCTCTGGGTAAGACTGAGTTCGGCACAAACTGTACGCACACACACTGATCTCTGTATGTGATTGGGATGTGTTTTGTGTGTTACAGTGGTGTTCATCGCTGGCAGTGGCATGTATGTCAAAACAGATCCGGAAGGAAACATAATGTGGTCCGTGTGTAAATGCATAGGGGTGAGTCTTGTTTTCTTGTTTTCATTTCAGGTTTAGTTAGAGTTAATCATTTTGTTTGATATGTCCGTTGTCGGTGTATGAATGAGTTGTGTGAATGTGTTTAATTCATTAATTCATTTATAAAAACCCTGTCAGGTGAAAATTATTTTTGAACAATATGAATACATGAATTTTCATTATTTTGGTCAACTATCCCATATCTATAATTCCTATGTTCTTTTAACCATTGCATTAAATCTAATAAAGCCTTCTCTTTCTGTAGTTTGCCATCCGAAACCGTTTCAGGCACAGAAGCAGCAGCTATCCAAAGAGGGAACACTGGATGGACTGGGCCGATGAGAAATATGATGTATGCCACAATCTCTGTACACATAAGTTGACTTCACTTAAATACAGAGTTCTGGCATGAAACTCTAGATGGCGCAGTCCGATAGGTCTAATTCAATCTGAAATAATGACATCATTATCACAAGGCACAGCTGATTGGTTCTCCCCTGTATCGGTAGCCAATGAGCTTGCTGCTCAACATTCAAATATATGACTAGAGCTTGCCATAGCCTGTGCAGCTTGCTTCAGAAACCCTCCACCTTCCCCAGCTCCACCTGTATAGATCTGCTACAGGGTGATTCATGTATGCCATATGGGGGTTATTCATATATATGTGCAGCAGCAGTATTTCTTACATGCTCATAGCAGCATGTTGTGGAGGTATTAGCATTATTAGTATTAGTATTAGCAGCGTAGCAGATCTGTTCCACCAAGACCAAATACATTATTGTCCTGTATATTACCATGCCAAACCCTCAGAGACAGAGAGTTGTCATGAAAGAACGTAGATTATCTAAATGGGAACATTCCATATTGTTTTTATATATAGCTAGTTAAGATAATTAAACAAATAAAAATAATAATAAATTCTATGGCCCACACATAGAAAACAGTCATTTTCTACATTTTACACACACACACACAGACAAAAGGTATTTTGCTTCATTTTTAATATTAATTATACTTGGGGATATCCCAAAAAGTCTTTTGCTCGCTTCTGTGAACAAATTTGTCCTTAAAACATGGTTAGTGAGGCACAAACACACTCACTGACACACCCATTACTCTATTTTCTCTGTCTTCTGTAGAAACTTCTTATCGCTCAGATAAAGATGGTGTTGAAGGTGTTGTTCCTCTACATTCCTCTGCCCATGTTTTGGACCCTGTTCGATCAGAAGGTAAGTATTGGTCATTTCTCAGGTCTGTTGGGTGGACTAGTGTTTTGTAATGGTTTGTGTGTGTTGACTGTGTCCAGGGCTCTCGCTGGACTCTCCAAGCCACTACCATGAGCGGAGACTTTGTAAGTATCTTGATTTCAGCTAATTGCTCTAAATGTTTGTGTTATTTATCTAACGTGATCTGATGAACTGTCTGTAATCACATTTAAGATGTCAAATTGAGCTCCACTAGGCTTAATACACAGAGATCACTTGCATCATTTAAATTTTAAAATGTCTTTTTTTATTATTGAAAGTCATTTCCTCTTTCTCTAGGGAGGATTCATCCTGCAGCCAGACCAGATGCAGGTGAGTTTACTGCTGTTATGTTAGCTCCTCGCTCAGTATTGTTATCAGAGAGTGTATTAGGTGAGTTATTCATCTTGCGCTTGATTATAATGGTCTAGTATTATAATGCAAAACTTTTTGGGTTCCTGCATTCCTGCAGTAAAAGTTTGAGATTGGTAAGATTTTGTTTTATAAAAAAAAGCAGTCCAGTCTTCAGTGTCACATGATCTTCAGAAATCATTCTAATATGTTGATTTGCAGCTTAAAACACATTTCTTATCACTACCAATGTTTTATATTTTTATGGAAACCATGATCCACTTTTTCATTCAAAAGAACAGCATTTATAAAAAAAAAAAAAAAAATCATTTGTAAGATTATAAATGTCTTTACTGTCACTTTTGATAAATTTAGATAAGTCCTTGCTGAATAAATGGATTCATTTTTCTTAAAGATAAAATCTTAGTGACCTCAGACTTTTGACAGTAGTGTAAATACTGTAGCGTGAAATAAACCTGTAGCTGTTAGACTGAAATCTCTTCTCTGTCAGACTGTGAACCCAATCCTGATCCTGACCATGGTGCCTATTATGGACCGGTTAATTTTCCCTCTCATCCAAAAGTGTGGCCTCAATTTCAGGTATGACTTAGTATGTAATAGGAAATGATTGATCTCTTAGCATAACTGTGGTGAGAGTGATGCTGATATGAAAGTGTTAGTTCACCCAAGAATAAAAATTCGTCCATCTTCTACTCACCTTCAAATCATCCTAGGTGTATGTGACTTTCTTCTTTCAGAATAATCCAATCTGAGTTATATAAAAAATTGTCCTTGCTCTTCCAAGCCTTTCAATGGGGGTAAGCGGGTGTTTGTTGTCAACAGTTCAGAAGACGAGAAATAAAGTACGCACATCTGTAATAAAATGTCCCTCAACTGGCTCCGGGGGGTGAATAAAGTCCCCCTTGTAGCGAATCCATGAGTTTTTGTAAGATAAATATCCAGATTTCAAACGTAATGAACACTGTTTTTCTCACTTCTGCTGTGGGGAACCATAGTTCGTAGTTCTTCAGCGCTGCGTGGTTCGTGACGAGTGCGGACAGAGAAAAAAACTAAATGCTGGTCACAAGGATTTGTAAAGAAACACATCAGAGGATTTCGAAATAAGCCAAGAGGAGACTGGTTTCCTTTGCTAAAGTAAGGAAACTTTGTTCTTTTTCTCCTACATTTCCCAGAGGCCCGCGCGCTACACATGTCTTCCATCTTACGCCTGCACATCTTCTGTGTCCCACAGTCAGCAGAAGTGAGAAAAAAGTGTTTATTACGTTTGAAATCTGGATATTTATTTGCATGGTTTCACTACAGGGGGCCTTTATTCACCCCCCAAGCAATGTGAAGATGTTTTATTAAAGATTCACGCACTTTATTTCACGTCTTCTGAACTGTTGACAACTTACCCCCATTGAAAGGCTTGGAAGGACAAGGACAATTTTAATACCACTCCGAATTGATTATTCTGAAAGAAGAAAGTCACATACACCTAGGCTGCTTCGAGGGTGAATAGAACATGGATGAATTAAACTTTATGGGTGAACTAACCCTCGAATGTGTTGTGTGAATCTGTTTTCTGCTCCAGCCCTTTGAAGAGAATGACGGTTGGCATGCTCTTCGCTGCCACGGCGTTTGTCTCGGCAGCTTTGGTCCAGATTGAGATTGATGTGAGTGTGAAATCTGTGAGTCATATTCATGTCACTGAGTAGAGCAGATGTTCATTAGCACGTCATTTCCCTCCTCAGAAAACATTGCCAAATTTCCCATCATCCTCTGAGAGCCAGCTAAAGGTGGTGAACATGTACAGCACAACACTGAACGTGACCATCTCACCCAGTGAACATCTTCTGATAGAGTCATATGGGGTACAGCTACACACATCTTAACACACGTTCTCCTCTATTTCACACATGCCTGTAGCCTAACAAGAACCTCACTGAGATGCTTCACCACTGTTTCTCGTGTTTGTTTTCATAGAGCAGTGCAGATTACATTACATTTGACCATCAGGACATCACAGTGTCCTTGAACACGAGTAATGTGATCACGAAGGCTTTCAGTTTAATCAAGGGGGGGCGACAGACCCTGATCATCCCCTCCGACCCGACCGTCATGTATCTGGTGAGTGTCCACTAAGAGAACATGGGCAAAAAAACACATCTATTAACTCAACTTAAAATGTGGTTACTCATGCAAAAGTTTGCATTTCGCTATGTTCCAGTGTTTGGTTGAACTTTGATCACTAGAAGACATGTGACTAGATTAAGATTTTAGCTTCAAAAAAAAAAAAACAACAACAAACTTTAAAGCTGCATGTTTGCAGAATTTGAGGAATGTGGAGAAGACTGCATATGTTTATATTTTGGATTTATTATTGTTTGTTAGATGAATTTTTTAGTCTAGTCTAGTTTGAGCACTGATTAACAACAAATGACAGCAGTGAGAAAAGAGGAGTTAAGAAAGCATCTGATCATTAAGATGTGACGATCAGCTCTGCTATTTGGCAGTCCAATGTGTTTAATGTCTTTTCTCACACCTGACCTTGACGGACTGACTGAACAAATCAACCTGGAATAATTTCAGTATCAAAGAAGACACCCGTTTTTTTTTTTTTTTTGGCAGACTGCCAAATATAAGCAATATCCCTTCAATTTAAGCTGTTTTTAAACTAACAAGAAAGTTTTGTGTTCTGAAACTTGTTTCAAATAACTTTGAAACTTACCAAAACTTCTTATATTACAACGACTTCTTATATGTCATAAGATCAAGGCAATTTTGGTTTCTCAGTTCATGTCCGCTTTAATGAACAAACAGCTTCATGGCCTGGTAAAACCGTTAGAGTAATATATATTTGATAAGTATAACAAAAAAAGTATAACAGTGTAACTGACACTGATCTTTCTTTTTTCCTCCAGGTAGAAGACACCAAGTCCAAACCCAGGGAAGGAAAGAACGCCATTAGGTAGGACTTTAAAATTGGTTTAACTGCTCTTTAAAAACAAACTTTCACTGAACGATTTCATGTCACACAGGTTTGTGAATGGCTGGACAGCAGATCTGAATATCACCAACCTGGATTCCATCGAACCATCGGCCACTACAAACTACACACTGGTGAATCAGGGGAAGTGAGTCAATTTTTCAGATTTTTCATTGATGTTTAATAAAAATATTTTGATTGCCAACTTGCTTTAACTTTTTAACTGAGTTGATTATTGATTGTATCAAATTACATTTTAAAGTCAACATGAAATCATACTTACTAATTGCGTTTTACTAACTCTTAGCATTCCCATTCCTCTCAATAGCAGTTGCTAAGCTGGAGCATGCAGCCCTGAAAAGACAACCTAAATGCTGCCATGTTATCAGATATTTCCTTTTTGGAAAAAAAGTAGCTTTTATACATTGTAATTAGAGGGATTCACTAAATACACTGTTTGAACAATCAGCCCTTATTATTTTATAAAGTTGTTTAGTAATACAATTGATAGTCTTGGTTCCGGTTTCTGATTAGTTAATACAGTGTTCTCACCATGCTAAAATACATGGTCTGTGTATGTGAATGACATCCAAAACTAGAATTAGTTCTAAGTGAAACCAATTATTAAAAAGGAAGAACTGTAAGCATTCCCATTCACGTCAATAGCCGTTGTTTGGTTTGTGCATGCAGCTCAGAAAATACACAACCTAAATGCTGCCATATTTTTGGCCCTTTTTTCATAATCCAGTTATCAAGTGCCATCCTACTTTTTTTTTAGTGAGTTTTTAATACCACTTCAGTTTGACTTGAATAAGTCTTAAAGTCATGGTGTCTGATTGCTGTTGTTTTCTTTCCTAAGGCGGGATTTCGTGCTCAGACATGGTGAACAGTGGTGTGAGTTTTCCCGGAAGTTTGGGTTCGGTGCCTCATACACCTTCCTCATCACCGAGGCTGTGTTCTCCTCTGATGTGTGTACTTTAGTAGGACTTTTTATATAGTCCTGATATTGTGTCTACTGGTTTATATGTGCATGTGTGTTTTTGTATGTGCAGTGTGAATCTATAGTAGAAGTTGAGGACATGAAGCCCAACTCGGTCCACATGGCTCTGCAGATTCCTCAGTACTTCCTCATTACTACAGGAGAGGTCATGTTTTCAGTCACTGGCCTGCAGTTCTCGTATTCACAGGTACAACAACAGCACACTTCACTGGATTGGTTAATACAGCCTTTTAAACAATAATTGTATACTGAATATAGATTGCAGACGACAAAAAAAGCCAATCAATGGGATTTTTAAAAAAAAGTCAACATACGCATGGATCAATAGTTCACTAAAACATCATTAATCATTATGCATTTAGAAAACATTTAGCAAAATTTTGGGGCCAAATTTTAATTCTTATATAAATTAAATGAAATGTATGCATTTAGCAGACGCTTTTATCCAAAGTGACTTACAGTGCATTCAGGCTATCAATTTTTACATATCATGTGTTCCCGGGGAATCGAACCCCCAACCCTGCACTTGATAGTGCAGTGCTCTCCCAATTGAGCTACAGGAACTCTAAAAACAAAATTGTTACATTTAAATTTATTTAATTTTTAATTCTTATATTTACATAAAAACTAAAAAGTAAAGCTGCAAAAGCCACCACTTACTAAACCTAGTCCTAGCAGATATTGTGTGTAATTAATAATTTACTCTTCACTGGAATATTTAATGTTACATTTGATATCCTGCGGACTGCAAAGATAATTCTACCAACAATTACGCTCCGGACACTTCCCTCTCAACAGCTATTTTTCCATGTCTGTAGGCTCCAAAGAACATGAAGTCAGTGCTGCAGGCCGGCTGGTTGTGCACCAATGCCGTGGGAAACATCATTGTGCTGATTGTGGCAGAGATAGGAAAGCTTCCAAAACAGGTGCTGCATATGAGCTCATGTCCTGACACAAACTACACATATTCAGCCAGGTTTTAGCGGTATTTTCATACAGGCTGGGAACAAAATAAATGTCTGAATATTAATTTGTGTGTGTTTTCTCACACAGTGGGCGGAGTATGTGCTGTTTGCGTCGCTGCTAGTGGCTGTGAGCATCATTTTCTCCATCATGGCTTATTTCTACACCTACATAGACCCAGCGGAGATTGAGGCCCAGATCAGGAAAGAGCAAGGGCTCGAGCCAGAAGAGAAGGAGAAGGAGAAAGAGACACTAGAAATGGAGGAAAAAGACCAGAAAAATGAGCAGGGGGTCAAACAAACCAAGATATGAGATTTGTGAAGATTGGATTGTGCTAATATCTCCGCTTTAGTGCCATATTTATTAAAAGACTGTAAACAGACATATTGATGATATTTTGGTTATTGAATGGTTGTTGAATTCATTGTGACCATTGGCTGTAAGACCCCGCTGAGTGAATCAGATGTAGCATGAAAAATAAAATAAAAACCTTATTTCATGATATCTTTAGATATGGTTTATGATGCAAATGGTCTCTGGTTAGTGTTTTTGTGTGTGATCCGTTGCATCTTGTGTGATTTGTTATTTTTTTAAGCTAATAAACAATACACTGCTATGAAACAATGGTCTTTAGCTTTTTCAGTTTAACTAACCTAGCAATTGTGTATAATGCATTGGAACAAGCTCAGTGGAGAAAGAAAAATCATCCAAGATGGATATGTTATGACCAAAATGGGTGTCCAATTTGCCAAACATAACCCATTCTAAATTAGCTCTGTGGGCTGACAGAGAAATTGACATCATGACCTGGATGGGGAAAATGACTTCTGGTAGGGGTGTTAGTAAGGCCAGCAGAGTCCTATTGGGTAACGGCAGAGCATTTATCCACAAATACAAATAAAAAAAAAATTACCTATTGACTTTTATCATAACTTTTATTTATGTTACTGTGAACAGCTAAATGTAAACAATTAGCGTTAAAAAAAAGAAAGACAGTATTACAGGCTTAGAACAACATGAAGGTAAGTAAATAATGGCAGATTGTTATTTATTTTCTATTTTTTTACCCTTTAATAAATGTGATTACACTTATACTGATGATGGGAATCACTCTTCATCCTTTGGGTTTAGCTTAGTTTTGTGGAAATCCTTGTACAAACCCGATTCCCAAAAAGTTGGGACACTGTACAAATTGTGACTAAAAACAGAATGCAATGATGTGGAGGTTTTAAATTTCAATATTTTATTCAGAATACAACATAGATGACATATTAAATGTTTAAACTGAGAAAATGTATAATTTTAAGGGAAAAATAAGCTGATTTTAAATTTCATGGCATGAACACATCTCAAAAAAGTTGGGACAAGGCCATGTTTAACACTGTGTGGCATCCCCTCTTGTTTTTATAACAGTGTGCAAACGTCTGGGGACTGAGGAGACAAGTTGCTCAAGTTTAGGAATAAAAATATTGTCCCCTTCTTGTCTAATACAGGCTTCTAGTTGCTC
This sequence comes from Carassius gibelio, assembly GCF_023724105.1. Classification (NCBI taxonomy): domain Eukaryota; kingdom Metazoa; phylum Chordata; class Actinopteri; order Cypriniformes; family Cyprinidae; genus Carassius; species Carassius gibelio. The sequence continues at coordinate 4,939,256 of NC_068404.1, read as the reverse complement.
AACTGTCTTAGGTCTTCTTTGTCACATCTTCCTCTTTATGATGCGCCAAATGTCCAGAAAGATCTGGACTGCAGGCTGGTCATTTCAGTACCTGGATCCTTCTTCTACGCAGCCATGATGATGTAATTGATGCAGTATATGTTCTGTCATTGTCATGTTGGAAAATGCAAGGTCTTCCCTGAAAGAGACGATGTCTGGATGGGAGCATATGTTGTTCTAGAACTTGGATATACCTTTCAGCACTGATGGTGTCTTTCCAGATGTGTAAGCTGCCCATGCCACACACCCTCATGCAACCATATACCATCAGAGATGCAGGCTTCTGAACTGAGCGCTGATAACAACTTGGTTGTCCTTGTCCTCTTTAGTCCGGATGACATGGCATCCCAGTTTTCCAAAAAGAACTTCACATTTTGATTTGTCTGACCACAGAACAGTTTTCCACTTTGCCACTGTCCATTTTAAATGAGCCTTGGCCCAAAGAAAATGCCTGTGCTTCTGAGTCATGTTTAGATAGGGCTTCTTTTTTGACCTATAGAGATTTAGCCAGCAACGGCGAATGGCACGCTGGATTGTGTTCACCAACAATGTTTTCTGGAAGTATTCCTGATCCCATGTTATGATTTCCATTACAGTATCATTCCTGTATGTGATGCAGTGCCGTCTAAGGGCATGAAGATCACAGTCATCCAGTACGTTTTTTCTGGCCTTGATCCTTAAGCACAGAGATTGTTCCAGATTCTCTGAATCTTTGGATGATATTATGCACTGTAGATGATGATAACTTCAAACTCTTTGTGATTTTTTTTTTTTCTTAGAAACTCCTTTCTGATATTGCTCCACTATTTTTTGCCCCACCGCATTGGAGGAATTGGTGATCCTCTGCCCATCTTGACTTCTGAGAGACACTGCCACTCTGAGAGGCTCTTTTTATACCCAATCCTGTTACCAATTGACCTAATAAGTTGCAAATTGGTCATCCAGCTATTCATTATATGTTCATTTAACCTTTCTGGCCTCTTATTTCTACCTTTCCCAACTTTTTTGGAATGTGTAGCTCTCATGAAATGCTAAATGAGCCAATATTTGGCATGACATTTCAAAATGTCTCACTTTGTAAATTATTCCATTCCTTTTTTACTCACAATTTGTACAGTGTCCCAATTTTTTTGGAATACGATTTGTATTAAGCCTGTATTCGTAATCATAAGAAGAGGCATTCTGCTCTTTGACCCATTACTGTGGTAGAGAGTGGGCGTGTCACCGCCCTGTTACACCCACATGATAAAGAGCCCTGATGGACTGACTAACACATGAGAGTGAACAGCATATTCAGGAAGCAGCAGCCATCGTCATGGACACTGAAGGATCAAAGGTACTGTGTGTTTGAGTGTGAATGAGAGTTTTCTGGTTATTTTTTTTTTTTTTTTTTTTACAGTACGGGTCTGATGCCAGACAAGTGGGGAATTTGTAAAGTAGGTGAAGTTAATATTTGTAAAAAATAAGATAAAAAATGCTGTTGAAAAAATTGCTGTACCAGCAGAAACATTCTATAAGTAAATTACTTTCAGTGACTTTGCCACAGTAGAAGTTTGTAATTTTAGTATCATTTCAGTTCCACCCAAGGTTTTTTTTTTTTCTTTTTTCATAAGGTCACTTAATATTTGATGACCAAAGTGCCATTGTTAGTGGAAAGGCCATGACTGTGGTCATTGTAAATGACGTGTGAGCGATTAGACTAGCAGTGTATCTCTCTTCTGTTTCTGCATAAACTTCTTTAAAGGGGACATATGATGTTATTTCAAGTTTTACTTTCTCTTTGGAGTGTTACAAGCTCTTGGTGCATGAAGAAGATCTGTAAAGTTGCGAAGAATAAGGTCTCAAACCCAAAGAGATATTCTTTATAAAAGTTGAGTCAGCAACACCCCCCTAAAATGGCTCGTTCTAACATGCCCCCACATGTCTACATCACAATGTGGGAAGATTTGTATAACAACACGCAAATGTTAACCCAAAGTAAGAAGGCATAAGTTTGATTCTCGCTGTTGCCGTCAGCACCATGTTGTGGTGATGTTTTTTCATTGTGAAAGCAAAAATACTTTGTTTGGCCTTCTAAAAGAGGTCACAACTACAAATCAGTGGTTAAGTTGTATTTACAACTTAACCAGAACAGTTCAACCCAAATATTTAGTGTGCAGCACATTTTATGTTTCCTGATCCTGGGAGAATAGACTACAATGCCAGCTGTTCTGACTCCCAGTCTATAATTACGTTTACATATGTAAAAGATTTGACACTGATGATTCAAACGTGAGTTTTGAGCAGTGTAGAGCAGCGGTTCTCAATCCCTGTTCTTGCATTCATGCACGCTGTGCAGACTGAGCTAGACTGGCCGGCAAACATCAACAACCTTCCTTTCTGGTATTGTAGTACTTTTAAAGTTTTCTCTGGTTAAGGACACATGATGTAGCCCAGCGGTTCCCAATTCCAGTGATCGCACACATATTTTGCATGTCTCACTTAGTCAACACACCCAATTCAGATGGCCAACTCTAGTTACGTAAATTAACTTTGTTCCAATTGATATGATCCCTAGACCGTGTTCATTGCTCCCTACTTCCTGAGCAGGGGTTTTCTTCACTTCAAAACATGGACCGGAATTGGGAACTGCTGATGTAGCCTATTGCAGTAATGTTGTCTCTGGTATTCTGGTCTGTAAGCATAAATGCGTTCAGGGGCATGGCTTTGGGCGGCGATTGCAGGGAGGGTGGGACGTTCGCTTTCAGTGCTATCAGGGCACAGGGACCTGAAAATGAGAACCACTGGTGTAGAGTAGAGCTTGTTGTTTGTTGTTCCTCAAATCACAAATGCAGACATGGTTTTATGTTTTACATGGCAAAAAAATACAGCATAAGTCATTATAATCCGTAAATGTCCCCACTGGATGCAACAAATGGCTCGTTTTTTAATGGGTTTTATTGTTTTTGTCTTGTCTCGCCAGTGTTCTGACAGGGACATGCATCACTGTTTGACAAGGGATGTAACATTTCCATCACACACTTGAGGCATTCGGCCAATCACAAAGCAATGGATACCTGGCCAATCAGAGCACACATCGCTTTTCAGACCTATGAGCTTTGTAAAAAACGACATGTTACAGAAAGGCGGGGCATAGAGGAGAAACAATAAAGTACAATATGTGGAAAATAATGTTTTTTTTTTTTTTTTTTTTTTACCTTAAACCACATAAACACAATTACACCAAATACACCAAATCATTTTCTTTTAATCAACATCATATGACACATTTAACATTTAAACAGTCCAAATGTGCTTGTCATTGCTTTGTGCTGAAAGTTCCTTATTGTCAAAACATTAACTTGGCAACCACTGCCTCAAGTAAAAAGAATATGCAAGCATTCGTAGGACTATATAGGGCTAGATGCTGGCAAATTGCTGGATCATTTGTGCCTCAATAATGTTTTAAACTAAAGCTAAGGTATTCCAGTACGAAATAATTCCTTTGGGAAAAGCAGGATGCACCTGCCACGTTCCAGCAAAGAGAATTGCAAGACTTATTTGGATGAAATTGTGATTTATTTGAACATCTGGTAACTGTAGCAGTGTTTGAATTCCTCTCTAATATTAAACCTTTGCATAATAGGCTTAGTGCATTTCATAATAAAGTTTATAATAGACACCTGGGGATTCTTCAGGAAGCCATTAAAACAGACAATGTCAGACATAGATTTTTCTTCAGGTTTATTGACAGAAATGGGCTTTGGGTGTTATGCAGATGAGAAAAATATCTACATCAACTGTGTGTGATCCATAGCGTTTGTTTGACACCATTTGAGTCCCAGTGGTCTAGTTTTTTTTTTTTTTTTTTTTTTTTTTTTTTTTATTGACTTGAAACCTTGAAAGGATTTCTAGCATTTCAAATTCCAGATTTTTAAATGTTTTCAATATACAACTAACTAGAGTACTTCTTATTAGTTTTCTTTCTTTTATAGAGTTTAAACGTTGACCTGGAGAAACTGTTCACCAAGCAAGAGAGGATTGGGAAGGGGTCGTTTGGAGAGGTCTTTAAAGGCATTGACAATCACACGCAACAGAAGGTCGCTATAAAGATTATTGACCTGGAGGAGGCTGAAGATGAAGTGGAAGACATCCAACAGGAGATCACAGTCCTCAGCCAGTGTGACAGCCCCTTCATCACTAAATACTATGGCTCTTATCTGAAGGTGAGGCCCATGTACTTAAAGCAGCCATTAAAGCAGTTTAATGTGTATCAGTCAGCTTATGATGACTTAAGTTGGATTTAAGATGTAAGCTGTATGGTATTTGGGGATAGCAGAGGTCCCAACTTGTTTTGGCTGAAAATGTTTTCTTTGGGAGAAGTAGAGTAGAGTATATATATATATATATATATATATATATATATATATATATATATATATATATATATATATATATATATATATATATATATATCTTGAACATTGTGATGTACTTATACTTGACTAAATTGCTGCTTGGACTTTTGCATTAATCTTTGTATGATCAGATATATATTTAATCAGTAAATACACAGTAAGTAACCAAGTGTAAATATCAGAATCAGAATCAGAATCAGAATGAGCTTTATTGCCAGGTATGTTTACACATACGAGGAATTTGTTTTCGTGACAGAAGCTCCACAGTACAACAGAATGACAGCGACAGAACATAAAACACATAATAAAAGAATAAAATACAAATATGTAGACAGTGAATGACAATATACAAATGACAATTGTAGGCAAGTATATTACAAAGTGAAGTTATGTATGTACATATATATTGTGTGCAAAATTTAAGTGTATACTAAGTATGTGTGTTAGATAAATAAAGTGTGTGTGTATATAAATATAAAGTGTAGTGTGTCCGCCGTTATTATAAGCTGTTCATAAGATGGATTGCCTGAGGGAAGAAACTGTTCCTGTGTCTGGTCGTTCTGGTGCTCAGAGCTCTGTAGCGTCAACCAGATGGCAACAGTTCAGAGAGGGAGTGTGCTGGATGTGAGGGGTCCAGAGTGATTTTGACAGCCCTTTTTCTCACTCTGGATAAGTACAGTTCTTGAATAGATGGGAGAGTTGAACCGATGATTCGCTCAGCAGTCCGGACTACTCTCTGTAGTCTTCTGAGGTCAGATTTAGAAGCTGAGCTGAACCAGACAGTTACTGAAGTGCAGAGGATGGATTCAATGATGGTGGAGTAGAACTGTTTCAGTGTGAAACAGTTTCAATATCTTAGTACTTAGTACTGTTTCAATATCTTAGTGTGAATAGGCCTTTTGGTTGTTAGAATAGCTTTACATAGGCAAATTTCACCATAAAAGGACTGGCGAGCTCCCAAAGAGAACTGGCTATGGTTGTGAGAGTGTCCTATATATTTGTGGGCCCACTGCTCCTGGGTGCCTTTTTGAGATCTGATACCTTTCTCCTGAAGGGCTAGCATCTTGCAGAGCTCCAACTCCAATCCTAGTCAAACACACGAAGCAGCTAATCAAGGTGTTTAAGGTCACTTGAAAATAACAAGCAGGTGTGTTGGAGCAGGGAAGTTCGCAGGAAGTCCTCCAAGAGCAGGGTTGGCTACTCCTGGTTTACAGCTAATGGGAACATCTGGATGGAGTGACATTCCCAGAAAATTGGTCATTTAGATCTTTAAGTTTGGTTCATGAATTTCGAAATTTTTAAATGACTGCAGCTTGTTAGACACCAAGACAATATTGACATAATAACTCTCTTGCAGGACACACAACTGTGGATCATCATGGAATATTTAGCAGGGGGGTCTGCTCTGGATTTGGTGAGAATTTTTATTTCCTTAACTTTATTGTCTAGTACAGTCTATATTTATGACAACTTGGAAAATTTAAAAGTGTATAATTTAAAACAATATTTAAAAAAGCATATTTCTGCAAGTTGCTGTTAAAGGTACAGGTTGTAGGACCTGTCACTAGAAGGCGCACTACCAAAACAATAACAAACACGTGGTTTGATGATGCTAAGGAATGATGGGATTTGTTGTCTTCTTCCCACCCTCTCTTGGCCATCAGTCAGATTATATGAAAACGATTACCACTTGTTCAACAAATATATACATTAGTGTACACAATAGCTGGGCATACATAGCAAACGCGAGTTCAACGATTTGTGTGAGTAGATTACATACAATGCAAAGACTCGATCAGACATGTAATCGCACGGGTCTAGAGACGTGATGCCCTGCGTTTGGTGTGTATGCCCCATAATACTAATCTTGTTGATCGTTATAATAGCATACGTTTTCTGTAAAATATGAATCAAAACAACTCACCTGTCGAGTAAAACACAAGCGAGATCGGCATATCTTTCTAGTTGAAGTTTGTAGCGAAGCTCTCTCCATCTAGAAAATGCAACACTGATATTGGTCCTCACTCTTTCTCTCCTCTTGTCCAAAACTTTTCTTGGTTCGTTTGGTTGGCCCGTACACTTACGTTTATTGTCTTACGTCCTTGTCGACAGAACCAGCGGCAGATGGTAAACAGCAATTATGTAAATAAGTATCACAAGCCACCATAAAACTTGCAAGAAGAAGTAAATGAGGAACTGCTTGAAGCAAGCTAGTGGTTTGCTGGATGTTAGATACTACTTCCGCATTTGTCCATGACACTGTTGTCATGTGGTTTCTACGTCAGTAAAGGCAGTAACAAAGGGTAACTAACGTCATTGACAGGCGACTGCACTGCCCCGTGTCACTGTTCAGAATGGGAATTTTCTCAATATTTACAAGTAGTTGAAAACATTAGAGATATTGTTAGTAATCAGCTGGACAAAATATATACAGTTTTTTTTTATATTTTACTGCAAATATCTTATGAATTGTACATTTAAGCACTATTATATATGCTAATTATGATACATTTTGTTTGTAGACTTTAAAGTTGCAAATGTCTGGGGTCTGTATCTCATTTAGAGTTGACGGGAGGAATTAGTGTAGTTATAGTCATGTAGTACATAATTATACTTGTGTTTTTACAGAGGTTTAGAGCCCTACACGTTTAAGCTCTTCTAACAGGCTTGTCCTTTGTTCTACAGCTTGGACCTGGAGCTCTTGATGAGTCCCATATCGCCACCATCCTCAGAGAGATCCTGAAAGGTCTGGATTACCTGCACTCCAAAAAGAAAATTCACAGAGATATTAAAGGTACATGTTCCATATTACCTACAGTTTTCTTCCATTTAAAATCTCCAGCATTTCGAGATGGCACTTCTGTTCTGAAAAAGCTCAAATCATGATGTGATTTGCATTTGTGTGTTTCTCTAGCCGCTAACGTCCTGTTGTCAGAGCAGGGTGATGTGAAGCTAGCGGATTTTGGTGTGGCCGGGCAGCTCACAGACACACAGATCAAGAGGAACACGTTTGTGGGCACTCCATTCTGGATGGCACCAGAGGTCATTAGACAGGCAGATTATGACTCAAAGGTCAGATCCATTGACTGTGTATTGTACGTAACAAAGTTTTAATCATAGCCTGGCATGGGTCAGTAGCTGGTCAACCAACCTGCTCTTCTACCTTCATGCGGACTTCAGTTCCAGTCCTGCTCCAACATATCTGACTGTTGTTTTCCACTTATCCTGAACACTTTGAATAGTTGGGGCTGAAGCTAAACTCTGCAAGAGGGTAGCTCTCCAGGTGGAGTGTTGGCTATGTCTTATTTAGCCACTCTTTTCCATACTTTGTAAGCCTTTGATATGCCTATTGATCTTTAGGAAACACCAAGCTCCATTTAAAGTTATTATCCAGAGTCGTTATATAATAAGTTCTCAACAAGGGCAACAACATTTGTGTAGCACATCGCACATTTTACCACATGTAGAATAGGTCACTTAGGTGTGTGTGTTTTGCAGGCAGATATCTGGTCAGTGGGCATTACTGCCATCGAGCTAGCAAAAGGAGAGCCACCCCACTCTGATCTTCACCCCATGAAGGTGTTATTTCTCATCCCTAAGGAAAACTCACCCACACTGGAGGGAAACTACAACAAAGCTCTCAAAGAATTTGTAGATGCCTGTCTCAATAAAGACCCCAACTATGTAAGTGCAGCCTGCATGTTTATAGGGATTTACAGGTGTGCTGAGTTAGACCTGGAGCTACATTTTGCTAGAAGGTAGTCCTTCAGGAGCAGGACTTAACAACACTGATAAAGCAGGGTTTCTCAAATCCAGCCCTGTAGGTCAAACCCTAAACCAGGGGTCTCCAAACTCTGTCTTGGAGGGCCGTTGTTCTGCAGAGTTTAGCTCCAACTTGCCTCAACACACCTGCCTGGAAATTTCTAGCATGCCTAGTAAGACCTTGAATAGAGGGTTCAGGTGTGTTTCATTAGGGTTAGAGCTAAACTCTGCAGGAAACCGGCCCTCCAAAGCCAAGTTTGGAGACCCCTGCCCTAGACAAACCCACCTACCTGAAATGTTGTAGTAACTCAGAAGATCTTGATTGGCTTTGCTCAGGTGTCTTTGATTAGGGTTGTAGCTAAACTCTTCAGAGCATTGGCCTTTCGAGCTGGATTTGAGTAACTCTGCAAAATAGTCTTTGGATTTTTGCATGTATAGCGGTGGTGGACTGCTTTGACCCTCGACTGGCGCTTGGGGGCCACAGCTGCCCACCCCAGATGTATATAGTAATGTATAATCAAAAGATAATGTCTGTATTGTCTCTGCCAGAGGCCAACAGCTAAAGAGCTTTTGAAACACAAATTTATAATTCGATATGCCAAGAAGCCATCATTCCTGGTGGATCTTATCGACAAGTACAAGAGATGGAAAGAAAAACAGGCCCGCAATGAGTCAAGCTCTGATTCTGAATCGTAAGAATCTTAAAAAAAGAAAAACATTGGCACATTTAGTTATATTTATAATGTAATTAATTATTCACTGAGAAAATGTTGTGTGTATGTGTCTTCAGAGATGATGATGAAGCATCTGGAGAGTCTGTGGCTGATGACTGGATCTTTGGCACTGTCATAGGACAAGAGCCCACAGTGAATCAGAATGAAGTCGTAATAAAAGAAGAACCACACAAAGAGGTGACATACGCCATTGTACAAAAACAAAGTAGATCATTTTTGTTTGTAAGACAGCCTTAAGAACAATTAACAATAATGGGTTTGGAATGATAAACAAAAAATAAGTGGTTTTTGGATGTTAGTGGCTCATCCTTCCATCTATTCTCTTGCTGCTTGTCCAGGACCAGGTCACAATGGCAGCAGGCTAAGTAGGGCCCCCAATATATCCTTTTCCTTCCACAGCTCCTCCTGGGGTATACCATGACAATTCCAAGCCTTCCAACATGGAGGTCTCCCCAGGCTCTATTCTCAGTTGGACATGCCTGGAACACCTTTATTGGGAGACATCCACATCAACTGGTTTATAGAAAGAGGCAGGTCTAAATGAATGTCTCAGGGATGTGATACCTGTGATCTCATTCTTCTGGTCATTACCCAAATGCCATTACCATAGTTAAGGGTCAGAACATAACTTGACTGGTAAATCAAGAGCTTCACTTTTGAGCTTAGCTCCCGCAACGGTCTTGTACAACAACTGCATTATTGTCGACACTGAAATGCTTCACCTTTAAATCTAACGATCTGACCTGCCCTCAGGAGAAAATCACTCGCTAACCAAAGTGGGAAAACCTTTTTCCAACTGGGAACCACATCCTCAGATTTTTGGAGGTGCTGGCCCTCATCCTCCCTGCACCCACTCGGTTGCAAACTGCACACCCTTCACTCCCGGTTGTGCTTTGAGATCCTGTCCTTGAATATCACAAAGAGGGTCGGGGCAAAGGACTGTCCTGATGGAGTTTATCAGTCACTGGGAACTAGCTTGGTGGATAATGTTGATAGTTAAAGGGACAGTTCACCCAAAAATGAAAATACTGTCATTAATTACTCACCCTCATGTTGTTCCAAACCCATTACACCTTTATTCATCTTTGGAACACAAGTTAAGATATTTTTGATGAAATCTGACAACTTTCTGACCCTGCATAGACAGCAATGCAACTTAAACGTTCAAGGCCAAGAAATGTAGTAAGGACATTGTTAAAATAGTCCATGTGACATCAGTGATTCAACCATAATGTTACGAAGCTACACAAATACTTTTTGTGCACAAAGAAAGCAAAAATAACTTTGTTCAACAACAACTCTTCCATGTCAGTCTTCGACATCTATTTACAAGAGTCTGCCTAACAGTGACACGCGCGTCAATGTATTGTCATCCCTTTATATTAATTTAATTAATTAAATAGGCTATAGCCTACAGGATAATAAGCATTATGACAACACACAAGGCTTGCCACAAAGAACCATTAATGATTATTATGTGTCTAAATTAGCACGGAGACATTTAATTGTTTAGTAATAAACTGGTGTTTTTTGTGTCGCTGCTAAGATGAAGTTGACCATGTAGACTCACCATGAACGGCGGAGAGAAATGCACATTTCATATGGATTACATAATTAGATTATAGTCTATTTATTTTTGTTTGAAAATTTTAGTTTAAAAGTAGACATTTCAAGCTTTCTGTAATATATCGCCTTATCTTTCTTTTTAAACCCTCCAACTAAAAGATTTAAGACACTACTTGACCCAAAATGTCACCCAAAGTTTCTACAGCTTTTTTCTTAGCTATTTCAGAATCTGGAAAAAATTACTGGGGCTAACTTATTACTGCAGTCGGTGGAGCAATATGAATGTGTGTGATGTACGGCATGATGATAAATGCTCGTCACTTCTGCTGCCAAAACTTTGTCAGCCTGTGAGTCATTTGGTTTATTGAAAAACGATTGCACTGATTTGCATGTTTCTTGATGATGTGCTTTTTTTTTCTGTGGTACTCACATGCACCATGTCGCTTCACATCGTATTTTCCACCATGTCCCACAGAAAAACTGCTTTTGCATAAAAAGCTCTCTCTGCTTCACCATCTACAGGTTTAACCTGACCGAACAGCGCACGCTCTCTCCAAATTGAAATTGTTGAATGTTGAGGAGGCGTTCGTGCACCAGTCAACAGTTTGATTGATGTACGACTCAGCCTATCGACTAACACTTTTATTGCTCTCCTCTGGACTATTGGACATAAGTTAACAGTATGCTTATGGACGTATCCATGTATTTATTAGGCAGGGTCGAATGAAAAAGCGGGACAGATGCTCAATTTGCGTGAGGCGGGACAAAGGGTAAAATTGCTGTACAATGTAAAGCGGGACAGGTGGTCACTCTATTCGTGCCAGTTATTCAGCCAATAAAGTGTAGGCCAATGTCAAGTCAAGTCACCTTTATTTATATAGCACAAAATACATTGCATCAAAGCAACTGAACAACATTCATTAGGAAAACAGTGTGTCAATAATGCAAAATGACAGTTGAAGGCAGTTCATCATTGAATTCAGTGATGTCATCTCAGTTCAGTTTAAATAGTGTCTGTGCAATCATTTTCAATCAAGTCAACGATATTGCTGTAAATGAAGCGACCCCAAAAAAGCAAGCCAGAGGCGACAGCGGAAAGGAACCAAAACTCCATTGGTGATAGAATGGAGAAAAAACCTTGGGAGAAACCAGGCTCAGTTGGGGGGCCAGTTCTCCTCTGACCAGACGAAACCAGTAGTTCAATTCCAGGCTGCAGGAAAGTCAGATTGTGCAGAAGAATCATCGGTTTGCCTTTGGTCTTGTCCTGGTGGTCATCTGAGACCAGGTCTTTACAGGGGATCTGTACCTGGGCTCTAGTTGTCCTGGTCTCCACTGTCTTTCAGGGCTGTAGAGGTCCTTTCTTGGTGCTGATCCACCATCTGGTCTGGATACGTACTGGATCCGGGTAACTGCAGTGACCCTCTGATCTGGATACATCTGGTGGCTACGGTGACCTCGGAATAAGAGAGAAACATACTAATATTAGCGTAGATGCCATTCTTCTAATGATGTAGCAAGTACATCGGGTGTTATTGGAAGTGTTCCCGGTTCCGGTTTACCTAATTAATGCAACCTAAAAATCCTTTAATGGATTTGGATATTAAAAGCATATTAGTGTGTTATGTGTAAGCCAGGTTAAAGAGATGGGTCTTTAATATTGATTTAAACTGCAAGAGTGTGTCTGCCTCCCGAACAATGTTAGGTAAGTTATTCCAGAGTTTAGGCGCCAAATAGGAAAAGGATCTGCTGCCCGCAGTTGATTTTGATATTCTAGGTATTATCAAATTGCCTGAGTTTTGAGAATTTAGCGGACGTGGAGGATTATAATGTAACAAGAGCACATTCAAATAATGAGGTGCTAAACCATTTAGGACTTTTTAAGAAGTAAGCAATATTTTAAAATCTATACAATGTTTGATAGGGAGCCAGTGCAGTGTGGACAGGACCGGGCTAATATGGTCATACTTCCTGGTTCTAGTAAGAACTCCTGAACTATTTTGAACATTGAGCATTTTGATCTGTAGTTTGTTTACTAAGCATGCAGAACAACCACCCAATAAAGCATTACAATAATCTAACCCTAAGGTCATAGATGCATGGATTAACATTTCTGCATTTGACATTGAGAGCATAGGCCGTAATTTGGATATATTTTTGAGATGGAAAAATGCAGTTTTACAAATGCTAGAAACATGGCTTTCTAAGGAAAGATTGCGATCAAATAGCACACCTAGGTTCCTAACAGATGACGAAGAATTGACAGAGCAGCCATCAAGTCTTAGACAGTGTTCTAGGTTATTACATGCAGAGTTTTTAGGTCCTATAATTAACACGGTGTGTTAATTAATATGGTGTGTTTCACCAGGCCGCAAAGAAATATAGAGCTGAGTAATTTCAGCATAACAGTGAAAGCTAGCACCATGTTTCCTGATGATATCTCCCAAGGGTAACATGTAAAGCGTGAAGAGTAGCGGCCCTAGTATTGAGCCTTGAGGTACTCCATACTGCACTTGTGGTTGATATGATACCTCTTCATTCACTGCTACGAACTGATGGTGGTCATATAAGTATGATTTAAACCATACTAATGCACTTCCATTAATGCCAACAAAGTGTTCTAGCCTATGCAAAAGAATGTTGTGGTCAATTGTGTCAAACGCAGCACTAAGATCCAATAGCACTAACAGAGAGTTACAACCACGATCAGATGATAAGAGCAGATCATTTGTAACTCTAAGGAGAGCAGTCTCAGTACTATGATACGGTCTAAATCCTGACTGGAAATCCTCACATATACCATTTTTCTCTAAGAAGGAATATAATTGTGAGGATACCACCTTTTCTAGTATCTTGGACAGAAAAGGGATATTCGATATTGGTCTAAAATTAACTAGTTCTTTGGGGTTAAGTTGTGGTTTTTTGATGAAAGGCTTAATAACAGCCAGTTTTAAGGTTTTGGGGACATATCCTAATGACAATGAGGAATTAATAATAGTCAGAAGAGTATCTATGACTTCTGGAAGCACCTCTTTTAGGAGCTTAGATGGAATAGGGTCTAACATGCATGTTGTTGGCTTAGATGATTTAAAGGGTTAGTTCACCCAGATAGCAAAATTATGTAATTAATAACTTACCCTCATGTTGTTTCAAACCCGTTAAACCTCAGTTTATCTTTGGAACACAGTTTAAGATATTTTAGATTTAGTCCGAGAGCTCTCAGTCCCTCCATTGAAGCTGTGTGTATGGTATACTGTCCATGTCCAGAAAGGTAAGAAAAACATCATCAAAGTAGTCCATGTGACATCAGAGGGTCAGTTAGAATTTTTTGAAGCATCGAAAATACATTTTGGTCCAAAAATAGTAAAAAAAAAAAAAAACATTGACTTTATTCAGCATTGTCTTCTCTTCCGTGTCTGTTGTGAGAGAGTTCAAAACAAAGCAGTCTGGATATCCGGTTCGCGAATGAAATTGAACTGAATTGTTCGGTCCGCATCTATAATACGCATTAATCCACAAATGATTAAGCTGTTAACTTTTTTAATGTGTCTGACACTCCCTCTGAGTTCAAACAAACCAATATCATGGAGTAATGCATGTACTCAAACGGTACACTGACTGAACTGCTGTGAAGAGAGAACTGAAGATGAACACCGAGCCGAGCCAGATAATGAACAAGAGACTGACTCGTTCACAAGTCAAGAACCAGTTGCATCGGTTTTTGGATCACCAGTAGTTCTTTCGGACAGTTCGATTCAATAAACCGGTTGAAGAAAACGGTTCACCGGTTCTTTTGCGCTCGATGTAATGGCGTCATTTGTGATGATTGCCCTTGATTTAAGCCTTTGGTTTACCCACGCTCATAACACTAGCACAGAATCAATCACCAAAACAATAAGTTCGGTTCAGACGCTCTGTGTGTCGGTTTCCTCCATGCTGAATCACACATGCGCAGTATCATTCATAAAATTCTAACTGACCCTCTGATGTCACATGGACTACTTTGATGAAGTTTTTCTTACCTTTCTGGACATGGACAGTAGACCGTACACACAGCTTCAATGGAGGGACTGAGAGCTCTCGGACTAAATTTAAAATATCTTAAACTGTGTTCCCAAGATAAACGGAGGTCTTACAGGTTTGAAACAACACGAGGGTAAGTTATTAAATACATAATTTTGCTATATGGCTGAACTAACCCTTTAACAAGTTTATACAATTCTTCCTCTCCTATAGTAGAGAATGAGAGAGAGAGAGAGAAAACTGTTCCTCAGGGGGTCTATAGTGCACTGTCTGATGCAATACTGTAGCTGACGGCTGAATGGTTATAATTTTATCTCTATTAGTATCGATTATAGAAGTAAAGTAGTTCATAAAGTCATTACTGCTGTGATGTTGGGAAATGTCAACACTTGTTGATGCTTTATTTTTAGTTAATTTAGCCACTGTATTGAATAAATACCTGAGGTTATGTTTGTTATCTTCTAAAAGAGAAGAAAAGTAATCGGATCTAGCAGTTTTTATTGCTTCTCTGTAGGATAGGTTGTTTTCCTGCCAAGCAATGTGAAATACCTCTATGATATGCTAAGGAATTCGGATGCATCAGGAAGGTCTTTTGTGGTAGAAGTGATGGTTCTTCCATACTTGTAACAAGAAGTAGAATTTACAATTTTGGCTATATGAAGTTTGCACAAAACTAAATAATGATCTGATATTAAATGAATATTTTTCATTATCAACATGGATATTAAAATAACCAACTATTAAAACTTTGTCTGCAGCCAGAACTAACTCGGATGTAAAATCATCCCTGTATACGGTAGCCAGTACAAACATCACAGGAAGAACAAACGTCTGCCTTTCTCTCATTGTTTAGGTGCCAGAGAGTACAAAGAAGCCTCCGCCCAAGAGCAAAGAGTCTATGTCCTCTATTATTTTACCATTGTTTGCAGAGGTAAGAATTTAATCCAGATTAACCTTCCAATTTACGTTTAATGTATTTGCTGATGTTTACCTTGAGTGGAACTTGATCAGGCAAATGAATGTCAGTGCATACTGAACTAACAATGCTGTATATAATGAAAGTCTCAATCACAGAATGGATGTGTTTGTTTTTCTGTCAGCTAAAGCAGAAGCAAGGTGTTTATAAGCCGGCGGTGTTAGAGGAGCTGAAGCAGGCCATGCTCCTGGCTGAAGAGACATGTCCCGAAATCACTGACTCAATGGTCACAGGGGTGGTACAGAGATTAAAGAGGTATTTACAGCACCCTGCCTGCAGTGCCCAATACGTGTGAGTTGGTGAGAGTCTGATGTGTGTTTTCTGCCTCACAGGTTTTCATCTCAACACTGACTGACTCTCGGTGCCTCTGCATGAAGACTCTTTCTTCTGTGGGTGTCTGTATTATCTATTTTGTGCTTTGTGTGTTTTAATATGGTGGAATTGTGAATAAGCCATTTACAATCCCAGTTACTTGGTGTCTGTACATAAGTGTAGAAAATGTGGATTGGATTTGTTTAAGGACCCCATGGAATCATTTGATATTTTGTTTTCCTCAATAATTCTTGTAAGAGAAAGATTGGAAACGTAAAAATAATAATAATAATAATAATTGGTCAGCTCAGCCTTTAAATGCATCAAAGCTCAGCTATCTCAAGGGGTCTGTGTATATCAAAACTTTTTTTTTTTTTTTTAAACAGAGCTGTAATTTGTGTAATAATAAAATCACTATTGTGATTTACAGTATGGACACAATTGTCCTTTTGCTAGCATTGCTCTTAAAGATGTTTGAAAAAAAAGGCTGTAATATTAAAATCACTTATCACTTTTTTTTGCCCTTTAACATATTTGTAATTCGTTAATGGTGATTTATTTTATACCATATCTGTACAAGTTTTATGCCTACTAATTCTATTCTATGCTGTGGCTAGTCTCAGCTTAGTTTTTTTTTTTTTTTTATCTTTATTGTAGCACCATGCTAACATGCTCATGAAGATTAATTTAGGAAGAGAGCCATGGTTTTCATTTGTATGGTCAGTTTTTTTCTATTTAACTCATTTATGATTATTAGAGTACAGCAAACTAATTGAATTTTAAGCTGAAGTATAATATAGAATAGCATAATAACAAAAATATAGGTTTGGCAAATCTCCTTAATAGTTGATTCTGTACAAAGCAGAACAGGATATATATATATATATATATATATATATATATATATATATATATATACACTAGCTTTCTCTATTCTTTTTCTCTGTTTTCTTTTTATTTACTATATAAAAAAATCTTGCTATGTGTACTATATTAAGCTAACTGAGACTTGTTATAGCACTTGCATATCATTGCTCTTTTGTTGATTTTGATTGCTTCCATTGTCTTCATTTATAAAACACTTTGGATAAAACTGTCTGCTAAATGAATAAATGTAAAAAATACACTTGAGCTTTGAATGATCTCATTCTGTGTAAAATCCTTTATATAATTCATTTAGCTGTAAACCATTTTTGTTGTCCTTCGTGTATCTGCAATGATTCACTTTTACAGCCTGCCTGATTGCACCTGGATGATAACAGCATTTTAATATGTTATATAACAAGAGCCCATGGGATTGCAGGACTATAAATCTGTGCTAAAGTTCAAACCAGACTAATGTCCAACTCTTGAGTGTTCACTGCCATCATCACCCTTTCCAGACACAACTGTAACGATCTAACAAATTCACACCATTTTAATTCTTACATCCAAAAACAAGATCAAAATCTGTCACTCTATATACAGATATTACATACAATTTTATACACATATTACATACTTTTTTTACACAAGAAAAATATACATAAAAATGTAAACTTTTGTATACAAAAAAATACCTTAGACAAATTAATGACCAATAACAAAAGGTGACTAGATTTATCCTATGAGTTGTATAAACAGTTCTACAGTACATTCAGTGAGTACAGGAATCAGTCAGCCATCTAAACGCAGAGTGCAAGCGACTTTTGTCTGGGGGTGTCTCTGTGCAGCAGACCTGCTGTCATTCACACAGTAGTAACACAGTAAAAACTTGGACTGCACACAACATTTCAGCTCATTAGAGGAACAAAAATGCTTTTGCCACAACTGATGGACATTGGTGGACAACTCTTTTGCACAAGTGACTGAAAAGTCATTTTGAACCTGTGGAACACCGTGCAGATGAAAGTGCAGCTGATCACAGGAGATGAAAATGAACAATGATTTGTCACTACAAATGAACTTTGAGTGATTGACTTACTCAAGGATCCCTCCAAATGAAGTAACAGCTCCAGTATACCTGTGATCATTCTGCCACACAATGATCTCTTTCATGAAGCAGAGCAGAATGTGTGTAAATCATCATAAAACCATTATTACGCAAGCTGTTGCATTCAATATAATGTCAACTTATACAAGAATGATTCTACTAGTGATTCAATCTAAGTGGTTTTAAACCAGTTCAATGCCACAATTTATAACTGTTTTACAGATGATTCCATTCAGTGTGAAAATTATGTAACAGCAGTTTTATGAACTGTTCAGTTTATGCAAGAATTCATCTTTTTTAAAAACCATTCTTGCGTAAACTGTCACTGCTCTTTCTTTAGAAATTACTAAATGTAATTACATAAGAATGGTTAATCATGAATGAGACCCATTCTTTTTTTCTTTTCCGGCTAGTGAGATTGGATTAGACTAAGTGCATAAGGGTCACGGCTGTGATTTTACATCGTTCAGCGGCCACTGACTGTTATTTTTTAATAGCTATCAAAAATACTGCTGCACATGATCACAGTCTCTTCATCCACAGATACACAACATCAATCAATACAAAATGATTAATCACGAGAATTTTGATAGCCATTAAAACTACCAAACATTATGCCACTAAATGCATCGGTTCCACCAAGTATGCTGCAAATGACTCGTTTTCTTTCAAATTTCATATTTACCCTTCGCCACTCAATTCAACCAATAAAACCCAATCTAGAGGATTCTATTCTATAAATATATTTAATACTTAATATATAAGATAATGGTTCAGTGTCTAAAATCTACCAAAAACCTTGGTTTTATGGTCTTAAAATGAGTGAAACTGAAATCCGCAGGGAACATTGGTCCCACGTGGGATAAGGCTGACTGACGGTGACTAAAAATGGCTGAGTTTGAACCTGACACTTCTGTGGAAGTCTGGAGAAGAACCATCAGGTTGCACAAACCATCCACCATAGAAATTGCACCAAATGTCCACAAAAAAAGGGCAGGGTTATTTCAGTTGACCTCAACTCTCCTGCCATTCATTCAGCTCTACTGTTCTCTGAAACCTTGCCGCCAAGGGGTTGTATTAGAAAGACCAAACAAGGTCCTAAACTGATTAAGCACCATGAAGAAGAACAAACATTTGAACCCATGTATTTGGCAAAATATCACCTCAAAGTGTCATTGTTCCATTTACTCTTCACAGAAAGAGTTCCAATGTCAGTGTTTCTACAAGATTAGCGAAGTTGAGATCTTTGCCGTGAATCAAACATGAACATCCGTTTAAGGAGAATGAGATCCAGCTGTTTGTCACCGAGGCTGGTATGAGAGACTCTGCTGAGGAGATTATTGCTTTAATTCACCTTGTGATGTGAGCAGTCCAGGCCTGGTCCACTGAGCATGAGCAAAGACCCATCAATGAATCACACTGTTCAGTCATACAGATTTGTGTCCTGATTACAAGTCGTATGGTGGATTCTCTGGAGACCACATCAAGTTCAGACCAGTCCTGTTATATAGAGACAGGAGTGTTGTTGGCTGTGCTGGAGTTCATTCTGGGCTAGTGTCTAAAATCAGGCTGAAAGTTGGACAACTTCAGTGCCACTGTGACAGTGTTGACATTCATGGTTTGTTTTTCTACTTGGTATGCATCTTGGGTGATCTAATCAGACTTTCAGAGATGCCACATCACATTACAATAACACACCCTGGACCACCTTCTCGTTTAAGACTTAATCAATGGGCTGCAATTTTGCAAGCCATGTACAACTATAAAATTGACCTCATTGCAACCAGATTTTCTTCTCTATTGTGACGTATCAGAATGACTGCATCTCGAAGAGCGGGACTTTATTTGTCAATCAGGAACTGATTGGTTCGCTGTCATTTGCTTATTGCTGCAATCTCATGTGAGTGACAGCTAGCTCGAAAATAAAGCACAAGATATTGCAGAAATAGGAAATTGTTCCTATCTTCATTCAAGTTGAAATATGAGTGCACGAGTGTGCCAATTTTTGCACTTCATCAGCATAATGACCCACTGATAACACACTACTGAAATCACATTAACTCCCCTCAACAAAACCCACCATAAGTGGTCATAAGGTCAAAGGAAATCCACGTTAACACCACGTGTAAATGATGATTCCTCAGATGACTTCTTGTGATCAGATTACCCGAAACTGGTGCTAATACCAAGTATAAACAAGTCTTGCTTGCTCTTTCTCTAGCCAGCACATTCTTCTCACAAAGACTCTACAGGACATTAGCCAACCATCAACCTGCTACTCTCATTTGAGGAATATTATACTAATGGAATAAGTAATATGACAAGAATATATGATCCACTAGCCTTAATACAACAGACCATCAACCCTTTTCCACTGACACAGTGCTGATGCCTGGCACCATTTTGCATGTTTTTCCACTGAAAAAAGGTGGTTTTTGTGCCTTACCTTCTAAACCTGCAGATCTCAAAGATCTAGTAACATTAGAGTCACTGGATGCTATAAGAGTCCTATATAAGGTAAAAATATATGTTGCACAACCACAGTTGACATTTCTAATTTGAATCGTGCTGCACAGCTTCTCAAACAACATTATAGTCACCGTCTAAAACAATGATTTATTTACAAATATCATATGTGAATCGTGATTGTTTCTATGATAATTCAATAAAAATAAGTTCTTAAAAACTTGAATAAACTAAGACTGTAATGCGCATGATTTGGTTATGTAGTCAGTTAGATCATAGTTTGGCTATCCAGAAATATGGGTCGTCTCTGGGACAGCTCCATAGATCACTGGCTCCTGCACTAGCACCATTTAGTGGAAAAAGGGCATATGAGAGTAAAACATAACTCTTGGATCACCACGAAGACAAACAGAAGATGGACACTGTTGACAGACCAAGCAAATACGTGTACAGAAAAACTCAAATCTGCTGCTGATCTAAGGTTGGTGATGGACATTCAAGAGTTAGTTCACCCAAAAGAAAAACCCTTAAAGCCACATTTTCTTCTGAAGAACACAAAAGGAGACGTTTTCAAGAATGTTCAGACTGCTCTTCTTCAGGAAATTAGAAATGAATGGAAACAAAAGCACCATAACAAAAGGGTCCATATGATTTGTACACTATATTCCAAGTGAAGACATACGGTAGCTTTGTGTTAGAAACTGACTGAAATGTAAGTAATTAAAGGCCTGTTTACACAGCTTAGATTGTTTGTGGTGTGGTGCCTTGCTCATGGTCTCACCTCAGTCGTGGTATTGAAGTTGGAGAGAGCACTGGTTATTTACTCCCCCAACCTTCAATCCCTACTGGACCTGAGACTTGAACCCGTGACCTTCGGGTTACAAGTCCAACTCTCTATCCATTAGGCCACGACTGCCTAATGTGTGCCAAATTAGCACTGAGCGTGTACAATATTTGTGTTACATATGCATCAACGACCGTTCATTCAAATTAAAATGTTTACTTAACATTTGTCTTAGTGTAAACAGGCCTTTACTCAATCTTGCAGTGTGTAAACAGGCAAATATGCCATGCAAATACAATGCTAAACAATCAGTCATAACCGATTGTTATACACCAGTTTAAATGTGCAGAAATTAAGAGTGCTTTTTGGAGATTGAAAGCACTTGTTTGCTACATAAATTTTTTTTTTTTAAGAGCAGAGAGTGAACATTGTTCAAAATATATCCTTTCATGTTTCAAGGACAAACGGAAGTCATGAGAGTGAGTTAATAAGGAAAGTTTTCATTTTTGAGTGAACTATCCCTTTAAAATGTGAGATGGGGTGGTCTCTCTAACCAGACTCAGTTGCTCTGAGGGAACGGGGGAGTGGCCGCAGTGGCACTAGTGATGGTAAAGCCTGTAGGTGGCGCTGTTGAGCTATGGCTAGGCTGCAGGTCTTTGGGAATCCCACTGTGGGAAGCCAGTTGGTGGCCGAAGGCTGCGCTAAACTGTGGGAGCTGTAGTTTAGGTTGGGTGTGGGTGAGAAAATCCCGTGAAGAGGGCGAGGATGATGGTGAGGTGAGGCCGGTCAGGCCCGGTTGGGGTAGAGCGGAGAGAGCAGCGGTGGGCTGCAGGATTGTGGAATGGGACATGGAGGGAGGGGTGGACAGAGCAGTGGAGAGCAGGTGAGTTTCAGCAGTGAGGAGGTTACCGAACTGTGCCGGGTCTGTGAGAGAAAGCGGGAGGTTATTCCAGGAGGTGCGCGGTGGCCCAGGCGCTCCACTCAAAGGCACCTCCAGCAAGAGAGGCGGGTCGGTTTGATAAGAGGCACCATGTGGGGGTGAGATGGGATCCCTGTAGGGCGTTGGCACATGCTCGCTGCTGTAATGACTACCTGGTGGGGACAAGTCCGGTTTGGGAGCTCGGGAAAACGTTCGTTCTGTTAACCCACCATTGGGATTTGTACAGGGTGTGGTGGTGCTGCTCTGCGTTGGCTGGGGAGAAGTGGATGTTGGGAAATGATGGTCTGTCGGGGCATGGAGGAGGTTTCCCTCCAGCTCTAGATTGGGAAAAGTCTCCGAAGTCATTCGGCCATTTAGAAGGTCTCCGATGCTAGTCGCTGTGACCCCTGATCCCGAGAACACAGCCATGGTTCGGTGGTCTACCCCATCTGCTGGGGTCAGTTCACCCATTGAGGACAAACACACCAGGGAGTCGGGATATGACCCCATGGCCTGCAGGGCTCTGACCAACTCCTCTGCCTCCTCTGTGGTGGGCAACAACTCTCCATTCTTACCTGTATCCACAAAGACAACTCAGACAAAGTGCAAACCAACCAATGGGCAAGTAGATTTTTTTGGAGAAGACTTGAGTGTTGATTGGCAAATGCTAATCCTTGTGATTTCTTGCTGGCCCAAATCAAAAGAGGCTATTCTTTATCATATTTTGTAGTCATATAATCAGATGTGAACATACCCTCAAAAAGGTCAAAGTCCTGAAGATCATCGGGTAGTCTGGGCAGCACATCAGAGAAATCTTCCTGATTCAGCTCAAGATCATTGGGAATGTCAGGCATTTCGTTTGTGATGTCGTCAGGAAGCTCATCTGCGCTGAGTTCAGGGGTCGATGGACTCCTACTGGAGTGACAGACAGGGTGAGTGCCAGCTTGACTTAAACTGAATAAAGTCGGAAACATGCTCTAACAAGTACGTGAATATGAATGTTGGGCAACACATTACAAGCACAGATCCTCTTGTGGCTGTAACCTTCTCTACATGTCTTTCAGTGAAC
This sequence comes from Carassius gibelio, assembly GCF_023724105.1. Classification (NCBI taxonomy): domain Eukaryota; kingdom Metazoa; phylum Chordata; class Actinopteri; order Cypriniformes; family Cyprinidae; genus Carassius; species Carassius gibelio. The sequence continues at coordinate 4,916,240 of NC_068404.1, read as the reverse complement.
CAGAAAAGTTGCATTTCAGACTGACAGATTGTCTTACATTAACTAACTTCCTCAGCAAGATACTGTTACTCTTTGATGACAGTAGTTGTCTTACTCTACTGGTTGTTCCAGTATCCTTGTGACAACACTTGCAATACAATATCTATTTGACAGTTTTGTTAGAATTCGAAACTGGACTTGGCCTCAAGACCATATTATCGTGCTCTTGGTCTTGTCATGGTCTCAGCATAATACTGTGGATACATTTTGTGGTCCTCGTTAAATAGTGCATATGATCTACTCTGTGCTGCCAAGACAGAATTTTTCATTTCATTTCAACTCTGGGGTCCCCTGTCCTGTTCCTGAAGATATACAGTACCTACCTGCAGAGTTCAATTCCAACCCTGCTCCAGCACACCTGTTATATTATCTGTAATTATCAACTGCTCCTGGAAAAAAAAAAGTGTACCTTAATTAAATGGTCTTCGAATCGGAGATGAACTTTTGTAAGAAGGTTTATCTCCAGGAACAGAACTGGGTACTCCTTATTTATGGATCATTCAGAACCTCTTCTAGTCTGATTCTTGACTTGACTCAACCTACTTGGGTCTTGAGTTAGACACCATGCAGGTTTCTTCTGGTCAGAGGAAAACTGGCCCCCCGACTGAGCCTGGTCTCTCCAAAGTTTTTTATTTTTTTTATTTCTTCCCTTCTATCACCGATGGAGTTTATGTTTCCTTGTCGTCGCCTTTGAGGCCGTTCACATATTGCGTCATATTGCTCAAGTTCGTTATTTCCAATGTAGGCGCGCGGTATGCGCGCTCATAATGGAAGCGACACGGTCGCGACGCACCCGTCTTTCCAGGCGCGTCTGCACCGCATTGAATTAAAAACATCTCAACTTTTCAGAATGCCGCAAGCGCACCGCGTGCCATGTGACAAGAACTAACCAATCAGCTTCATCCTTTCCCATAACAACGCTGAAAGCACAGCCAAGATGAAGGAACAGCTGATCATAATTGTATATGAATTGCGATTTTGAAATAAATTTAGTAGCAGAGCTACTGAAAGCGATTTTTTGTGCTGCAAATCCATTTATCCTTTGCTGAAATTTCCGCATCTTCATGGAGAGAGCACGTCATGGTTGCTTAGCACAGGCAGATGCATTTTTAGGCGCGATATGTGAACGGCCCCTTTGTTTAGTTGGTGACACTTCATTTCTGGCTATTTGACACTATTTGAAGTGAACTGAACTGAGATGGATGATGACATCACTGAATCAATGATGGAATGATTTTAACTGAACAATGTACTGTTTACTATTGTTCTCTTAGATTATCAACATACTATTTTCCTCTGTAATACTGTAAAGCTGCTTTGACAATCTGTATAGTATAAAGCACTTGAATTGGGACTCAATGAGCCAGTCTTGACTACAACATTGGTACTTCTGATGTGTAAAAGGACACATTTTGAAATGCAACAACGAAACATTTGTGAAGCAAGACTGTGATGCATTTGAAAGCAGGATATGCACCTGACATGAGCGTGGTGGGTGGGCAGTGAGAGGGAGGGCATTAGCAAGTTGCCCTGTGGCACAGCGGGAGGAATGGGCTTCTGCGGTCTGCGTGGACCTCGTCTTCTTTTCTTTTTGTGTTTCTTCGTCAGTGCAGGTGGCTTGGACTTCTTACGTGGGCGCCGCAGCTGCTGACTGCGTCTGTTGCCATCCCCACGCAGAAAATTATCCTGCCACACACACATTTGTGTACAACTTACAACCAACTCCATACGGAGTAAACACAACCCTTTTAAGGTTATCAGCATAAGATGTGTGGTTTCTCACCATTTTCTTGGCATGCTCGTCGCAAAGAGGTGTCTGGTGAGTGATGTCAAACACAGGAACGGAGCACTGCTGTCCATCAGCGAACCGCGCCGTGCAACTGGAGAACAGCTGCTGAGAGCGATTCAACAGGATATCTGCGTCAACGTGCTGTCAAGAACATAACACACTGGCATCTGACAACTGTTGTTTTGTTGTAGGTGTTGCTTGCGACTTGGCCGCTGTTCACACTGACAGTTCATCGTTTCATCACTAGGCCAACCACTAACATCTGGTCATTTTACTTGAAGGATACGTTGAAAACAGTGACGTGAAAATGGCAAAGCTATGCTGCTGCAGCTTTGACCCTTCGTGGTTCCCGTACACAATGCCCTTTCATACTTGTGTGAGCTGAAAAAAATGTAATCATTTATACAGACATATTAAAAATGACACACAGCCCTGAAATGCACACGATCCTTGCAAACAGGTCATGTTCAACACACACCAGGGTGAGGTCTGTGAGCTCTTGCTGAGTTTCTGAATGAGCTGTGCAGTGCAGTCGGAGTCTTTGCTTGCAGCGTGGAGCAGAGCTTTCCGGAAGGCATATCGGTATCTGCTGTGACGGGTGGCTGCCCGGTCCTGTCGACACAGGTGCTTATACCTCTCCTGTAGGTATGTACATAGCTGTGCCAGGCGTGCCCGCCTGGAAAGCGGCTTTTCATTGGAGGAGCTGATGCATACAAACAAAACGAATCATTTTAGATAAGAACATGCTTGTTTTTCTCTAAAATATTTTTATCTATACTCTTTGAGTACATTAATTGAGGAGTGAATTTCTTACCTTTGACAGGAGCTTTTTTCCTGAAGTCTCCAGGCCTGAGGCAATAAAGGAACAAGCTCCTCTGCCTCTTCATCATCTGTACTGTCCTCAGACCAGTCTAGCCCTATGGAAACACACATGCATATATGATCAGACATCAAGGACACTGCACATGGTTACATATAATATTAAATATTACAACAATTTAAAACAACCATTTTGTAATTTAGTATGTTTTTAAATGTATTAAAAAATGTATTACAACATATTTCTGTGACGCAAAGCTGAATTTTTCAGCATCATTACTCTTTAGTCTTCAGTGTCACATGATCCTTCAGAAATCAATCTAATATGATGTTCTGCTGGTCAAGAAACATTTGATAAATTAGTGCATTTCTCATTTCTATTTTAGGATACTGTGGGAAACGGAAAGTTGAAAAGAACAGAATTTGGCTTTTTGTAACTTAATAAATATCTTTAATGTCACTTTTCATCAATTGAATATCATTCTTGCTGAATAAAATAAATAATTTCCTTACTGTTTCCTACTAAGTTTTTTTTTGCCCCTTTGCATCCCTAGTTTTTAAGTTTGTGCATTTTGCATAGCGTAGAACAGTGCTGCTTATTTGTAACAAGTTTGTTGTACCAAGATGTGGGAACAGGTCTCCGTGTTCTCTCTGTCTCTGAGTGTAAAGCTGCACGAGGTGCTGCAGTCTGAGCAGGCAGACTGGGGGTGCTGTAAAGGCGGTGGGCCGCATGGCCACGGCTCGGGGCTGTGGGCAGTCCTGGGCAGCAGCTGGGCGAGGGGACGCAGCAGGGACAGGTCTCCGGCTAACAGACTGGTTCTGAACCCCAGCTGACGGGAGCAGACCAGACAAAACAGAAGGCCCAGTCTGAGGTGGAGCTGGCTTGCATAGCAGAGTCGGCACTGCCCCATGCTGGGCGTAAGCGGGCCGATCTGTGTGTTCAGGGGACTGGACAAGCTTCGCCGAGGGTTGAGGCGGAGGTGGAGCCGGTGGTGGAGGTGGTTGTGGGGATTTTGGAAGTGTGCAGGGTTCAGTGACGGCGCTAAAGTGCTCAATGTCCGGCTGACGGTGCTCTGGGTCCCGGGCGGTCACCCTCAGGCCAATCACTGGCCTGCTGGGCAGCTTCCTCTTGCTGGAGCTCTTCTGCACCACACTTTCCTCTCCGTCCGTGTCCTCCTCATAGAAGGCAAAGGGGTCGAGGATGTCTGAGTCCGAGAGAGGCATCGGAGTCAGACGGGAGCAGAGCGGAGACGGAGGGAGCCCATCCAGTCCATTAGTGTCTCTCAGAGCCAGAGAGGGAACGGTGATGTTCAGAGCCACAGACTCCACGTGAGCGCGGGCACGAACCTCCTCCAGAGCATCCTGCTTCTTCTTACGCTCCTTCTTAGGGATGAAGCCAAGCACCTGTAGGTGGCTGTTACAGTATCTGCCAAAGTATCAGTACATGTTACAACATCTGCTCAAATCACAAAGCACATTTTAATCATGAATTAAGATGTACTGTCAAATGCCTCCACACTACTACTGGCAGAGCTCAAATTTTAGAGCTTTATTTCATTGATTTTCATTGTAACGCAAGGGCTTTAATGTAAAATATGGTTATTAGGCCAGGAACAGATCCACACATATAAGGATGAGAATTAGATAAGAAATTCTAATTTTGTTTAATAATCGTTGTCCTTTAATTAATTACTCATTAGTAAATTTGAAGGGAGAAAAAGGACAAAGCTCTTATTGCATTTCCTGCCATCAGCAGCCTGGGGTCAAACAAGAGATTTTCTGATTTCTACACAACAGAAACTGCAAACCAACAATAAATGATAATATACAATTTGTGCAAAATAAAATAAAAAAATGGGTTTGAGGTAAGTAGCTAGTTATTACTTCAGGAACTACTTGAAGTAGTATATTAGTCTGGACTTTCTAACTTTGACACAATACCTTGAAAAATACTGATATTCAACACTACTGTCAATAACACAAGAAACAAAAAATGTCAAATATTATATAACATTTGATCAGTATCTAAATTATCATTAGATTTTATTTTTTCTGAAACAAGGCGAGGGAAATTATACCATTATAAGTGTACTATAAAATAAGTGTTTTATAATAAGTTTATTCATTATTTTATACTACAGTAGGTAATTAGTTTCTTCGCTGTTATTTTTGCAGAAAACTGGGAAGCCTTTAAGATTTTGTGACAACAGTCTGTCACAGACACTTCTCATTACAAATCTAGCCAAACTTTGCAAACCTCCATCCACAAAAATGGAGATTATGCAAATGCAAATTATGCCAATTATGCAATTATGTGAAAATAAAGCATAACTGATGTAACTGACGTTGCATTACCAAATGCACATTAAACATACAGCGATAGAGTTCGCTGCAAATTGTGGTTTGACACTGCCACAGTGTCACATTTCCTAAGAAACATGCAGTGTTGTACAGTGATTTTCCCACAGATAAGGGTAACTGCTCTTTGGCTTCACCGTTAAGAGAAAAAAGTGTGAGGTAAAAAAGAAAAAAATCTGAAAAAGCACCTGTTCATTCCTGACACTAAACACTCAACTAAGTGTGTGCAAACCATGACCCCCTGTAGGCCTCACGTCTTACCTCCGTTCTTCTGCTTTGGGGATGGGGTTTGTGCATCGCTGACTGTTATACTTGGCCACATATTCGCACTGTTTAAACGGAGCGGTTTTGTCCTCCAGAACATGACGAATGCAGAAGGCGTATCCGTTCAACCTGCGCTGCTTGCAGAGTTTGGGGCTGTAGGAGCACAGCGGCTTATTATCCACCTCTGAGAAATGGATGTGTTTGCCTTCGTACATCACGTGACTCGGGTCCCTGAGAACATCAGCTGATCGAGACAGAAAACAGTGTGCATTACACCACAAAAACAACACACTTAATTCATAATGTTATATAATATCTATTGTATTAAATGTTATAGGCTTTAATCATGACCGTGCAATAAAAAACTGACAATGACAATATAATAGTGATCTCTTGTGTCTCTGGTTTAATATTTGAACTAAATGAAACCGAGAATCGCAGCTAGTTGATGTGGTTATAGGTTAACTACAAAGATCTCAACACACAGATAGAGACCTGTGCAACCAAAACAATCACAGGAAACAAGTGACAGAAATAAGATCTCCTCAGCTTGGTTTGGACATAACTGCATTATGATTATCAGAATTGTTCAGACCACTGTTAGAAATTAAGTGGTTTTGAGATGAGTCATTAAAAAGGCATAAGTAAAATGCATTGAAAATAATATAATATTATATTGCATGCTCTAAATTATTAGCAAATTTATGTAAAAGGTTATATGCACGATAAGTTACCACGTTTTATTATTACACTGGATTAATGAACTTAAACGTTTCCGCAGATATTACAACGATATCTAAATAATCTTTTCATTGACTTCATACTTTACAAAATATCATTTTCGTTAAATAAACATCGCTGTCATCAAATCGATATGCTAAATAACTCCTAAAATATTACATACAAACATATTCAGTCAGTATTTTGACACTTTTGCCAACATTAAAGAATAATTATATTAAGTATCAGTTTAAAATTTAGTTTCAGCCCCTGACTGTCAATATCACACATTATTTTGATCCCACACTCGTTAGCTACAATGCTAAAAACAAACCCAGGAAACAGAAACACTGACGTGATACTGCGCTAATGTCATATTTGAAAAGCTAAAAATAGAAAAATAAGCGCATGCATGCGCGAATTATGTTATTAGATTTTATTAAATGCGTGGAGTTTGTGCATGTTAATCGCAGTAAATGTCGCTATAAACAATGGCGAATGCGGCAGGTTGAAACAGGCCGACGGAGCGGATCGCTACAGCCGATTGAGCAATAATAGTAGTTTAATTTTTTATAAAACTTTACAATTTGATCTCTTTAAAAATAATATAATTATTGCAACATCCGTTTAATTATAACTAGTGATCACAACATGATACGGTTTGCTGAATATACATTCTAAGTCAATGTAAACATTGGCCTACAGTAACGGCCAAGCCTCGGGGTTCGAGTAGCGCCGTGAGGGGGTTAGAGCGCACATCAGTCGGGTAAAGCTGTAATCGAGTCCGCTTACCTGCAGTGGGTTCAGCCTCTACGGGGTCTCACTCCGGACAAGACTGTACAAACGCCACAGATCATCAACTGCACCGAATATTCATCGGAATTCCTTATGCTTAGGAATATTATTCCCTGTTGAGGTGGTTAACCGTCAAAGCGATCACTAATGTACTTTCGATATTATGTTATCGTCTTCTCTCATTGAACAGATCTGCGGGAGTTTAGAGTTCAGAGCTCGGCGGACTCACAGAGCCACTAGCGGCGCTGTGGGGACATGACAACTGCCCCTCTACCGCGATCCACTACTGCAACGCACCAGAGAGAAAAGTGTATCTTACTGTTGTCTTAAAAATAAACTTTCAGTGTAGGAGTGTTGTTATCAATAACTAGGCTGGCTACTATTAAAATAACTGTCTGCTGAAATAACATAAAAAAATAAGCTAAACATAATCGTTATTTTTATTAATTGCAAAAATCACATAACAAAATGTCTAAAACATAAACTATAATTACTGAAAAAAATATCAGATGCTACAGTAAGCTTTCAGGTAACACAGAGTCAGAAAAATCATAACTTGGCTTATTAGGGGTAATGCATTAATGTTATTTCCAATCCATAATCTATTCTATAATCTTTAATCATAATACATTAACTAAACAGGTCTCTGTCTCACTTTTCATAAGACAATCTGAGGTGTTGACTTTTAAGCAGGTTTTGGGGGGTAATTTTACCCATTCCAGCCTTGGCATCTTTTTTCATTTGCCCCTAAACTTTCAACTTCTCCCAAAGGTTACTGCACTTGTTTACATGAAATACATTGTAAGACGAAAAGGAAAAGAAAGAAAATTTTAAATAGATAAATAATATTTAATATACAATACATTTGTAGCTTTGTCAAATTATGTCAAAGCTGTGACATTTTATTTGCTTGTTGTGTGCATTTTAGATATACTGTATAATACGGATTATGAAATGAACCTTAGCAAGACAAAGAAGTTACCAATCTGAGATTTAGTTAAAATATCCATGTCTTTAATAAAAAGAGCTGCTTTTTGTGGACATGTTGTTGAGGGGGAATCAGTGCCACTTACAGGCCAGAGGGCGACAGGGAGAAATACACAGATGTGTGCACACAGAATGACTGTCTCCAAAGGACTCGTCTTTAAATAAAGGTACAATAAATGTTACAGGAATGTAGCAGCTTGACAGTAAACTGTTTTTGCAGTATTGTCTTATATTAAAGTCAATTAAAGTAAGACTGTATTAAAAACCTTCAGCCACTGTCTCCAACAATTATTTTTTAATTATTTATTTATGACACACAGCAATGCGTCATGTTCTAGATCATCATGTTTGTGGTGTGTTCCGGGGGATCAAAACGTACAGATCTAGTGGAGTGATAGTAACTAATAGTAACAGTAAATGTGTAAACTTGCATAAGCGCATTCTTACTTGGTGTCATATCCATATAAATCATTATTATGGTCTCTATGGCTAGGACCTGCAGTTCCTAAAAAGAATTAAGTTTAGACTAAAAACAATTAAAGTTAGCAGGTCCATAAGATAATGCTCAAACTTATGGTCCCACTTCAAAACAATATTTTTACCTTTTTGTGAATTGTCTGGGTCTTTTGGGAAACGATGAAAGGCAAGATTTTTATTATCATGCTCATAATTTTTGCAGTGGACTGGCCAACTTGCATTCTTTTATTCTTCTCTGGCCTCTCTTTCGTTGTTATTCTGTCTATTTCTGTGCATCTGTGCTGTTATTAAGTTGTAATACAAGTGGATCACCGTCTTCCTGACAAACAGGCAGCAGCTTGTGAGAAACTCACATCCAGGACTGTCACTATCAGCAGTGGAGTTCCTCAGGGGTTTGATCTCTCCCCACTGCACTTCTCTCTACACCAATGACTACATTGTTCTTATATATTCCATGTTATTCCTAAGTATGTCTGCACTATGTCTGTACTTTCTTCTGCACTGGAAGCTCCTGTGGTCAAGTCAAATTCCTTTTTGTGTAAATATACTTACTAATACAGCTTTTCCGATTCTGATTCTGAATTTTCACTCCAAAATGGCGGCCTTGCTACCGAAGCGCCACCTAGTGGCTGTTAATTAAAAAAGCATCCGCGTTTCACCTCTTGATGGTCTTCTACTACAGTATACTCTTACTGTATCTAGTTTAGTTAATGTTTTTAACAACATTCATAATTTATTAGAAATAATGATAGAAAGCACCTTTCACCATATCGAGGCACAAATTGAACAAATAAATCATCAGAAGACGAGAGACAGCTAGAGTACTAACTAGATTCTGAGTGATGCCTGTATGTGCAAAATGTATTGCCATGAAACTCTGACGTTGTTAGTGTTTGCCAGTACATTGCTCTGTGGTTGCTAAGGGGTTTTTGAATGGTAATAGCAAGTTGCTTTTGTTAGGGAAATGCTAAATCTCGATTGCTAGAGTGTGCTGGGTAGTTGCTTCCGGTCCCAAGTCACACACTTCCTTCTTAAAAGTCTCCTGATGATGTGCTTGGAAAGTCTACCACACCTCTCATCATGAGGAGCTTTTTCCTAATAAACATTTAGAATCAAAACATGTTTTGTGAGGTGTGTTTCAGGGGTAAATGATGAAGCCGTCACTGGGCAGTCTGCCCCCAGCAGGAGGAGCACTTTGGGTGGATTGTTTCTCTGGTTTATAGCTCAGCTCCAGGGCTGCTGACTGGCCGACCTTCTTCAGCACAGTTGTGTGTGACACACATGGTTGAAACATTTCCACACATGCTTTGTGCAATGTTTCCGCAACTAAATAATAAAATAAAAGTTAATTGTGACTTTTTATTTCACAATTCTGACATTTTTCTCTCAATTGGGAGTTAATATCTTACAATTCTGCCTTTATATCCCACAAATTCCATTAAAAAAAAAAAAATAGTTTCCAAAAGAAGCGATGCAACAGAAGAAACATTTCAATAAAATAACTTTTTTTTCTTAGTTGTTTTTCTTAGGAAAACATTTTAATCAATTGACATCCTTTGAAACCTTTTTCTAAAAAATTTTTTCCACTAAAGACCCTTTTGTGCAGTTGAAAAGTTCTATACAGGTTCTGGAACCATAAATGCCAATAAGATCCCTTATTTTCTCACTGATGGACTCTGAAGTCACTCACCTCATCAGGCAAAAGCACTAAAGAGCACTTTATAAGAGACCAGTGCGTGTAAAGTATTTCTGCACCTGGTTTTTCAGGGTCAGGAGGTGAAATCATTAGGTTTGGAGGTCAGTGTTCCTACTGGGACATTCCCAGACAGCTCTTGACACCAGTGTTTTCTCCACATATAGAGGTCTTCATGGCACTTCCTCTCCCTGCGGTGCTCAGTCCCTCAACGCCAGCAAACTAGACACAAAACAGGAAAAAAAAGTGTTTTCTTTAGTCTGGTATGCCTTCATATTTTTATAAAGTTGCAGATGAGATTGAAATAGCTTCATCCTGCTCACACCGGACACACCGAGTGCTTGAATACAGCATATCATTATGGTTTCGATGAGTGGACTGTTGTTTTTGTCCTGTGAAACAACTCGGACCGCTGCCAAACATCACGAACGGGTCCTAAAACCCACACGGACAGTAAAATGAGCTTAGTCAGAGAAAGATGGAACGTCAGGAATGTTTTCAGACAGGAGACATGTCTTTGTTGTGCTGGGGGAAAATATCCAGGTGGATTAATACTTCATGCTTCATGCTTCATACTCAATTATAAAAAATATCCGTAGAGACTCAAAGAGCTGAATGACAAAATAGAAGACAAGCAGATTTTTTATATTAATAACCCTGTAAGAGAAATCACTATATATATATTATGGGACTGATTTTTTTCTTTTCTTTGTTTTTTTTATTTCAGTTTTATGGTACATAATATATCATACAGTATGATATAGGAGAATTTAGAGCTCAAACTCGAGGAGTAAAAAAAATAAAAAATAAAATAAAAATAAATATTTATTAAGAAGCCCAAAATGAGCAAAAATATGCAATTTAGTGCAATTGTAGATATTTATATGGAAGTCTGATAGTTTGCATTGTACATAAGTGAGATCTTTAAAAGAAAATAACAGACTGCTTTCATAAAACAAATATAAGTTGGCATTCTATATCTCCCAATAAAATGTCTTAATGTGGTATTTATTTATATATATATATATATATATTAGGGGTGTAACGATACGCGTATTCGTATTGAACCGTTCGGTACGACGCTTTCGGTTCGGTACGCGGTACGCATTATGTATACCGAACGGTTCGTTGGAGTAATTAATTATATTTGAAAAAAAAAAAAAAGAGAGAGAAAGAAATATAATGATATGCGTTCAACAAGGTAGCCCAATAACCCAAACAACGTAACAGGCAACGCCCCTGACACTCCCGAAGAAGAAAAAAACACCATCTTATATGTTTATGTTAGGCTACTCAGCAGGCGCTCGCTCACTCAGTACGCGCTGAAGGCTCTTTGCAAAATAGCCAATGCGTTTAACAGACTAGAAATGAGAAGATCCTCCAATAACCAACAGGTCTGGTGTTTGGGTGCACTTTGGATTCCCTTTAAGCTATAATGGTGATGGCAAGAGAGTGGTGGATAAAAAAACAACGGTATGTCGCATCTGCAACATGACAGGGTACACCAGCGGGATTACAAAAAAAAAAAAAAAAAAAAACCAGCGGGAATATCTGGGATATATGCGTCAGTACTATCTGGGAAAAGACGAAAAAAAGGAGAAACATGCACGCAGCAAACTATCCCTGCAGCATTTAGACACTATAGCTTACAGGGAATCCAACCCAAACACCAGACCTGTTGGTTATTTTAGGATCTTATATTTCTGGTCTGTTAAATGCATTAGACATTTTGCAACGAGCCTTCAGCGCGTGCTGAGTGAGCGAGCGCCTTAGGGGCCGTTCACATATCGTGCCTAAAAACGCATGGAAAACGCTAAGCGCGTCTTTCTCCTCCTTTCCAAAGCGCTCGGGCAGAAGCGCTCATGAGGCGTCTGTCTTTGCTAAGCAACAATGACGTGCTCTCTCCATGAGACGCGGAAATTTCAGCGAAGGATAAATGGATTTGCAGCTCTAAAAATCGCTTGCAGTAGCTCTGCTACTGAATTTATTTCAAAATTGCAATCCATATACAACTATGATCAGCTGTTCCTTCATCTTGGCTGAGCTCTCAACGTTGTTACGGGAAAGGATGAAGCTGATTGGTTAGTTCTTGTCACATGACCCGCGGTGCGCTTGCGGCATTCTGAAAAGTTGAGATGTTTTTACATTTTGCTGTATCTAAAACGTATCGAACCGAACCGAACCGAACCGTGACATCAGTGTATCGTATCGAACCGAACCGTGAATTTTGTGAACCGTTACACCCCTAATATATATATATATATATATATATATTATAAAGTTTTTTTTTCCAGGGAGATTATTTTGTGCTATATACTATTTTTCATAGCAAAAATAAAAAATAAATGCAAAAATGAACCAAAAATAAAAACTCACAATAATATCTTTCCAAGTGTTTTTTTATTTTTATTTTTTTAATGCATCTGTCAAACACAAAAGAAGATCATTTTCAACATGTCTTGTGTTTTGAGTGTGTAAGTCCAATGAAATGAGACCCATTGTTCTTTTGGACTACACTGACTTTCACTGTATAGACAAAAACATTACTTTTGGGTGAACCTATATTTCAAATCTACCTATTAATTTAATTGGTAAGTAGTTATGTAATAAACAGGATAACAGTTAACCACATTTTCACTAAACTGCATTATTAAAAATATTATTAATCATGCAAAATAACTAATTCTTTGTGTACAGCAACTTAAAAGGGACCATATGGCAGCTCTGTGTTGCCTGCAGCAGCTGGCGGTGATTTGAAAAGACAACACATTGTGCTGCTGACCTGCAGGTCAAATTCCCTTCCATGTTCCCTTCCAGCTGTACCTCTCTCTGCAATGAACCAAAACTCATGTCCAACACAATCTCCTGAAATAACTGTGATCCAACAGGATTACCGGAGGTCCTGCAGTCTTCGAGATTTCAAAGATAAAAGGTTGACGGATAATTTAGTAGATACTTAAAAGTGCACAGCTGCACGTACATGTCACCAAAGACAGCACAAACATTATAAAAGCAAACATCAAAGACAGGTCAGTGCTTTTAAATACAGAAGTGATGTTTCAAGGGTTTATTTGGTGTATTCAAAATGCAGTGACCTTTTTTTTGTAAGAAACATGCTTTTAGCCCACACCAAATGAAAGCCGATCATGACAGCCATGACACAGAATGATTCACTGTGAAGAATGACTAACAGTTCATACAAAAAAATCATGCTGTTCCCAACCTGCACGACTTTCTGTTTAGCGCAATGTTGATGTAGATATTTTCTAGTGTGACAAAACTAATCTATTTTAAGAAAAGTTCACTTTGGGGAACCCAAATTCGTACTTTTTCTCATTGCTGTGAAAACTCCTTATTGACAGTGTATCATTCATCTACAATGAAACAGCCAGGAATTCACATATGTTTTCACACTTATAAAGTACATCAACATCCAGGTTTAATTCCCCTGTTTTCAACAGTAGACGCACTCATTAAAGACATGTTTACGACATTTCTGTCTCTGAATTAGCGGGGCTTTAGGGATGTGAAGAGACTTGCTGAAAGGACCAGTCATTTTAAATGCCATGACAATATGTACTGTATTTTAAAGAGTAGTCTGCTCATCTGTGAGGAATGTAAACATGAATTGATCTTCTGTGAGACTGTAGCACCCGTCCAGATGACCGTCAGCAGCTCCACACATCACGAACATCAACAACACTGATAAAAGTCTGTGTGTTTGTGACCGCCCTTCACACATCAGCCACCCTTCACAGAGAAGTGCGCTTCAGTGCATTCAGTGTGCACTTGTAGTAAACTTTTGGTAGAACATTGCGTTAGCAGCCCAAAAGGTCGAGGGTTCAATTCCCAGGGAACACACATACTGCCAAAAAAAAATTATATTTTATATACATATATATATTGAATGCACTGTAGATTGCTTTGGATAAACGTTTCAGTTAAATCTAAATTTAAGAAAGACACTTTAAAATAAAGTGCCCTCATGTTGAAATAATTTCCATTGTTGGGGGTCGCGGGGGTCACCACCCACAACACGCTTCAACAAATGCAACATGATGCTGAAATCAAATACAAAAACAGTTTTACTGAAAATAAAGTGAAAGTTACTATATTTCTTTTTAAACATCTTTGGCTTTTTATATCAACAATCTGGGTGCAAATATTTAGGTGGTTTGTGAATAGAAAGCTCAAGCACCAAATGAATCATTCTCAGGAAACTGTGGCATTTGTGGTCCATGTCTCATGACCTGTAGTACTAAAATTACTCCTGAGAATACATTTCTTTTACTATGAAAATAACACTTCTTGTTTATTTGTTTTTGCTCACTCTTACTTCAGTTTTTTGGTTTAAATGTATGTGCTATTCATAGTGTTTAAATGAAGTATGTTCTTCATAGCAGTAATGGACAGTGAAGTAAGATTTTCAGTCTTTATAAGCAATGAAATTCTAACCATCAATGATGCCGAGCCTGAAATACTACAAAAATGTGGTCCATCTGGGGTAAATCAAGCAAATTACATTCAAGAACGGGTGAAATTACAGATAAGTTAGATGCATTTTCCAATACCAGATCTTTCTGCTGTTCTCATTATTTCATTTTCTTAACAGTATCCACGAATCAACCACCAGTGATTCATTGTAAATTGTGTAAGTGCTGTAACAGCTTACAGATCTGTGAAAGTAATGGAAGTAATAATATTTGTGGACAGTGAGCAAATACTCAAGAAGCCAACACAAAACAAAGAACACAGAAGTCAAATAAAAGATTGCATTCTGCTCGCAGAAACAAGAACTCTCAGAAGGAAACAAAGAACGTTCACATACACTGCACATTCCACTAATATGGTACATAGCAGTTGTTTTGACCTTTTTGACTGGATCCAGTGATGAAAATCATACAACATCATAATTTTGATTAAGAGAAAGAAATAAAAACTGCATTTTTCATGCAAACCTCACTCTTGAAAATAAAGGTGCTTCAAAAGAATAGCCATAGAAGAAGCATTTTTGCTTCCGGAAAGAACCATTCAACCATCTCTTTCTTACCTTTTAATAATTTGAAGAACCTTCTTTCGCCACAAAGAACCTTTTGTGAAACAGAAAGGTTCTTCAGATGTTAAAGGTTCTTTATGGAACCATTTAGACAAAAAGGTTCTTCTATGACATCGTGAAGCACCTTTATTTTTAAGAGTGCTGTTACTGCATGATTTTCTCCAGCACAAAAACTGTAGCATTCATTATTTGGACACATTTTTTAATACATTTCTGCATTGTCATACTTCAAGCTTCAAGCACATCATTCCTGTTAACCAAATAAGTGTAAACATTTTCAAACCAACTCTTTCTTTACTTGCTTTTTCAATTTATGGTGAATATAAATTTATGAACAAACAAAAATGACCAAACCAGCTTTACCATTAACTTCACCCGAGGCTAAATTTACAACTCTTGTTACTTGTGAAGATTGGTTACAGGTTTGTAAAAAATTGCAAACCCCTTAAAAAAATCACAATACAATTACAATACAATATTTAGTTTGATCTATAAGTTGAAGCCCTATTTTGAAAGGAGACTGAAAATACCAATTAAGGCAACATTTGTGATTCAGCGTTCCAGTTGTTGTTCAAGACTTCTCCGTTGGCACATCAATTTGTTGGAAAAATACTGCTTCGCTCCCCTCAAAAAACTTGGAAATCTGGTCTCCATTTCGTAGCCAGATTTCAATCAAGTCAATGTAATGGAATGTCCTGCATTTGGTTGAAAAATTCACTGATAAAGTCAGAAGGTAACAGTCTGCAACACTTTTTGTCTTAAAGCATGTCCAACACTTCGTAGCACAGATTTAGTATTAAAATGTGCTCATCTTGCTCCACTGTCACCGTTTGCTGCTTTGTTGTTTGCTAGTTATTCTAACTTTAACCGACCAGCACATCATCAACACTTATAAAGTGAGTTTGGGGGCAGCTAATGGTATGGAAGAAATGATTCACTTCATCTCAAAGATTAAAATGTATTTCTTTCATTGCACTTGCACACGCACTCTTTTTCTCTTTTTAAGGATGAGGAGATGCAAACTCTAAACACATGTAAATCTTGTCACCATATGTGGCAGGAATAGGAATGAGCTCTTTAGTGCCTCCTCTGTACAGTGCTAAACCCAGCCACTTGTTGAGTTTGGTTTGTCTGATGTTATGGATGGGACATTTGTCAAAGTGACGAGTGGCTGGAGTTTTGAATGTAGTGTATTTTGTCATTACTGTAATGTTTTATTTTTTCTTATTGTTGAACCCGCTGTTGCTGCTGTCCTATTTCTAGCTTCATTCCTTGGCTTGTGTCTTGGCTTTTTATCTCCTTTTCTTCCTCCTTTTTAAATCTGGCTAACATTTAATGATTGTGTAACTCCAAAGCAAAAAGCAAAGAGGAACCCCACAATGAACTGCTGTCTGGATATTCACTAAACTTCGATATGCTGGAGATACACGGAGCTTAAATACAAGGTTTGTTTATAGGTTGGACATTTAAATGAAGGTTGAAGGTTCAAACATGCAAGAACTGAGTGTGGAAAACTGGTCATTGTTTAAACATTTGTGTCTGTTTTTCTCAGATATGCTTACAGTTCAGTTTTTGGTGTAAACAAGACAAAACTCTACATCTGTTAACAGTGTAGCTCTTATTTCAGTGGAAATGTTTTTGTGTTCCTCTAGCTGTGGCCGTTGATTAAAACATTAGGCTATTTTTTTTTTTTTTTTTTTGTCATGTACTTTTTTACTTTTATACAGTATATATTAAGAGAACTAAATTTGAAAACATGACCCATCCTATAGTACACTGAAAGTTTTCTGAGTTTCAAAATTTCTGTTTTTACTTACAAGAAATATACAGAGTTTAATGCAAGTTAAGCAACATTTGTGTGATAATGCTGATTACACAAAACATTTATTTCCATAAAAACAGAGGCTATAATGAGTCATAATGGAAGTAAATGAAGCTTAAAAATGCTTTTTTTTTTTAGTTTTAAGTTTCATTGCCACGCCATCAAAGTTGAAAAATTGGATTTAACTTTAAATAGAAAAAAGTTGGTAAGTTATACTTAACACTATAAACATGTTAACATGCATATTGCTTACATATCGAGACTATACTATTGAAACACTGAGTATTTTACTGTTTAATTCACTTACATTATAAGCTCTGATTTTTGCTATTTGTTTTATTTTTGCTTTTATTTCATAATTTATAGATAAAGCAGTATAAATCTAAGACATTAGCATTAGCGACTTTATTGATTCATTGGAGTGCATCCAAACGACGTGATAATACATAAAATGCATTTCAATTTAAACAAAGTCCTTTCAAACAGAGCTGAAATATCCCTCATCTTACTCTCAGAGATGTGCAGAAAACACTTTGCAGAGAAAAGTCTATTAATTCTTTTCTTATGGTTACAGGTAAAACTATATATGTTTTTTTTTAACAGTACGACATAAAATAGATGATGCATTAAATACACATTTACTGCAATGTGCTAAATAAGAAATGAAAGCCAGTATTTCCCAACCACTTGAGTCCAGTTCCACTTCAGGAGTTCAGGGGTGATCAGACGTAGGAGTTGGCCGTGGTTTCTTCAGGTGAGCAGCTGGGCAGCGGCGAGTCTAACTCCGTCGCAGACACTGACTGACTCAGCTCCCTCAGCGAGCTCTTGGTGAACTTCAAACACGACCTCCTCACCAGTTTACGCACCTTCTTGGTTAGCAGTACGTACAGGATGGGGTTGACGCAGCTGTTGAAGAAGGCCAGGCTGGTGGCGAGCGGGAAGCCCACGATGAGCACGGAGTGCAGGTAGTTGGTGTGATGCATGCTCAGCTCCATCAGGCTGAACGTGTGAAACGGCACCCAACACAAGAAGAAAGCAAGAATCACGGCAGAGACGGTTCTGGAGAAGCTGTTCACGCGCACCGAGTCGGACTGGCGCATCTTAATAGCCAGCAGAACGCCGCTGATGGTGATGGTTGCAAACGGAAGCAGAAAGCCCACTGCGGTGCGCATCGACACCATCGCGATGTGCCTCACCACTATCATGTGCCTGCTCTCATCGTGAAAGTTATTAAAACACACAACCTTCCCTTTGTGCTGGAACACGTCACGGAAAATCAATGCCGGACAGCTTAGACAGCAGGACGTGATCCAAATCAGCGCACACACGCACCAGGCCCTCCGGACGTTTCTGTACTTCTCCGACCAGCTCAGGTGGGCCAGTGAGATGTAGCGATCCAAGCTCAAGACGGTCAGAAACAGCACGCTGGCGTACATGTTCATGGTGCACACGAACGAGTTCAGCTTGCACATGGTCTTCCCGAAGAGCCAGTGAAAGTCTCGCAGCACGTAGTCGATGGAGAACGGCAGGAAGAGCACGAACACAAAGTCAGCGATGGCCAGATTCTGCAGCCAAACGCTGTTCACGGTCCGTTTGCTTTTGAAACCGGTCACCCAGATGACCAGGCCGTTCCCGATGACTCCCAGAGTGAACGCCAGGCTGTAGATGATCACTGATATGATGTGAAGAGCTTCTCTCTGAGCGTAGCCTCCAGCCTTGGCCTCCTCCACGTATCCATAGTCCATGTATTCATAAGTGCTGTTTTCATACTCTCCGTCTTCCTGGGTCATCATTCTAGAAACAAAATCACAAATAAGATTTCTTTAATATCGATTGTAAAATTAATGAGAGCAAATGGAGACCAAATGGAGGATTTTCCTTAGTTGAAGTTGACTCCCCCTCTTGACATTGGTCGGTTAAACAGTTAGCCCCGCCCCACTGTCACACCATTGGTTGAGCCAATGCTGCTGTGTTGGGCAGATTGGGATGAACAAGCAAATATATAACCTAGGCTCATTAGAGACCTGAGGCGATATTTCTGCAAAATGATATGAGTTAATGTGCAAAAATTTGTAACTTTTGTGTTGTTTTTTAATTTTTTTAATGATTTAATGTAATCATGTTTTCTTTATCCTGCCTTCCAAATAATATCAATCAAACTGCAGTTGGGTTGTTTTGATGAAATAATAATAACTAAAAAAAAACGGCTAACACAAAACACAATAAAAAACATGATTTATGAATCATATTTTATATCTGTTTTTGCAAATAAGCTCTTCTTCTTGCACGTTTTCAGACACTTCTAAAGTCGAGTGTTTATCGAGTTACATTAATAGTGCTTTCATTTGCAAAACAGTTGAATGTAAATCCTGCAAGATTTTATAACGTTGATTGTTATATGTATTTGTAAAATTTTTGAAAAATAAGTTAAATGCTCATATTTGAAAATTACTTAGCAGCACCTACTCTAAACCCTAACCAACAGTGCTAACCAATGCAATCGTGAGAAAAAGATGCATTTGCTAAAGCAACCATGCCATCTGTGCTCTTTTATCATGATTTGTGTTTCACAGGACGCATACCAAGCGCTGTACCAGGTGAGCTGCTGAGCACGTTTACTATATCATAAATGCTTTCTTCAAAATGTATTCATTTACAAGCAATCTAATAAATGTTGTTGGTATTTCATTTTAAAGCCCCTAATGCTAATTTCAGCTGGAAGCTGCAGTAGATATGTATGTTTTGGAGTTTTTCTGAAATGTTGGTAGAGGCATGCATTTCCAGTGAGCCTATAGGTTTCAAACAGAGCAATGTTTGGATGGCACCACAGACTGTTTACTCTTTTCAGGGGAATCAGCCAACAAAGAAAGTTGATACTGTAAGTAAACCATTACTTACTGTAATACTGTAAGTATTACCCTTTACTTAATAAACTGAGCTTCAACATTAAAAAAATAGACACATCTCGACAATGTTTCAAACTCCGCTCATATTGATCAAGACACTAAATTCTCCAATCAAAAGTGACGTTTAGTTAAATAGTTTTTTTAGCTCAATACATTTACAAATGTAATACTAATTTGGCACATAGTCGAAACAGATTTCCAATAAGCCACTTGAGTTATTAAAAAGCCGCACCTGAGCAACCATTTTCCTCTGTGAATCGCACAGAAGTATTTTAACAGACACACAGACGTATAACAGAGTCTCTCATCTTCATGTCTACAGCATGAAAATATTGAACATGTTATTCTCTCTGAGAAGGCCTAGATCAAAATTGATCCCAGATTTTGCAAAACTATCGAGGCCCCTCAATCCAAACACACTTGTTGAAAGACATTTCAGAATTACCTGACAGCGTCCTGCTCACAGACCTCAGCTCCTCTGCAAGAATTCCTGTCGATTTCACAAAAAGATTTGTGATATCCCTGATGG
This sequence comes from Carassius gibelio, assembly GCF_023724105.1. Taxonomy (NCBI): domain Eukaryota; kingdom Metazoa; phylum Chordata; class Actinopteri; order Cypriniformes; family Cyprinidae; genus Carassius; species Carassius gibelio. The sequence goes on along the minus strand of NC_068404.1, from coordinate 4,895,986 downwards.
GTGTTTCCCTGTTATTGTTCTGGCAGTAGAATGAGAGAGAGGGAGAGAGAGAGGTGAAAAAGGAGTAAAAAGACAGGATGTGGATTGAGTATGGCACACACACACATACACACACACACACACATTTGTCCCTTGGTAAAATCATTCCCGTGTTTTGTTTTCTGCCCTGGGGTCTGTGGTCAGAGTTTCGCCAGCATGCGCACAGAAGGTTTTTATGATTCTGCTCTGTCACTAACTCACAAACCTCTCACTCGACAGGAATGCTTCTCTCTAGGATCTTTCCATATGTGCTTCCAGAGGACTTTAGGATCCTAATGAGAGATGTATGATTATTCTCTCTCTGGAAATGTGAGCTGTTAAGAAACGGGACTGCAATTATGATGGAGTCAACACAAATTAGCTCATGTCACAACTGAGCTGTCATTGCATGCAAAAAGTGCAATGAGCAACAACTGATACAGGCTAATTATCACACGGCTGCAGAATGAATCAAAACTTGAGCAACAAGGACAGAGATGTTTTCATAGCCTGCCCTGCCAAGTAAAATCAGAATCCAAACAAGGTTTTATGGTGTGATGCCACTGAAGCACCTTTTTAAGTCTCTCAAAAACTTTTCATTCACTGGTATTTCTTTAAAAAAAAACATTAGGCCGATAATAAAATAATAATAATAATATAACAAATAAATCCATAAATCAACATCTATTGGATCTAAAACCTTAATAACTTCTTTTGCCAAACTTAAAAAGATGTAAAAATAGCGACTGAAGGACTTTCATTGTTTAATGAGTTTAATGCATTTAGTGAGTTTGTGGTAAATTAACTGGAAAAAGCAGTTCGTAACGAGATTACAGTTAATAAAGCAGTTAAATAAATTAAAATAAACTAAACTGTAATAAAAGCGTTACCATACCTTGTTTATTGTCGAGGATGTTGTTCGCAAACCCAAATCTTTACTCAAATGCTTCGCCCATTTGTTGGAAGCAGTATAAATTGTCGTCTTATATTAGAGTCGTTTGGTGGAGTTCAGCTCGCGCAGTTCAGATCGCTGATAAATGAACTGAATGGATGTTACAAAGAAGTGACTGTAGTGTGCACACGTCTCTCTCTCTCTCTCTCTCTCTCTCTCTCTCTCTCTCTCTCTCTCTCTCTCTTTCATAGCATAGCAGTGCGCAACAGATGAGCGTTCATTTCTGACACAAATAAATACTTAATTTTGTGACCGTAACTATATTTATCATGTATTTACAACCTCTGGACTTCTTTCGAAAACATCCTGAATAAAATACATCACAGCTGCTGCAAAACAAATTAAGCACCACGTCAATTTTCAGCACTGATACAGTAGCATACTATGCAGGTTAAACTTTATTTAAAGGTGTCCTTGTTACAGTGTAATTAAACAACTAAGTACGGAGTAATATAAATTAACTTCATGCACTTACTATATGGTTAGGGTTAGGGTTTGATTTAGTGCATAAAGGTTTTTTTTTAGGGTTTATTTAATGCATAATTAGTTATTTAAATGCAAATCAACATATCAGAATGATTTCTAAAGGATCACGTGACACCGAAGACTGGAGTAAAGATGCTGAAAATTCAGCTTTGCATCACAGGAATGGCACTTTTTTTTTTTTTTTCTGACAGTCTAACGACCAGTTAATGCATTTTACAGACCTATGTCTTTTACATTAGTTGGTATAGGCCTTTCACAGTTTACAATTCCTTTAGTGTATGCAAATAACCTACATATATATGTGATTTGTAATCAGTTCTAATCTTTGCAATCTGTCAGTACACAGATCTATAATTTGTGCATCCACTGCCCCCTGCTGCAGTTCAGTGTGGTCTTACATGAACAGGATGTGTATGGGATTTAATTCAAAGCTTAAGGGACGCATGTGAGTCACTTCCTATGCCTTGGCTTAGGAAGTGCAGCTGTAGAGCTAAATTTAAATGTTGTTGATTAAATAGCTCATAGGCCTTAATAACATTTCCCTTAATTTGTCAAATATTTTGCCTTAGGTCATGCTTTCAGTCACCATAACTGTCTAATACAATTTCCGTCATATTTTCCGCCCCATATTAAAACAAACTTTTGTAGATTTTCCTCTAAAATCAGCCCTAAAAAAAGTTTCTGTTAGAAAGCGACTGATGTTCACGAGTAACCCAACATAACCGTCTCTTACAGTAATTTTCACACTTCACAGTCCAAAAAAGGTAAATATCTGGCAGGTGACGAGTGCAGTTTTGCTGGGACTTGTTTTAGATCATTTTAATGTGTGAAGGCTGTGGCTTGTGAGCAAGTGTGAAGTAAACAGGCTGTTCTGTGGAAATGAGGACTGTGTAGGCGTCTGAACTAGCAAGGAAGGCGCTGGGTAAGGGTCATAGTAAAGGCCATGGACACCATCTGAACACAAAGATCTGGAAGACTGATCACAAAGATTTAATTGTTTTAATTACTTTTACATTGGCTCCAGTTGTCTTGCATATTTGAATCCACTACATTTCCAAATTAAAATGTATACTTTTATTCCGATACATTTCCTCTAAGTATATTCGTTACTTACTACAAAATAGTCAGAAAAACACAGACTGCAGGAATGCTGGTTTGACGAATCAGTTTGCTAGCTAGACTCCTAAAAACACTTTTGCTCATGTGCAAACAACCACTAATTATTTAATTTCCCATTCAAGTCGAGTCAGGGCCAGGGGTGTGCGATATACAGCATCGTCTGTGATAACGCCGGACAACGCCGACACTGGAGCGAGCTCTCGGGCCTGCGCCGACACTGGAGCGAGCTCTGGGTACAACGCCAACACTGGAGCGAGATCTGGGGCCAGTAGCGACACTGGAACGAGCTCTGGGGACAACGCAGACACTGGAGCGAGCTCTGGGGTCAGCGCCGACACTGGAGCGAGCTCTCGGGCCTGCGCCGACACTGGAGCGAGCTCTGGGGCCAGCGCCGACACTGGAGCGAGCTCTGGGGACAACGCCGACACTGGAGTGAGCTCTGGGGTCAGCGCCGACACTGGAGCGAGCTCTCGGGCCTGCGCCGACACTGGAGCGAGCTCTGGGGCCAGCGCCGACACTGGAGCGAGCTCTGGGGACAACACAGACACTGGAGCGAGCTCTGGGGACAACGCAGACACTGGAGCAAGCTCTGGGGACAACGGCAACACTGGAGCGAGCTCTAGGGACAGCGACGACACTGGAGCGAGCTCTCGGGCCTGCGCCGACACTGGAGCGAGCTCTGGGGACAACGCCGACACTGGAGCGAGCTCTGGGGACAGTGCCGACACTGGAGCGAGCTCTGGGGACAACGCCGACACTGGAGCGAGCTCTGGGGACAGTGCCGACACTGGAGCGAGCTCTCGGGCCTGCGCCGACACTGGAGCAAGCTCTGGGGACAACGCCGACACTGGAGCGAGCTCTGGGGACAACGCCGACACTGGAGCGAGCTCTGGGGACAACGCCGACACTGGAGCGAGCTCTGGGGACAGTGCCGACACTGGAGCGAGCTCTGGGGACAACGCCGACACTGGAGCGAGCTCTGGGGACAGTGCCGACACTGAAGCGAGCTCTGGGGACAGTGCCGACACTGGAGCGAGCTCTCGGGCCTGCGCCAACACTGGAGCAAGCTCTGGGGACAACGCCGACACTGGAGCGAGCTCTGGGGACAACGCAGACACTGGAGCGAGCTCTGGGGACAACGCCGACACTGGAGCGAGCTCTGGGGACAACGCCGACACTGGAGCGAGCTCTGGGGACAACGCCGACACTGGAGCGAGCTCTGGGGACAACGCCGACACTGAAGCGAGCTCTGGGGACAACGCAGACACTGAAGCGAGCTCTGGGGACAACGCAGACACTGAAGCGAGCTCTGGGGACAGCGACGACACTGGAGCGAGCTCTGGGGACAACGCCAACACTGGAGCGAGCTCTGGGGACAACGCAGACACTGAAGCGAGCTCTGGGGACAACGCAGACACTGGAGCGAGCTGTGGGGACAACGCAGACACTGGAACGAGCTCTGGGGACAACGCAGACACTGAAGCGAGCTCTGGGGACAACGCAGACACTGGAGCAAGCTCTGGGGACAACGCAGACACTGGAGCGAGCTGTGGGGACAGCGACGACACTGGAGCGAGCTCTGGGGACAACGCAGACACTGGAGCGAGCTGTGGGGACAACGCAGACACTGGAACGAGCTCTGGGGACAACGCAGACACTGAAGCGAGCTCTGGGGACAACGCAGACACTGGAGCGAGCTGTGGGGACAGCGACGACACTGGAGCGAGCTCTGGGGACAACGCAGACACTGGAGCGAGCTCTGGGGACAACGCAGACACTGGAGCGAGCTGTGGGGACAGCGACGACACTGGAGCGAGCTCTGGGGACAACGCAGACACTGGAGCGAGCTCTGGGGACAACGCCTATTTTTATACACCAAATAGTATAATATGAACAAGAGACACATCTGGAATGAATGGAAATTACACGGGGAACACCTGGCATGAAATTAAGATAATCAGGACAGGAACAGGAAACTAACCAAATATGGACATAGGAAACACATGGGGAGCAAAAACACACACAAAACACGGGATAGAGTCTGATAGTCAGACTTAAAGGGACCAGAAAAGTTAGCTTTAACTCTTTATAGGTTATGGTTAAAATTTCACGTAGGATTAAGCTTACACATAGATTTTATTGCCTATTAGAATATAATAGAATCTCATAGCCTATACGTTTGAGTATATCTCTCACATATAGGATACTTCAGGACTCATATACTATATGCATTTTATAACCTACATAATCTTACACATTTTGCACATCTGATTCTGATATGATTATCCATATTTTTCAGATGGATGTCACATAAATAATATATGCAGTGAATAGGTAACACTTGATAGTGTAACACAAAAGTGTAATAGGACACTTTTTGAAAATTGATTATTAGCATCATGAAATATAATTCCAAATGGCTTAGTCTCACAAAAATATATTTATATAATTTAAAATTAAAATCTCCACTCTACTAAAAGGGAAGATATATGAATTACGATAATATTGAGTTAAAATTATTCATAAACCCCAGTTCAGCTCATTGTTCAGACTGGGACACCTTGTCAAAAGTCGGACACCTATTATTTATTTATTTGTTATTATTATTTTGCCACAACAGTATTTAATTAATAAATTGCATGCCAACAATCTTTATTTTGTATTCATAGTTTTAATTTTCTCAAGGTCTGTCTTGCCTTATTTCTAATCTGCCCTCTTCTCCCCTTTCCCTTTTCTGTCCTTGTTTCCTGATATTTAGAACAGACATATTACAAAGACAGTGGTGTAACAACCTGAGGTCAGACCTTCAGGGTCATTCCTATTATGGGAATCTCAGAGAGAGAGAGAGAGAGAGAGAGAGAGAGAGAGAGAGAGAGAGAGAGAGAGAGAGAGAGAGAGAGTATAGATCTCTGGATAACAATCGAAGGTATGTTTATATGAACTGTGTGCAATGCACGTATAATCGTATCTATGCAGTAGTAGTAATTGCATACATAGTTCCATACATTTGAATTCTATGTATATTATGCTAATAAGTGTAGAGATCAGCTGGTATAGTGGGCAGATGCACGGCACCTGCGCGAGCGCATCATTATCTGGAGCGTGCTCGCGGAGATCTGGGGCTGGCCACCGCCTTCACTCGCCGCAGCATCAGGACCATCAAGGACAATGAGCCCCGAGCGAGTCACCGCATCCATGCGTTAATTTCGCGCTATTCCAAAGACCAGCTATGAATCATGAATGTGATAGTACTTTCAAATCTGCTCGCGTGCATCCTCGCTTCGCGTCTCCATCCTTCCGTGGCGTCAGCGTCAGCCGGTGCGTACTTAACCTTAACTCAATCACTTTGCATTGAACTTGTACTTTCCTCCAGCGCGGAATCTGATTGTTGCGGTGTGTTTTATAACGGAATGCGATGTGCTTTCGTGAGTGTCCGGCGCGGGAGTTGTGCCTCTGCAAGGGCGTCCTGTGTGAGCCTGCGGAGGACAGCAGCAGTGTCCTGAGAGAGACACAGACGCTAATTCTGCTTCACTGTGGCTCTGCTACCTGAGATGGGCTGAGCTCACAGAGAACGCTGCAGATGTTCAAATGCGTCCGTTTCGTTTTGTTTTATATAACTAAAATATTCAGTCTATAGCCCATCACATAAATGACATATCGTTTGTTACTCCTAGACAAGGGTCATGTTAAACGGAGAGCAAAATTAGACTACTGCTTGGAGCCTGCAGTGTCACGCGGGTTATTTTGAGAAACTGACTTTAGTAATCTCTCCAGTTTTAGGAACGATCCCAAAAATGTCTCAAGAAACTGTGTTCAAGAAAAGACATCTTAATATTAGCTGAACATTTCTCATCAGATTCTTAATATGTAATATTAGTAATATAATAAATAAAATTAGACATAATTATACGTGAATTATACGAAAAATGTAAAATTATTAGTATTGCATTTACATCTTCTTAACTAAAAAAACAACAACACATATACTTGTTATTCGTTTACTATTCTTTCGACTTTAAAAGCCCTCTTTTCTATTCTGTCTGCTTGTTTTCTTTATATTTAGGCTAACTGAGACTTGTCTCCGCACTTTTATATTATTGCTCTTTTGTTGGTTATGATCGCTTCTATTGCCCTCATATGTAATTCAGTTTGGATAAAAGCAAAGCATTTGCTAAACGACTGCATGTAAATGTAATACTATATGAGTAATGAATGCAAATAACTATTAATAATTAATAATTAACTAACCAACAAATAATTTTGGTAACTTTTTAGATTAGGGAACACATATTCACTATTAACTATGAGATTTCTCTGAAGAAACTCCTGATTTGCTTCTTATTGATGGTAGGTACGCTTGTAATAGTTAAGTTTAGGTAAGCCTATTGTTCAGAAATCTAAAATATGGCGATTCAGAATAGGGCATACATTACGTACATTATAAGTACTAATAAACCATCAATGTTCAATAATATGCATGTTTATAAGCAGCTGTTAATAGTGAAAAGTGCTCCCTAAATCCCTTAAGTGTTACCATAATTGTACAACTTATTTAATTTGAGTCTGGTTTATTTCTCTTTAGGGACTGTTGACAACCAATAATGTATCTTGTAGAGAGATATCCCATTAAAATCCCACAAATGGGCCTGAGGCAAGAGAGAAAGCACGGCATTGTTATCATTTCGATCGTATCATTCATAGTTTAAATACATCACGCTTATACAGATCGTTTGTGTAGTCTTGTACTGTAGTCTGCGTTCATTACCCCTGACACCAAAGTTTAATTTGAGGATTCTGTGTTGGTTCAGTGTCAGATTGGCCTGGTTTAGACGGTGTTAGCGAGTGTGTGTGCATGTGTGTTGTCAGTGTTGGAGACTGAGATCCCCGGGGAGGCAGTGTCATTGCTGCTACAGAAGGATGATACTGCAGCGGGACAGACGCACAATGCCAGCGGGCCGCAGGAGTCAGAGCGCACACTCACATACCCCTCCCGTCTCATCTACTACCGGAACGAAGCTTCAGAGAGCACCTATCATGACCTGAACACTCGCGCTAAGATTGCTGACCCACATGGACAGGTGAGAGCATTCAACCCAGCATCTGTTACAGAACATGATGCCTCAGGTTATATCATAGAAACCCTAAATCTAAATACAGCAAAGCTGATGCAGCATTCCATCACTTGCTCACCAGTGGAAGCTCTGCAGTGAATGGGTGCCGTCAGAAGGAGAGTCCAAACAGCTGATAAAAACATCACAATAATCCACGACTCCAGTCCATTACTAAACATCTTGAGAAGTGAAAAAAATTGTGTGTTTGTGAGAAACAAATCCATCATTAAGATGCTTTTAACTGCATTTTGAGTCCTTATATACATAACATTGTTTTCTCTGAATCAGGAGAGAAATATGCACAGATCAAGCACTGCTTACAAGCCAAAGTGTTCCTGTAGCTCATGGTAGAGCATTGCGTTAGCAAGCGCAAGGTTGGGGGTTCGAATCCCAGGGAACACATGTTAGGAGAAAATTATTAGCTTGAATGCAATGTAAGCGTCTGCTAAAGCATACATATAATATAATGACTAAAACCGCTGTATATAAATATTCAGAGTTAAAACGTCTTAATGATAGATTTGTTTTTTAGAAACACAAAGCTTTTCACTTCACAGAATGGTAATTGATGGACTGGTTTGTGTGGATTACTTTTGGATCATAGTGATTTTATAGAAATGTAAATATTTGGGTGAACTATTCCTTTAAGAAACAAAAATGGCCTCCTTCATGCATCCTTCATGCATTTTTTTAATGATATCCCAGTCAGCGCTATAAGTCGTGACCAAACTCCAAATATTTACATTTCAAAGTCTTTAAAAATGAGCAGTGTGTCTCAAAATTGTGGCATGTTCTTAATTTTATAATAATAGTTTTTTTAATGAGGCTATAAAATTCACCCCAAACATTTTATGTATATTAGCACCATTTGATAAAACCTATTAATTTATTGATTTATTGATTCTTGTTTTGATACTTTAATTGATTGAAATACAGAACGTTTCATCATGTGACCTCTCTTTTGTTTATCAACTTAATGGAAGCAAACCAAAAGATACGTTGAAAACGACATCCACGTTTCAGCCATTCTCGTGTCTTATTATGATCAGAAGATATGTTTGTGATTATTGCAGCTGCATGACATGACTATGAACATTAGGCAGACATTGCTGTGGAATTGCGTCACATTGGTTTGAGAGCACAGTAAAAATAAGCACATTTCCGATGACAGCTCGAGGAAATTGATCTGTAAACAGTGACGGAGGTTCACTCTAGCATCTGTTCTGACGCTAAACCTTGACTTTGGCTTGACTTCCTTCATTAGGAGGTGCATCTCGCTCAGGCTTCATTTCAACTTCAGGCCTTTGGATCACAATTCATTCTGGACCTCACATTAAACAAGTGAGTATTGCTAAGTGGCAGTTTCACTATATGTTCAGACTCTCACAGGCCTCACACACTCCTGACATGCGTTTGCTTCTCGTGACTGTTGCTGTGCCAGACTATTGATGTGTTGTGGCTCTGTGAATCTAACACATGCACTTATGGAAATCCTCTTCTGTTACTGGAAGCAAAGGTTCTGCGCTAGGGTGCATCTATCTATCTATCTATCTATCTATCTATCTATCTATCTATCTATCTATCTATCTATCTATCTATCTATCCATCCATCCATCCATCCATCTTTCCATCTGTCGTTTACTTTTTTTGTATTCAATATCAAGTGGTGTTGGCAGTCTGAATGGTTATTGCAGGTTTTGTAGCCAAAACACTCTACTGTAACTACACCCTTCAATAATCTACAAGCTCCAAAGCCAGAGATTCATCTGAACAGAATGTGTTTATGTGTGGTTAAAACACACACACACACACACACACAAATCTGTGTGAGAAAGAGTGAGCTTAGGAGGTGTTCACACAGAATGCGTTTTTCTATGCCAATGTGCTACATTTCCATTGCTCTCCATTCACATTAGCTGGATGTGTTCGGCCGTTGTGCTTGTGCATCTCACACAATGAGCAACATGTTTTTGAGATGCCATGTCTTGTTAAAAGAATTTCAACTTTTACACGCATCTCCGCCCATCAGTGACACTTCCAAAACAGTGGACCAATCAGAAGTCCCTGAAGGCGGGGCAAGCATTGAGAGCTTTTGTTTACAGTAGCAAGTTGTCACTGCAAGTGTTTTATGTGACAGCAACATAGCAGAGAAAGGCTAGTTTTTAATAACAGTTAGGTTGTTTGTCTTGTTTGTTTATTTGTTGTTTGAAGACCCTGGGCCCAAGCCAACTCAAAGCTGCATACTCACCAAAGCACAAGATGATAGGAGTACCAGGGCTCTCTCACCAAATGAAGAATAAACAAGACTGAAGTGACAGGACCCTGACATTAGACTTAATTATTTGTTTACTAAGTATTCTTTTTAAAAGGGGTCATCGGATGCCCATTTCCCACAAGCTGTCAAGTCTGTAACATACTTTGGTTGAAATTTCTCATAGTACTGTAAAAAAACAGCTCTGTTCATAATGAGCAACATTTTTCATCTGATAACCCCTTTAAAAGTAAGTGTGCTTTTGCACCATTGATTTCTCTGGAAACTATGCTTCCAATGAGAAAACAAAAATGTGATAAATAGTATTTAGTGCTTATTAAGGCATACTATTGCACAATGGTTAATTTGTGTTGAGGACATTGATGATGTTGCAAATCAGTGCTATTACTTTTCTTAGCAATTTGATCTTTGAATTTTCCTTTTGCTAAGATAAATAAGTCATTATATAAGGGCGTAAGTAAAAAAAAGAAGAAAGAAAGAAAAATCCTGTCTAAAGTCATTGTTATAGCTTCGCTGTTCGTGGTTGCCGATTCTGACCCAAGACCTGCGAGACAAAAAATACTGTAATTGTCAAAGAGGAGTGGTGTCTGTCTGTCAGACCGCTTTGTTTGATATGTGGTTCACCTTCCAGACTCACTGGCTCTCTCTCTCACGCAATGCCTCTGTGTGTGTGTGTGTGTGTGTGTGTGTGTGTGTGTGGCCGGTGTTGTGCGGCAGTCTTGATCTAAATATAGCTGTCCCACAGCATGCAGCCGAGTGACTGTATCTCAGAGAATCCCAATCGGGATGCACCTGTAAAATATCACTCCTCACATCCCTCCATCCCAGCCTAAACCTGCTCCCCTGTCCTCCTCACCCCAAACAGCAGCGGGACACTTCAGCACGCGTGCTTCCTGTGAGCGGTTAGATTCATTGAGGTGACATGTTGAGGCGTTAAATCATGTAACTTTGAACTGTGTTTAGTGTGGTGTGTCTTGATCCTGGAGAATAGAGGTCAGTTCGTTTTTGCATTTATCATATACTTAGCATTTTTAGCTTGGGTTCCCATTGGAATTTCAAATGGGTTTTAGAATGGCAAACAGTTCTGAATTTATAAATAAAATCATGAGATTACGTGAATAGATTCTAGTATAAATGATGCACTTTAAAACCTCAAATGTGAATTTTAAAATCATTGTGACCGTACATATTATATATATATAAATTTAATGCTTTTAGACTTTCCCTTTATAATCCTGAAAAGAATCCTGAAAGAATCCTGAAAATATATATATATATAATAATAAATTATTACAGTTTTCAGAAAAATATTAACCAGCACAACTGTTTCCAGTTGCTTCTTGAGCAGCAGATCAGTATATCAGAATGATTTCTGAAGGATCGTGTGACACTGAAGACTGGAGGAATGATGCTGGAAATACAGCTTTGCATCAGAGAAATAAATTGTATTTTATGATATATTTAAATAGAAAACAGCACTGTTCAATTGTAACAATATTTCACCATGTAACTGTTTTGTACTCTTTTTTTATTATTATTAAATAAATGCAGCTTTGGAGAACATAAGAACATAATCTTATTTCGAAAAACATAAAAAAAAAAATCTGACCACAAACTTTTGAAAAAATGTTTGCACTTTCCCTTCTCCATGAAGAACTGCATGCTTTCGGTGTGCGTGAAGCAGTCAGTCTTAAGGGCCATTAATTAAATGAAAGCACATTTTAAATGAATATATTATAGAAGTATCCAATGGGATCCAATGAAAACCTTTGATCCAGAGCAATGCATGTTCTGGGACTTTTTTTGGAAAATCTTACTGACCCCAAACTTTTGAATGGTAGTGTATATTTTTATATTTATAATTTTGTTTAACTTATGCATTTAGCAGACGCTTTTATCCAAAGTGACTTACAGTGCATTCAGGCTAACAGTTTGTACCTAACATGTGTACCCTGGGAATTGAACCCACAACCTTGCGCTACTAACGCAATGCTCTACCACTTGAGCTACAGGAACGCAGGAATATTGCTAACAAGCCACTATATAAGGACCATAACCACCACAAGGATGTGAGTTTACACACTTAGTGAATCAGAAAAGCGGCTATAGTCCTTCAGTTTTTCCCTACAACCTGAAATCATCAACAGCTCTGTGCTGTGAGACTTTAAAGTCCGCTTTGTAATGTTGACTCAACCCTCTTAATTTAATGTAAGTGTGAAAAAGCTTAAGGCAATAATAGCAATAGACAGAAAGAAGAAGTGTTGAATACAAGGTGTTATTGTAGGAATATCTGGGTACTTTATCAGTTGCTGGATTAGTGTAAAAACTGTGTCAATGGCATTGTTAGATCAAGGCCAAGCACACAGAGAGACAGTTCTTATATCACATTGTGTCCTGTTATTCCCTCACACTAGCCTAACCCGCCCCCACAGCTCCACTAATGCTAAAAGTCGTCTAATATTCAGATCCGAGGCTTCAGACGCTGCCAAAACCCTGTTTGCTCCCAAGCTAACCTGCACCGTGTGCTTGAGTCATTTTCACAAGGTTACAGGAAAACGCCATTCTGGCAGAAAGTGGCCTGTGTTGAAGTGAGCAGTCAGCTAAGAATGAGAGAGCTAGCGGTTTGTGCATATCTGTGTGTCCTGCCTCGCTGACTCAAGTCGAGGCTCGTGATGATTAAAGGACGCTGAAGGTGAATCAGTGTCACCTCCTGACACACACTGAACACTGTTTTACACAAATACACCAGCAGATTTCAAAAACACCTCTGAGATTGCTCTCTTTAGACAGAAAGCATCTGACGTACAGATACAGTATGCTGTACTGAATTAATATAGTCATTCAGAATACAAATACTAATGAACAGTCAATAATATACGCATGTATGCGAACAACATATGGTAACATTGTAGATGAGGAAAGACATATTCACTATTAACAAGTTGCTTTTTGCCCTTGGTAAGACACTTTAAGGCTAAAATGTTCACTGATAACTATTAGCTGCGACTTTTGCCTCAATAAACTCCTAGTTTGCTGTTTATAAAGAGTTAGTAAGGTGGTTAATTTTAGGTCATAAATTTGTGGTCATGCAGAATAAGACATTGATATGTCATTATAAACAGCCATGCTATGCATTGCTAAGAACTTCATCTGGACAAATTTAAAGATGATTTTCTCAATATTTTGATTTGTTTTGCACCCTCAGACTCCAGATTTTCCAATAGTTGTATCTCGGCAAAATATTGTCCAATCCTAATAAACCATACATGAATGGAAAGCTTATTTATTCAGCTTTGAGATGGAATAATAATAATAAATTGACGATTATGAATGGTTTTGTGGTGCAGGGTCACATATGTGTATGTCCGATTATAATTATTAGTTTGTTCATTTTATTTGATCATTTATTCATTATTTTCTTTTCTTGTGATTATTGATTTGTTTTAAATATCATTTTGTGAACTCTGCTGACAAATATAGAGATATATTATGCAACAACAACAAAAAACCACAACAAGTTAAATTTAGAATTACATCAAATTGTTTTATACATTCTTGCTACAGTGAGTCTGATTGAAAGCCATTGAGTGAATAACAACAAGAGTCAATCTGGATCAACTGTGCATTTATATCTCCTAAATATACTCTCTTATTTTTTGTTTAAATAATAATACTTGCATGTAGGGTATGCAACAGAAGTGCTGAAATTATGCAGAAAACATGTGTTGCACATATGTTAAACTGAGTGCAGTGACACTTGGCCTGAATTATAGGGTCCAGATCAACAAAACGTGTCTCAGATACTTTGCTTTCACAGCAAACAGTCTTCAGTCGAGGATATGGCTCAGAAAGCGGTCGCTATGTGTAAACTTAGAATACCAGAGTCTTGTGAAATCCAGAATCAACAGATGATCATGCGTTTGTGCTAGGGTTGCAAAAGTGTGGAAAACTTCCAATAAATTTCGGAAGCTTTCCAGGATTTTTTGGAATCCTCCATGGATTTTTAGAAAGTTTCTGGAAATTTACCGGAAATTTTCCACCACTTTGCAACCATAGTTTGTGCCAGTTCATATTTGTGTGTGTGTGTGTGTGTGTGTTTCCAGCGACCTGCTGTCCTCAGACTATGTGGAGATACACTATGAGAAAGGGAAGCCCATCCTTTGGAAGGTATTAACCAAAAATTTTATATTTTGTAATTTCACTCTGGACTGTGTGTACTTTTAGAGAATAGGTAGTCACATAGTAGCTATTTTAATCATTGCATTAATAATAAATATGGTATCATTTCATTTGATAACTTTGAAAACTGCTGTACAGTGCCTCACACACCAAGACTGTAATTATAACTGAGGAACCAAAACAGTACAGTTGCTCTTATATTTATTATACACGAGTCCCTTTTATTTTTTCAGTTTGCCTTGCAATAAATTCTTTTTTATCCTTGCTGTTATTGATATCAATAATAAGTCTCTGGGACAAAAATGAAAAATGGTTTTCTGAGTATGTTTTTCAGACGTATAAACTCATAATTGCACTATAGTCAGGTAAGATGTCAGTCTAATTTCATGAGTAAGTTTCAACATAAAAAAAAAAATAAAAATTCTAAGATGTTAATAAAACCAAGACTACAGGAGTAAAATAAAAATGTGTGTTTATGCTACCAGTAGTTACCAGTAGTCGTGTTTTGGTTGAATATAATTTAATTAGAAGCTATCATAACTCATAAAGATGTGACATGAGGATTATGTGAGAGAGGGAGAGACATGAACAGAGAGATAGAGAGAGAGAGACGCTGATAGGTGTTAAATCAGGAAGCATCTGTGACTTCACTGCTGAATCAGCACAGCGTGGTTCATCTGCAGATCAGCTCACAGCTCACATGACCAGCAGACGTTACACTGCAGCAGCAATGCAGAGAGAGACTGACACTCCACGCCAAATCTCTTTATTACTTATAGAAAAGAAACGTTAGAATGTTTACTGAATTCTGGCATTCGTGCATTTATATGCCAGGATGTCCACTATAAACAGTCAGTTTAAAGCTTCACTGGTTCTGCACAGTTCATCTGTTGTGGCAATAAATGCATTATGGGGAACGGGACAAAACTGAACATGTT
Source organism: Carassius gibelio (assembly GCF_023724105.1). Classification (NCBI taxonomy): domain Eukaryota; kingdom Metazoa; phylum Chordata; class Actinopteri; order Cypriniformes; family Cyprinidae; genus Carassius; species Carassius gibelio. The sequence continues at coordinate 4,880,911 of NC_068404.1, read as the reverse complement.
TGTGTGTGTGTGTGTGTTGTCAGGGTGGAGAGCACTGTTATTACCACGGCCAGATCAGAGGGAATGACAACTCTCGAGCCGCTCTGTCCACTTGTAACGGTTTACAGTGAGTGCACGAGTGAAAATGCCTCAATGCTTATGACTTATTCAGCTCTGTCTGTGTTTTTTTCTCCTTTGTGAGTTGCTTTGGATGAAAGCAGCTAAATTAACAAATGTAACTGTTTGTGTCTCTCTGGTTTTCAGTGGCATGTTTGATGATGGAGTCCATGTGTACACGATTGAGCCACTTAAACAGAACCACTCTATGGTACGTGTTAATTTCATACGCACTTTAACCAGCTCTAAACATTTCTGTACAACCTATGAAAGTGAAGCACACTGATGACTGAACATCAAATTATTTTACTATTATTTTTTAAGTGAATCGTACAGATTTAACAAATTTTGTATAGATTTTATCTGAAATATGTGAGATGTACATAAATAGTAATAAGTGATAGATAGTAAATTCATAGTACTGTTAGACATCTTTCTGGCTTACGATATTTGGTTAGATTGATGCTTTAATTAAATAAGGACACGTTAAATTACATTGCATTGAAAAAATGACATTACATTGAAATAAAATACCTTAATCAAACTTTCCATTCATCAGAGAATAATCTAAAAGAATAATTAAATAATATTTCACAATATTACTGTTTTTCTGTATTTTTGATAAAAAGAAATTCAGCCTCTCTGAACATAACTGTAAAATGTTCCATTTGCTTTACTGACTTGCATAACATTATGCAACCCGTAAAACCTTTGTTCATCTTGAGAACACAAATTAAGATATATTTGATGAAATCCGAGAGCTTTCTGACCCTCCATAGACAGCAAGACCACTACCACATTCAAGACCCAGAAAGGTAGTAACAGCATTGTTGTTAAAATAGCCATTTCAATGTTTTAGTTTGTATTGCTGTCTATTGGAGGCTCAGAGAGCTCTCAGATTTCATCAGAAAACCTTAATTTGTTTTCTGAAGATGAACGAAGGCTTTACGGGTTTGAACAACATGAGGGTGAGTAATTTATGACCGAATTTTCATTTTCTGGGTGAAATGTTTCTTCAAATCTGCTGTTTAGTGAGTAACTCTGCAACTATAAACACTTAAATGATCTCCATACACTCTCTCCCTATGCACACTAGCTTTACACACTCTCAACTTTCATAACAAGCCCTTTTCTCAAAAAAAAAAAAACATTAAAAACCAAAGAGCACAATTCATTGTAAACACTAATCAAAAGCACAAGGCCTTTTTAAAGCAACATAGCATGTGTGCGTATAATTAGACATGCTCAGCTGAAGTCACTTTGAATGAACTTGGTAAGATCTGGCTGCTTGTGCTCTGTGTTTCTCATTAGGAGGGAACAGCGAGGCCACATGTGTTACGCAGGACGACTATCCTGCAGCAAACCACACCTGCAGGAGAGCAAGGTACATACAGGACCACTCTCACTCACCTCCATCAACATCACACACACACGCGCGCGCGCACACACACGCACACACACGCACACACACACACACACACACACAGGAACACTAGCATCCTTGTGCAAAAGAAGTACGCTTCATTTTATATGTACATCTACTTCAAATCTTAAAATTCTGTTATTAAAATTTGTACATGCAGATAATATAATAATGAAATTAAAGGCCACTTAAGAGAGACATGTCTTTTAAACACACTTAAGTACACTTAAAAAAAAAGTGCACTTTGTAATAATAAATTACTTTTAGTCATTTAGCAGACACTTCCATCCAAAGCGACTTACAAATTAATAATATATATTAAAAAAGCTATTTTTAAATGTTATTGCATGTTGCTGAATGTTGTTTAGAGAATAGAGAATGTGCTTCTTCTTTTTTTACTGAATACAATGTTACACTTTTGTTCAATTCAAATTCTCGTTGGGTAGGGACTCTTAGTACTTGAATCCCTGAAGAGCCCAACAAAAAGCGTAGGAAAAGCTGACAAACAAACTTGTTTGTGTGTGCGCAGGCATGGAGGAGGATTTGCCTTGGCTTCGACGGAGGAAAAAGCGAGCTGTAAGTGTTTGAGTGGGACGCAGCTGATGCTGGAGATAGGCCACAGAGCAGAGCAGGAACACTGTCAATGACACCCTGTGCAAACCAGCACACATCCCATAATATCAGACAGACTGACTCACACTTGTGCAATAGCACTGGCACTTTTATTACGCAAAGGTTGCAGCCTAATTTGCATACTATCTTAACTAGACTGAATGAATATATTCTAAACTGCATAAAGGATTTCAGAAATATGCATCCGTTTATGCTTTTTGGGTTAATGTTGCACAGAAGCCGTGGCATTGCTGAGGAGGAGGAGTTTGTGACTCGAATGTTCAGTGGTAAAAAAATGCAGACAGAAGGTCAAAGCTGCCAGAGTAGTTTTAAACGCATGAACGTTAAACAAAAGTTATGCATGAATTAGGTCATTTGTTATGTTTGTTAATTGCTTGATTTAGTTCATAAACTAGTAATATTTACTAATAATGGCTTGCAAAAGGTTTGGAATAAATAAATTGATATTTGTAGTCAGAAAGGACACATTAAGTTGATCAAAAGACGTTATAATTTGACATTACAAAAAAAAAAAAAAACATATATATTAAACAGCACAACTGTTTGATAATAATAATAAGTGTTTCAAAACAACATATTATAATGATTGCTGAATGATCGTATGAGTAAAGACTGGAATAAAATTTATAATATTTTACAGTATTACTGTTTTGCTATATTTTTTATTTAATAAATGTAGCCTTGGCGAACACAAGAAACGTTCCAAAATACATTAAAAAAATAAAATAAAATCTTGCAAACACAAACTTTTGAGCTGTACTTTCTGCACTTTTCCGTCTCTATGAAAAACTGCATAGTTCCAGTGTGCAGGAAGCAGTCAGTCTTGAGGCCATTAATTACATCAAAGCTGACAAATGAAATAAGTATGTTGTAGAAGTATGTAAAGTGGGATCCAGCCAAGAACTTTGATCCAGAACAATTCCCATTCTTTAATCTCACGAAAGTAACAGTGAGGGTTTGTTATGTCTGAAAATGCTTAGGACACATTGTTCTGTTTGTGAGGAGCATTCGTGCAAGATGGGAAATAATCCGAGCCATGTTTTTTGCTGTATTGTGCTGTTTCTCTTCCAGATGCCGAGGAACGTGTTCGAGGAAATGAAGTACATTGAACTGATGATCGTCGTCGACCACAGCATGGTGTGTTTAAATACTGTTTGACAGTAATAGCAGTGTGTGTGTG